>NC_090439.1:953959158-954270611 GCF_031143425.1 Pleurodeles waltl
TTGCTGTGTCTGCATGGGGATGGTGCTTGTGTGAGTGTCTGTGGGATGCGTAGTACTTATGTTTGCCATGTCCACTCTTATGTGTTGATGAGTGTGCATGCTGGTCTGATGGTGTGCTTGGGATAGGCTGAAGTACAGGGGATTGAGTCTGGGTGGAGGAATTTGGAGGGGGGAGGCTGGACACAGGGACAATGGCTGCCATCAGTGCTGAGGCCAGAGCCTGAAATGCTCTCTGTTGGGCCGCCTGCCCAGAATGAATCCCCTCCAGGTATGCATTTGTTTGTTGCAAATGCCTCTTAACACCCTGGATGGCATTCAAAATGGTAGATTGCCCAACAGTGAGGGATCTGAGGAGGTCAATGGCCTCCTCACTGAGGGCAGCAGGGCTGACTGGGGCAGGGCCTGAGGTGCCTGGGGCGGAGGAGATGCCCACCCTCCTGGGTGAGCGGGCACGGGACATACGCTGAGGGGCTGCTGGGAGGGTGGTGCTGGTAGGGGGGTACCTGTTGATGCGGTGGGCACAGAGGTGCCCACCATCGCAAGGGAGCTCCCATCAGAGGAGGAGTCGCTGTCACTGGTGTATGCTCCTGTCCCCGCCATGAAGCTCCCCTCGCCCTCTGTCCCACTGGTGGCTTCAGACTCTGTTGCTTCACTCTCCAGGGCCAAGTGGGTTGCAGCTCCCTCCTGCTCCGGTGCCACTGCTCCTCCGCCTGATGATGCTATTGCACACAAGAACAGGGAGACCACAAAAAGGGGGGGGAAGACAGAAGAAAAACATGTTCAGTGCATGCAATACCACTGCTGTTGGCAGACACAACACACAGGGAGCAGCCCTCGGCACTACGCCATGCACTAACAGTTCCTAGAAAATTCACCTGACCATGGGGTACGAGGCCTAAGCCCAATTGCTGCACACCTGGAAGTCACAGGAGCCTGACTAGGTGTAGATGGCTCTTACCACTAGTGGGTTTGGGGTGCCACATAGCCTGCCTCACAAGGGACCTTGCCTATCAAGTTCGCCCTGGCCTAGGGGTACCCACTGCTCACCTCCCCCACCCAGACATCACGTAATGCGCGCAGAGTCAGCTGAAAGAGAGTGTACTCACCCCCTTGTGGCTGCTGTGATGCCCTCAAGCGCCTATCCAACTCCGGATAGGCCACCGCCAGGACATCAAGGGGGTCATGGTGCGACGGGCACCCCTTCCACATTGGGAGGCCATCCCCAGCTGGGCCTCCGCCGTCTTCTTGCTCCAGCGGCACAGGTCCTCCCATCTTTTATGGCAGTGGGTGCTCTGTCTGTGGTTGACCCCCAGGGTCCGGACGTCCTTGGCGATGGCACACCAAATACCCTTCTTCTGGTGGGCGCTGACCTAGAGGAATGGTACAGGGGGAGAGGAAATTACTCACCCGTCCGGACCGTCATACTCATTGCCCACCAGTTCCCACCCATGCCCTGATGCACATACACTCACCATCCGCACATGCAGGCCTCAGCCCCACCCCATGTATCTTCCATCCACACCACTCAAAGCAGGCATTGCCCATGCAGCATGCTCACAGTGTGCTCACCTGTTTGTCTGGAGGACTGTACAGTTGAGTGAACTGGGGGAAGACCCCATTCACTAGTTTCTCAAACTCCTCCGAAGTGAAGGCAGGGGCCCTTTCCCCAGACACTGTAGCCATTGTCGCTTCCAGACACAGGTCACAGCAGCACTTGCAGTGTAGGTCCTCTCCTGTTGAAGGTCGGGTATCAAGTGAGTGAACAGACAGCAAATGGTGGTCATGTCCGTGGCGGTGCGTACCGTCACAGCCGGTGTACATCGTCATTGGCTCCTGGGACTCATAGGGCCCAATGTTAACCAATGCGGAATTGCGCCGCAGTCTTCGACCGCCCACAGCGACGGTGTACAACACCAGCGTAGTTACCTCATATCCCATTGTCCCTCCTTACAGGTCAGGCAGCCGCCATTTCAGGGGGCCACACGGGATGGATGAAAACTGCGTCAAACCTATCTCGGCTGGGAATACAGACAGATACCAGCACATTGCGGATTACTACAGTTTCTGCAATAAAACACATTGAGATACATCAGTGTTGGATGACTCTCTGCTCACTGTTCTCCTCCATAGGGCACGTCTGCTGGGGTAGGTGATGAGATGGCGGCATCCTCCGGTGTACAGACCCCTGGTGGACCTGTCGACAATGGAAGAGAGACACATCATAATCACATACAGACTTGATCGTGCAACAATCCAGGAACTGTGTGCCCAGTTGGAGCCAGACCTGATGTCAGCTATCCTCCATCCCACAGGCATATCCCCTCTAGAACAGGTCCTGTCTGTACTCCATTTCCTGGCCAGTGGGTCTTTTCAAACAACAGTGGCCATGGCATCAGGGATGTCCCAGCCTATGTTCTCTAACGTGTTGTCCAGAGTGTTATCTGCCCTGCTGAAACACATGCGCAGCTACATCGTTTTCCCTGAGGTGGAGGATTTGCCCACAGTGAAAGGTGACTTCTGTGCGCTGGGACATATCCTCAACATCATTGGTGCCATTGATGGTACACATGTGGCATTGTCCCCCGCAGGATTGAACAGGTGTACAGAAACCAGAAAAGCTACCATTCGATGAATGTGCAGATGGTGTGTTTGGCAGACCAGTACATCTCCCATGTGAATGCCAAGTATCCTGGTTCTGTGCATGACGCTTACATTTTGAGGAATAGCAGCATCCCTTATGTGATGGGCCAACTCCTGGAGCACTGTGTGTGGCTAATAGGTGAGGCCAGGGTCCCAATACAGTTGATATAGTTGTCTGGGTATGGGGTTGTCCCTAGGGGTTAGTGTGTGTCTAACAGTTGTCCCTCGACATTTGCAGGTGACTCTGGTTACCCCAACCTCTCATGGCTGCTGACCCCAATGAGGAATGCCAGGACAAGGGCAGAGGAACGTTAAAATAAAGCATATGGGTGAACATGGAGGATAATAGAACGCACCTTCGGCCTCCTGAAGGCCAGATTCCGGTGCCTCCTTCTGACAGGTGTTCCCTATTCTACTCATCGAAGAAGGTGGCCTGCTGTATGCTGCACAACCTGGCTTTGCGACGCCAGGTGCCTTTTCTGCAGGAGGATGGGCCAGATGGCGGTCTTGTGGCAGCTGTGGAGCCTGTGGACAGTGAAGAAGAGGAGGCAGAAGAAGAGGATATCGACAACTGAAACAACATCATCTTGCAATACTTCCAGTGAGACACAGGTAAGAAGATGTTACTGCTTCCTACATCTCATACTATTGCTGGAGCTAGCATAAGTCTGTCATTTTCACTCAGTGTATGGACACTGACATGTCACTTTGCGGGTCATTCTGACCCCGGCGGGCGGCAGTTGCCGCCCGCCTGGCGGGAACCGCCATTTGGCCGCACCGCTGTCAAAAGACCGCTGGTGCCATTCCGACCTTCCCGCTGGGCCGGCGGGCGCTAACATTGTTAGCGGGAAGGGGGCCTGCAACACTGAAGCCGGCTCCGAATGGAGCTGGCGGTGTTGCAGGTGTGCGACGGGTGCAGTTGCACCTGTCGCGCTTTTTACTGTCTGCTTGGCAGACAGTGAAAAGCAGGCTGGGGCCCTGTTAGGGGGCCCCTAGACACCCGTTACCGCCAGCCTCTTCCTGGCGGTAACGGGTGGCGGTGCTTCCGTCATTTTAGCCCTGGTGGTCTCGGACCGCCAGGATTAGAATGACCCCCTTTGTCTTTACATTTCACAGATCTGGGTCCCACTTTGTGCCCTCTGCTATGTTTACTCCTGGCCTACAGCTGTGTTACATTGGTATGTGAACGAATACATTGACATTGCTATATTCCATAGATATTGCAATTACACATTTGTGAATGCGCAGACTAACTCCAGATTGTTTTGTGATTCAAGTGTGTTTATTTCTGTGCAAATAAGTGGAGGGGGTTGTAAAATAGGCTGGGGTGATGGTGGAGGAATGTCCATGGCAGAGTCCATCTTATTTGTTTCACAGGTGCATTGTCCAATAGGACATAGGAAGTGGAGCAATGGCAGTTTAAGGTGGACATGGTGTCAAAGTGGAACAGAAGGGTGACATTCAGGGGGGTCTTATTTCCTGGCGGTGTCTTGGCAATGTTCTCTGTCTTGTTGATGGATCTCAGGGACCGGTTGAGGGGTGGTTCTCCATCTGCAGTGGGTGGGGTGCTGGTGGCCTGTTGTTCCTGTGGTTGTGCCTCCTGTCCACTAGCGCCGGCGGAAGTGGAGGGCTGTTCATCATCCAGGCTAGTGTCAGGGGCCCGTTGGTGTGCCACTATGTCCCTCCTGGTGTTGAGAAGGTCTGCCAGCACCCCTGCAATGGTGACCAGGGTGGTGTTGGTGGACTTCAAGTCCTCCCTGATCCCCAGGTAGTGTTCCTCCTGCAGCATCTGGGTCTCCTGCAACTTGGCCACTACCATGCCCATGGTCTCCTGGGAATGGTGGTAAGCTCCCATTATATTGGAGAGTGCCTCGTGGAGAGTGGGTTCCCTGGGTCTGTCCTCCCCCTGACGCACAACACTCCTCCCAGCTTCCCTGTTCTCCTGTGCCTCTGTCCCCTGAACCGTGTGCCCACTGCAACTGCCCCCAGGTCCCTGATCGTCCTGTGCTAGTGGGGTTGCCTGGGTTCCCTGTAGTGGTGGACACACTGATGATTGACGTGTCCTGGGGACAGAGGGATGGGCCCGCTGGGTGGGTGCTGTGCTGGTGTTTCCTGAGGGGGAGGCTCTGTGGTGGCTTGTGCCAGTGTCATGGGAACCGACTGTTCCAAGGTCCCTGATGGGCTGGTCATCTTGATCCAGGCGTGCAGAACTGCTGTCATCACTGTGGGTCTCTTCTGTGGGGGTACTGGATATGTCTGGCACCTACTGTCCGGTGACGTTGGGTAGGGGTCCTATTGGGGTGTAAATGCATAGTTATTGTATCTGTGTGTGCCATCTTGTGCAATGGGTGTGTGACCCTCTGCTCCTGTGCTTGCATTATTGGCTTGGCCCTTGTGTGATTGGTGATTTTGGGGCATGAGTGAGTCTCTGTACTGGACTTGCTTTGGTGATGGATGTCCATGCATTGGTGTTACATGCAGGGCTTGGTTTGGGATGTGTGGGTTGTGTTAGTGGGGTATCTGTGGGTTGTTGTGGTGATGGGTGAGAGGGTAAAGGTGGCGGTATGTGATGGCATGCAGGTGGGGTGTGGGGGCTAAAGTAGTAAAGATATGTCTTACCAGAGTCCAGTCCTCCTGCTACTCCTGCGAGGCCCTCATGATGCATGATTGCAAAGACTTGCTCCTCCCATGTTGTTAGTTGTGGGGTATGAGGTGGGGGTCCACTGCCAGTCCTCTGTACAGCAATCTGGTATCTGGATACCACGAAATGTGCCTTCCCCCGTAGATCATTCCACCTCTTTCTAATGTCATCCCGTGTTCTTGGATGCTGTCCCACTGCGTTAAACCTGTCGACAATTCTGCGCCATAGCTCCATCTTCCTTGCTATGGACGTCTGCTGCACCTGTGATATGAATAGCTGTGGCCCTACCAGGACGATTTCCTCCACCATGACCCTCAGCTCTTCCTCAGAGAACCTGGGGTGTTGTTGAGGTGCCATGATGTGGTGTGGGTGATGTGTGAGGTGGTGTCTGTTGTGATGTGTGAGGGGATGTGTTGGTGTGTGTTGTTTGAGGTGCGTGGATGTTGTGTAAGTGATGGTGTTGTGTGTCTGTGGATGCTGGTGTTGTTTTGAGGTAGTCTTTCTCTCTGGCCTTCTTTCAAATTTCTGGTTGTAAGGGTTTGTGGGTGATGTGGGTGTGTGCTTTATATTGTATTGGGTGTGTGGGTGTGGTGTGTGTATGTGTATCAGGTGTGTGTATTTCGAATTGTCCAATGTGGTTCTGTTTTGTAAATGTGTGTGTTTTTTTAGCGCAGCATGTGTACCGCCAATGGATTTCCACGGTTGAAATATCGCTGCGTTGATTCGTAGGTCTTGATAGTGTGGGCGTATTCCTGTTGGTGTGACGGTGTCGGTTTTGGTATCGCCAGTTTATCACTGACCTTTGGTGTGGCGGAATTGTGTGGGTGTCTGCATTGTGGCGGATTCCGAGCTGTGGGTCGTAATACCTGTAGCGGAATTCCACGGCCGCAGTGGTATGTTGACGGTCTTCTGCACGGCGGAAAGCAGGATTTACCACCAGGGTTGTAATGAGGGCCTTTATCTGGGAACTGATAGGTAACCAAGCAACAAATTGGCACAAGTTCCTATATCACGCTTTGGAAACCGTGGAAGTGAGTACAATCTGGACAAGTGGCCTGCCAGTACCAGTGGCAGCTAAATTGCTAAATAATCAAACTAGGTTAATATTGATGGACCGTGATGTACAAGCAGCGGGAAACTGAATCACAGAGGTTGGGCTTTGATCTGTAGGAGCCAGGGACCCTCTCATCCTGTTTTTCATTGCCCCTTAATTTAATTATGAAACCTCAGCTAATGGGGTTGCGCTTTGGATTAGTCCCTCTAAAGTCCATTTGGTACGGCCGGAGGAACTTGGATGACACTGTCAGACAATGTTGCCCCTGTGCGAAGGGAGAGAAATCGTTGACCAATGTACTCAGTATCTGTGAAGAGCTGCTCCTGCTAAGGAAGTTCTGGTTATGACTGGTCTGGTTCATTTTAAATGACCAGACTTGCCGAGCTTGTAAAATTAATGAAAGCTGCAGTTGGTTTACTGGCCTCTCTGCAGCTCCCTCAGACCGTCCCTGTGTCGAATTTCACACTCTAACAATGATTAACTTGTCAGCATTTTAAGATTCGCTAACTAATCTTCCCCAGTATGGCCTACAACAGTAACTGAAGGGGTGCAAAGGGGATCTTTCTAGCTTGTGGAGGAACTGCCTGCCCACTATTACTGTCCCCCAATGCATTTGATTTGAATGCATCATTTTTTCTTATTATGTTCTCAGTCAATGTTTTTATTCTTATTTATCGGTGTTTCTTTTTTCCCTGTTCAGTTTATAATGATTTTTTTAAATCATGCAATAAAGTATTATCTATCTATCACTTGGTTATCTAATTAATATAAGGGTTTCAAAAATGACATTTTTATGTTTTTGCACATTGACCAGACACGATCATTAATGGTGTGGTATGTACTGTAGTAGTTGATGTAACAAATTAAAACATAATTTTCAGGAGCTTTCTGAAATGTTCATAAGTCGTGAAAATGGTGGACCTTTTAGTTGCACACTTCAGTGCCGTGTGGTAAACTCACTACCTAATCTGTGGCTATTATTCTTTCCCATCTTTGAGATTCCAGAAGAATCTTGACACCACACCCCCACATCTCGAACCACAACTCCAGCATACTATTATAATTAATATAAACACCTCTGTGTTATAATACTCACTTTTTCTTGTAAAAATATGACATATCATATGCACACAACTACTCCAAGTGCTTCTGTCACATTTCTACACCCTCTTTTGAGTTCTTTTCATAGAGCAAACTTTACTTCTCAAACAACATTTCCTGTAAATACTTGATTTCAGAAAAATACTTTGGCAGTTTAACTAAGAGTATGTAAAACTTACTTCATTGATTTCCTTGTGAAGCAGGTGATAATGTCAAAACGTGATTAGTGTGGAGCTGACAAGACTGCACCTCTCCCACAACCTAGGTATTATTTTCAACTTTACTGTGCCAAACAAAGAGCTTTAGCTACATACTTTTGATGTACATTCGAGGAAATTGCTTAGCAGTTATTAAACACACTCTTGCATTCCGTTTTGTTTGAGATAAGTTAATGTCCTGCCCTCGTTCCTTTAACTTGGTATGTCGGAGTGGAAATGTAATTGATGTTTCTATGCCCACGTTCATCAATAACAGAACGTTGTGCTATGATACAACACACAAAACCACGCGAATGACGCTTCCTATTTGATAATGAAAGAACATTTTGCCTTTTATTTTCAAACATCAAATTGAATGTACTTCCCACAGATGAGTTATTTTGTTACAAATAGACTTCGATGTTCGTCTCTCGCAGCACAGTCACGCACCATGCATCTTCAAACATGCACCCTCGAGTCCTGCTCAGTTCAGAGGTCAGGCTGCTCGCAAACCCAAGCAGCGGCACCCAACGGCGCATGCTCTCTGTCCTGAACTATGTCACTGGATGAGAAGTACCCTGCTCATGAAGACGCAGTTGGTTGACTTTTCTGAACAACGGTAAGGAATCCTTTCTTCAGCTCCCGACTCGAGCCAGAGAGGGTACAATGCCATCCACAGCGTCTCCAGCAGCCCTCAGTGGTGAGTCGAGGGCAGTTTTCTCGCAGTGCGGACCCAACCCATGGATCGTATCCTCAGTCTCTCCTTCAGGTGGCAGCCCAAATGCCTTGGCAACATTTGTACTGACTGCCCCTACTAGCATACAGTGTTGCCGCAGTACAGGGTTATACGGGAACAGTCTCTCCCAGCACACATGTGCCAGCCCAGCCTGTCACAAGTTTTGGTCCTCCTTGAAGTTGTATCTTTACCAGTGGACCCCTCTCACATTTGGGGCCACCACTGTGCTGTAATATAGGGGTACCAAGGCCCACACGGTGCTCAACAACATGGCTCACTCTATGGCAGCCCTCTCCTGGCATACAAGGGTCACAGATCACAGTTTCCAACACGGGCAACAGCCCGTTCAGTGCTCAGCCAAATCCTCACATCTTCCATCCACTGGACCTTGCTTCCTCCAGCACTCTCCTCTTCCACATAGTGCACACTGGTCTTGACAAGCAGACAGGTGCTGGTGCTCCAGGATCCAGGGCAGGTGGTCTCAGTTTTCTTGGATGATTTCCCCTCACCCAGAAGGGAGACTACCAGGCCATGGCCTTCAGTCCTGGTCAGAGGCAGACATGTCGGAGAGCTTCTACTTCTCACACAGCTCCTCTGACTGCTTGGCAGATGACAGGACTCAACTTTCCCTACCTGTAGTCCTTTTCCAGACACCAAATGAGATTCAGCGTCTGGCTCTTTTACATTTTAAGTTGTGGTTCTGATTCTTTTCATTGTCCTTCATGAAAGTTGTCTGCCATGGCACGCACAACTTTGAAAATGATTGTCCACAGCACAATTCATGGGAGTGACCAGAGTTCCCACTTGAATGTCAGCCAGTGATATGTGCATCAAAATGTTAATCCCAGACATTCAGCCATAGTCTTTATGTCACACAATTGTTTATATCTTACAAATGGTCTACTGATGTGGAGCTACTCTCCACATGTCCCCTTCCCTGGTCTGCTTCCTTGAGGGGGGCAATACTTCCTGTCTCTGCTCAGGAAGTTCCTGTTATCCTGTGCTTAATTTGTGAAACTTAAGTGAACATAAGTGCAGGGGCCCTTACCTGTGTGCACATGACAGTACCAACACAAATACTAAGCACCACACTCCTCCAAGTGTGAGAATTTAGACTATTGCGGTCATTTTTGCAGTATATTGAATTATGGGACAACTGTTTTTTGCTCATCTTTAAATTAGACAAACAGTGCCACCATGTGGCAGACTATCGCAAGTGTTGGTGTTGACAATTAAGTGCTGGTACCGAGCAACGGAAACCACAAGGCCCGATTTTAGCACTGCTATTGTCCTTGTCAAGGCCTGCTAGCCCACCTAACCAGTCATGTCTTTTCCCAGAGGGCCTTACATCGCCCCACCAACCAGAGAAATTATTTAATCTCAAGGTGAGAAACATTTATGTTTATATTTTCTTTAAAAATGATCACATTACACGCATGCTGATCACTCTTCAATTACTGCCAATCAAAGCCAGGACTATTTACAAAACCACTGCATCACCAATAAACCTGAAATGCAAGCCTAACTATAATGTCCCTGTAACCTTTGTGTTTTTTAAGTGACTTTCTATGTGGTTTTATAATTATATTTCTGAACTATAATGTCCCTGTAACCTTAGTTTTTTTCAGTGAATTGCTAAATGTTTTTTTTATTGCTAAGTCATTGTAATTGATTACTTTAATGCAACCACTACCACACATGGCCTCCAGCCGTACACATCATAGGATGGCAGCAGGGTGTGGCCTGTGGCCAGGCCCTGCAGCCAATCCTCTATAACCACCCAACCCTGCACAATGCATGGCCTTTGCACAGCCACTGTAAAAATGTAGAAGGTGCCTTCCCATCATTTCACAGTTTTTTACATTGGTCCCCACACAATAGGCTACTTGTGTCAGTCAGAACTGACACATCACCTCTGATTTTTTGATGCATTGCTGAAGTTGCTTTGGTTGAGAGGCCAACTTCAGCAATGTGCCACTTTTGGGGTCATGGTGCCTCATATTGTAAATACAACACATCCAAAGCATCATAGCCTGTCTAGCTGCTGCCCAATAATTTTTTACTCATCGTTGCCACAATGCAGCAATGCGTCGATCCTTGTAAATGAGGCCCACAGTATATATGATATTGGGGACATGTTTATATGATTTCTGTAACATCCAAAGGTATAAACAAAACTACACTTCTCCAGGGTTTTGTACAAAGATCTGTGCTGCACAAATTCTCTTAATAATGTGTCCACATTTGCTGTGCCCCTCTGTGCCTCTCTTAGGCAGGAGAACTGTAACTAACTTCTTTATTCTTTAATTGATCTCTATGCACCCCCTTCCTTTCTTGCCTTACTATGTTTCACTTTCTTCTTCATTGCATGGTCATCCATTCCCTATTTGTTCCCTCTCCTGTTGTTGCGTAGGCTCTCATTATTCTAATGAGACTACTGGATTTGAGCAGCAGAATCACCTGCGGTGTGTGACCGAGTCTAACCCACTAAAGGAGACACCTGTTGGCCTAATCCGGGTTTTGCTCTGGTTAACTAGCAGTGCCTCATCTCCACCCAAGAGCAGGGATGATTTGACAGCTGAGCACATGACACAATTGACTCCTTAGGGTAATCGTGGTCACTCAGATCGCATCTGTTTCTCTCAGTTACAATAGTCTCACATATGCGCGGACAGTCAGAGGCAGTATATGTTTCAATAAGGTTTTAATGAAGCAACTGCATCTTAGATAATAAAGCATGTATTGCAATAACCAGGACGATTAAGCATGACAGGATAAAAATGGTGACGAGGAGAGTAAAGCATAAAAATAACGCTACCATGTTGTCAGTAGAATCAGTAAAGAAATTCCTACTCAGGCTATATTAGAGCAGAGCATGTTAAGCTCTAGTTCTGCTCTTCAGGTTCCCCTGGGAAGACATCATCCCCCATACGTGAGCAAGAGGCCTGTAGCCTACAGAAGCAGCTGTAGCAAAGCGTTCGGCAATCAGCATACAATCATGGTCATCTGGCTGGAATCTCCCTCTAACATGTGTGGGACAGAGAAGTGTTTTTTATAATAAAACAGAAAATGTCCCTACGTAAGTATGTTCCTATGAATACCAGAGACAAAGCGTTACCACGTTTACTGGCAACCTATCTTACTGCAGCCTTGAGAAAAGTGCAGAGTGAAATAAATATCTTGTTTAAGAACACAGTGCTGACCTAGGCAAAGGACAGCTAGATAGAGAGAAATAAAACAAGACCGCAAATATGGCTATTGTTAAAATAATAAACGAAGCTGAATAAAATATATCTAGGTTAAAGTGCACAGCAGCAGGCCTAGTGTGCTAAAATAAGGTGCATAGAGCTATCACTAAAATGGCTACACAACACTGTGTTTATTTTCTCATCTTTCTCATAATGCTTTCACCTCTCCTTTCTTCTTTCTACTCTTCCTTGACCTATTCTCACTTCCTTCCTTTGTATATGCTTTGTTGCCTATACATGTGTGGTTTTGTTTGCCTTCATGTGAGAAGTAAAGTGGCCAGCAACACCTCAAAATATCAATTACTAAATTAGACTGTGAGATGCACCTTAAATAGAAAGTCTCCATATGTTACACTTTTAAAATAACTCTACTAGAGAATATCAATCCTGCATGTTAAACAAACTGTCAGAGTCAGTATGATGGTGGCACACTGGGTTTTCATGACTGTTTTTACTGTCTGTGAAAAGCACAGTCAGAGAATGACTAGTTGTTATTGACTGGTTTAGGCTGTCAGTACTACATGGGCCCCACCGGGTTTCTGGTACTGGGCCTGAATGTCTGTGAGAAGACTCCTCGGTGTCACTTCATGTTATGCTGTTTATAAGATGCACAGTGGCAGCGAGCATTTGACCATGTCTGTTAGACTCTGTAAGCAGCACACTAAGAAGGCATCCAGCTGTGCCCGTGTTGGACTCATTGTGGAAAGCTAGCATGCACTAGTCTCTGTGTTAGATTTCCTCTACGAGGTGCAACGATGGATTGTATGTCTGCATGTCACTATGTCACTGATCTCCTGCAGCTGGCCCACACTTTGAGATGCAGAGCAGACCGAATCTATGCATGTGGGAAAGGCATAGCTGCTTAAGCCTGCATCAGCATATTTGACCTGTTTGTCAAGTCCCTATCTGGTCCTAATCTCAGGCTGAGATCGTTCAACATGAGGACTAGCTGAGAAGCGCAGACGCGTATTGGGACTGTGGCCAGTTCATTCATCCCTCAGGCTGCTGCTACGATCTGCACTGTCCAAATCTTCTTCACACAGGAAGCCAAATATAGCAAAAAAAGGGGAGAACAGTCAACGGTGTCCCAAGAACTCATTAAGAACTCTTGTGGATTCCTACTTACGCATCATATTTGCTATTTTTAGACCTGGCATCTTTGGCAAGATTTCCCCTGGCTTTTTGCCTTCTGATCTTCTGTTTTGCTAACTCTGTTTTTGCTGGCTTTAGGGTCATGGGCACTTTACCACTGCTGACCTGTGATACAGTGAATGTTCTCTTTCACTGAAACATGGTATCAATGGCATACCCACAATTGGCATATTTAATTGACTTATAAGTCCCTAGTAAATTGCACTATATTTACCCAGGGCCTGTAAATGAAATGCTACTGGTGGGCCTGCAGCACTGAGTGTACCACCCACTTCAGTAGCCCTTCAAACATGGCTTAGGCCTGCCATTACAGAGCATGTGGGTGCCAGGTTTAAACTGCCATTTAGACCTGGCAAGTTTACCCTCTTGCCAGGCCCAAACCTTTCTTTTCAATGAATGTAAGTCACCCCTAAGTTAGGCCCTGGACAGCCACAACAGCAGGGCAGAGTTTATTTAAAAAGCGGGGCCTGTACCTTTAGGTTTTACATGTCCAGATAGTGATAAACTCATTTTTCATTGCTGCAAGGCCTATCTCTCCCATAGGTTAACATTGGGATTGTGTAATTCCAAAATTGGGACCAGAAAACTACATTGGGTTTGGTGTCTCTGGGCTCACAATTTAAAATGACAACTCATCGTAAAGTTGGATTTTAAGTTAGAATTCTGAAAATGACACTTTTAGAAAGTTGGCATTTTCTTACTTTAATCATTCTGTGCCTCTGCCGGTCTCTGAATACATGTCTGGGTGAGTGACAGGTAGCCTCTTGTGCATTCCCTCTGGACAGCCACAAAGGGAACTAGGTGTGCCTGATAGGCCATTAACATCTTGATGACTCATCCGGGGCAGGAATGGGGGGGAGCTGACACTTACCCTTGAATATGCTGAGACCAGCGCTGATCGAAACCACAGCATCTCTACTCGATGCTGACGCATCACCACTGCAGCTAATGACAAGGACTTTGCATCACTGATTGCACAGCTCAGAATGGCTGCATCACCATCAGCCGCAGTTCCTCAACTTTTAATTGCCTGCTGTGTGGCTCAACAATGCATCGCCTTCATCTCAAAGGGTTTGACGCCGCACCACTGCTCGAGGCTCGACCACTGCAAAGCTCAATGATGATGCATCCCCTGGCTGCATGGATCGGAACAAACTCATCACCTTCGCCTCATCTCCTCTGCTTCTTGCATCATATCCTCAACATCAATGCAACCCTCCACACAAGATACTGTTTCAGTGGGACAAGGTTTGTCCCTGTAGCTGGCCGGTGCTCCATCACGGTCAGCCTGACCTTTGGATTTACCTCGGTCTAGCATGACCAGATAGCCCCAGTCAACACCTTAAGTTTCAAAGCACTACATTTGCAGATATTCTTTAAACAATTCATATACAGACGTCTACTTATTGGATTTTTATCAAATTGGTCTTGTTTTGTTCATTAAATTAAGATCTATCTTTCTAAATTGGTGGGGATTTTTCCCCGTTTTACTGTTTTAAGTGTTACACGAATACTTTACAGATTTCCGCCTAAGTTAAACGTGCCTGCTGTGTGTCAAGCTACCATAGGGTGAGCACAGGTTAATTTAAGGTGTGAATCTGACTTACCCTGACTAAGATAGTGGTTCTTGCTTGGACAGGGTGCATACCTCTGCCAAACAGAAACCCAATTTCTAACAGCTATATTATGTTATACAGTTTTGTAGAGCGCAAAAACTGGGATGGTATGATGGCACTAAGCAGGTGTGAGTCTAGCCAAATGTAGGGCCTAATGGAGCTACGCAAAAGGTCAGGTCTTCATTTTCTTGCTGAATTCAAGAAGTGAGAAGGAGGTTCCTATGTTGAGTGGCAGGTTGTTCTAAACTTTAGGGGTGATGTAGGAGAAAGCTCCTTTGCTGGATCAGGTTTTCTGTATGCGTGGGATGTGTACAAGTAGGAGTCTGGATGAGCAGAAGTGTCAGGAATGTTTGTGATAGTAGCTGCGATGTTGAGGTGTCCTGGGCCAGTGTTGTTTATGTCCTTGAAACTATGAGTGAGGAGCTTGAATTATGATTGTTTGTGTATGCTACACAAAATTGTGTTGTTGATATTACACTGTGAGGCATCGCTCTGGTAGCTGTCTCTACAGTCAAAAGGTCTGGCAATAAAAAATGTGATTGCACTGTGTTCATTTACACATGATTCTCCAGTGCACAGTGGTATGGTCTACTGACAGCCTGATTGTAATGAAGATCTAAGGCACTCAAAATATGAAAATGCAAGAACTTTATTTAATAGGACCTCATCTACAAGCTACCTGGAACAACAGCAATCCAGAAAACTCTCAGAGCCAGAGTATACTTGGCCAAAGAGTTCCATGCCACGTTGCTCGAAGCCCACACTAAAATATACCACACTACTTCTTTTTCTCAGTAAAAGCCCCCACAAGGGGAAAATGGATTAAAAAGCACAAAGAAGAATTAAACAAATGCCAGAAAAGTAAACAGTTTCTTCTAAAAATAATCACAAATTCTGAGGAACTATGAACAAGACAGCAGCCAGCATAACACCATGGATACTACCATGATTTTTTATCAGGAAAAACACACAAAAACCTTGTGGTGGGTTCAAATAGGACCCTGATAGTTTTTAAGGCATTAAAGATACATGAGACACTATGTCCTTTTGAAGTGTTCTTTATTTGTCCCTCCGGAGGTGGTTTAACGACTCTTACAGTTCCTTTATTGTAGCTCGTAGGGTCTTTTCCTTGGTGATAATTCAGGAAATAATGAGCTTTTCCTTTTTTCCTCTAGGTTCTTCTTCCTGGGGGATGTCTGCGCAGCGGGAGCATCGGTCGGGATAGTCAGATTGGCCCCGCCAGGCGTCGGCGGTGGACCCCGGGAATAAAGAAAGAGGTAAGTGTGAGAGTCCTGGGGATTACGTTTGGGTTGGTTAGTAGTAGGGAGTGTGACGGGAAGGGTTTTGGTTTTAGCTGTGTTGGAGACAGGTGGTGACCTGGTCGAGTTTGGAACAAAGACAAAATAAGAACCCACCAGTGCTCTCGGTGCAACAAAGAATTTAGTGACCGTCGGGATGCTTTTATAGGGCTGTTATATCTCAGAGTACCTATCTGGGGGAGTGGTTAGAGTTACATGCACTCTAAGTTCTATTGCTCGTTTCCCGGGTCCCTTTCCTCGGGTCCCTCCCCTGCTATACACACCTCACTCCCGTTCCTGCTCAAAAATGGAAAATAACTAAGTTTGACACATGATTATACCTGGGAAAACCACACCCCTCCAGGGACGTGGCGGGTCAGTTCATCCAGCGGGCTCAGTTGATTTGGCCTCTCTCCTCCCGGCCCATTGTTCCGCTCTTCGCCTCGCTCGTCTTTATGGTTCCCCTCGCTCCTATCGTCTCGTCTCGCCTCCTCGTCTCCGTGGCTCCCCTCACTCCGTGCTTCTTCCAGCTTCGTTGAGTCGCGGCCCTCCACTTCCTCTGTGTTCCCCTTTTCACCCGCCAGCGACGACGATGCAACCCGGATATCCGGGTTGATAATCACTTCCTGGTGGTAGCTGCTCTGTGTTGTTCCCCCGGGGCACTGCTGATGCGGCTCGGGAGTCAATGCCGTAACCGGAGACGTGATGACCTGGTTACATGTCCCTCCCCTTGACTGGGGCTGTTCCAGACCCTGTTCCACCGGAGAGCGAGATAAATAATCAGCATGATACATCAGTTCACCAGGAAGATGGCACACCTGAAAGGTAAAAGGTTGCGGTTCCATGAACCACCGTAGTATACGGGTGTTGGTGTTTTTGTGACGAGACAACCAGATAAGGGGAGCGTGATCGGTGTACAGAAGAAAGGAACCTCCCAGCAAATAATACTGTAGACTTTCGATAGCCCACTTGAAAGCCAGGCACTCTCTTTCAATAATAGGATAGAGTTGCTCTCGGGGCAGTAACTTACGACTGATGAAAACAATGGGATGGTTAGTACCCTCTTCTCTCTTTTGAAATAACACTGTGCCTATGCCTACATCTGAGGCATCTGTCTGAAGGTGGAACAGCTTAAGGAAGTCAGGACAACGCAGAATAGGCTTTGTTGTGAAGCATGTTTGTAGGGTCACATAACTCCTGTGTTGGGCTTGAGTTAAGGATGCTATCTTTGTCGGTTGACTTTTTTAAATAAATCTGTTAAGGGGGCAGCTAATGTGGAATAATGGGGAATGAACCTCTGATAATATCCTACTAAGCCCAAAAAGGAGAGCACTTCTTTTTTTGTGGTTGGTGGAGGTATGCGTGTAATGGCTTCTACTTTATTAAGCTGGGGTTTAATTATGCCTCCCCCTATGTGATATCCCAAATACGAAATGTCAGTATAGACCAAACGACTCTTTGTGGGGTTGGCTGTCAATCCGGCTTGGTGTAAGGTCGTAAATATGCTATCCAGGTGTACCAAGTGGTCCCCCCAGGTTTCACTATATATTACGATATCATCCAAGTAGGCTGCTGCATACCCGGTATGACGTCGCAATAGGGAGTACTTGAGATGTTGAAATGTAGCCAGGGCCCCATGTAGTCCAAAAGGAAGAACTGTAAAGTGATAAAGGCCTGAGGATGTGGAAAAGGCTGTTTTTTCCTTAGCTACTGAAGCTAAAGGGATTTGCCATTAACCCTTAGTAAGATCAAGAGTAGACATGTATTTGGCCCTCCCTAACCATTCTATTAGCTCATCTACTCTGGGAAGGGGATAGGTGTCCAATTGAGAAATGGCGTTTACTTGCCGGAAATCAATGCAAAGCGGACAAACCCATCGGGATTGGGGACCAATACTACTGGGGAACACCATGGATTATTAGAGGGTTCTATGACCCCCATCTGTAACATCTACTCTATCTCTTGTTCAACCACAATTTTCCGGGCTTCAGGTATCCGGTAGGGTTGAAGACGTATCACCTTCCCCGGCAAAGTTTTAATGTGGTGTTGGTCTATTGTGGTTTTCTCTGGCTGAGTGGAGAACAACTTGTTATGTCTAGACAGGAGATGGGTTAATTGCTCCTGTTGTTGAGGCTTGCTGTGTTGGGCTTGAGTTAAGGATGCTATCTTTGTCGGTTGACTTTTTTTAATAAATCTGTTAAGGGGGCCGCTAATGTGGAATAATGGGGAATGAACCTCCGATAATATCCTACTAAGCCCAAAAAGGAGAGCACTTCTTTTTTTGTGGTTGGTGGAGGTATGCGTGTAATGGCTTCTACTTTATTAAGCTGGGGTTTAATTATGCCTCCCCCTATGTGATATCCCAAATACGAAATGTCAGTATAGGCCAAACAACTCTTTGTGGGGTTGGCTGTCAATCCGGCTTGGTGTAAGGTCGTAAATATGCTATCCAGGTGTACCAAGTGGTCCCCCCAGGTTTCACTATATATTACGATATCATCCAAGTAGGCTGCTGCATACCCGGTATGACGTCGCAATAGGGAGTACTTGAGATGTTGAAATGTAGCCAGGGCCCCATGTAGTCCAAAAGGAAGAACTGTAAAGTGATAAAGGCCTGAGGATGTAGAAAAGGCTGTTTTTTCCTTAGCTACTGAAGCTAAAGGGATTTGCCATTAACCCTTAGTAAGATCAAGAGTAGACATGTATTTGGCCCTCCCTAACCATTCTATTAGCTCATCTACTCTGGGAAGGGGATAGGTGTCCAATTGAGAAATGGCGTTTACTTGCCGGAAATCAATGCAAAGCGGACAAACCCATCGGGATTGGGGACCAATACTACTGGGGAACACCATGGATTATTAGAGGGTTCTATGACCCCCATCTGTAACATCTACTCTATCTCTTGTTCAACCACAATTTTCCGGGCTTCAGGTATCCGGTAGGGTTGAAGACGTATCACCTTCCCCGGCAAAGTTTTAATGTGGTGTTGGTCTATTGTGGTTTTCTCTGGCTGAGTGGAGAACAACTTGTTATGTCTAGACAGGAGATGGGTTAATTGCTCCTGTTGTTGAGGTAGTAAGGAGTTATTTCTCTGGGGCTCTTCAGGTTTTGCTTCTGAATGTGTAGGACACCATCCTATGTCGAGTTCTTTGACCGTGTTAACCAGGAATCCCACGGCGGATTCTGTTGGGGGAATATTGGGGTCTTCCCATTTCTTTAGGAGGTTTATGTGATAGATCTGGGTTTTCCTCTAATTTTTGGACATTTCAATAGTGTATGTGACTGGAGTCACGGCCCCTAGAACCTTATAGGGTCCCTGCCATCTCACTAATCATTTGTTCTCTGAACTGGGTATTAGGAGAAGAACTTTCTCCCCGGTGTTCAGTGTACGTATCTGGGTGTTCCGGTCTTAATATTGTTTTTGTTTGGCCTGGGCTCTCTCTAAGTGTTCTCTCACATCTTCCCATACGGACTGGACCTGGGATTTTAGGTCGTGGGTATATTCTAGTAGGGATTTTTCTCCTCCCTCATCCTCCTCCCACATCTCGGTGGCCATATCCAGCAAGGTTCGGGGTTGTCATCCAAACACTAACTCAAAGGGACTATGCCCCGTAGAGGACTACTCATATGTTCTCATTGCGTGGAGAACCAATGGTAATCGTCTATCCCAGTCTTTTCCGGAGTCGGAGAAGTTTTTTTCAAGAGGGTCTTCAAGGTGCAGTTATACCTCTCTACTAGTCCATCAGTCTGGGGGTGATATACCAAGGTCCTCAAGTGTTTATTCCAAGGATCTGGCAGATTTGTGTCATTAGATTCAACATGAATTGTGTACCCTGATCGGTTAATATCTCCTTAGGGAAACCAACTCAGGAAAAACATCCAATCATGGCATGTGCTACACTTTTGGTATTCATGCTTGTAAGGGGAACGGCCTCAGGATATCAGGTGGCGTAGCAGTCGACTAGTACTAGGATATATCTATATCCTTTTGAGGAAGGAATAAGCGGCCCCACCTGGTCCATTCCCACCTGGGAAAAGGGTATGTCGATAATAGGTAAAGGTTGTAGGGGAACCCGTCTTCTAGGTCCCTGATCAACAAGTTGACATTTGGGACACTGTTGACAAAACCAACGTATCTGGGAAAATACGCCTGGCCAGTAAAATCTACACAAGAGATATTCCTTGTTTTTTTCCCTTCCATAGTGTTCCCCCCAACTGACTATGGGCTAAATGTAGGACTTGCAACCGATAGGGTTCGAGAACTAATAACTGTTTCTTTTCTTGGTTGTTATGATTCGTGACTCTATATAAAAGGTTCTTTTGTATGGAAAAACAAGGTCCCTTTTCTCCAGGGTTCCTAGGTCGGGCTGCCTTCCGGGCATTTTGGAGCGTGGGGTCTTCTCTTTGACAATATCTGAAAGGTGGAAGGCTAGTAAGAGCAACATTCTGTATATTTACGCGCCTAGCCTCGTGATCCTTATGTGCAGACAGTCTCTTTGTCTCTCTTTTTTCAGTTTTACTAGGTTTGTATCTTGTTTCACCCGGACGGATTGGTTCTCCAGCGAATGGGGCTTCCTTCCACCATGTATCGATGTCGCCGTTCTTCCGGACACTGTCAAGAAGTGCCAAAGACTGTACATAATCGTTCCGATAATAACCTCTTCCACCAGTCGGTCTACAACACCCATTTTAATATCGTCCTTTCTTTCACCCCAGGTAAGGGTGACCCAGGTCATAGGATATTCTTTTGAGTCTCCATGAATACAGCAAATAGCCACTTCTGATTCCGGGGTCAGTGTTCTCTTATCTATCAGGCTGGCTCTAATGACTGACTGGCTACAGCCAGAATCGACTAATGCTCTGACCCGATACCCATTGACAACTAGTTCACGCTTGTACTGTCTTTTTTCTTTTCCTGCATAATACACCGGTCCACGGGCTGTATCAGTCTCCATTGGTTCAGGCCTTTCCAATTTGTGGGGACACATACGGGCAATATGGCCCCAATCCCCGCAGCTATAACATTGGGGTTGCTGGAGGGGTGGTCGTTCCGCCAGCCGGGTATTTCCATTGTCTTCGGGTTGTTTCCTACTCAGGGGACGAAAGGGAGCAATAACTGGACGGTTGTTGGCAGGACTACCTCGGTGGGTTCCAGTCCTGAACTCTATAGAGCGGTGATAGACATAAGCCAAATCAATAGTAGTGGTGGTATCAGGATTAGGGTGTTGTTTAATCCAATTACGCGTGGCAGTTGGCAAGGCCTCCATGTATTGCTCTAAGAGAATGGTTTCGATAATGTCCTCTCTGTTCCTATTGGTCCTAACCACTTTAGGCCTAGGTCCTTTACACGGTAATATAATGCCCAAGGGTTTTCCGAAGGACCCCATTTGTTTTTTTTGAATCGGAGTCGGTAATGCTCGGTGTCAAAACCCACACGTTCTAAAATGCTTTTCTTGATCTCATGGTACGAGGTGGTTCCACCAGGGTTCACCGCTTGGTAAGGTGCTTGTAGGGTACCAGTCAGCAATGGGGCAATGTACTGGCCCCACCTCTCTTGGGGCCATGTAGAGGAAGTGGCTACCCTTTCAAAATTTGTAAAAAAGGTGTCTGGATCATTGCCATCTTGGTATCTTTGCAATACTGAACTGGGAACGTTGGGGTGAACCCTGGTAGCGGCGATGGTATCGGTCAGAGTCTTCAACGCATTTTCATGGACTAACTGGTTATTGGCCATGATGGTGGCTTGGCTTTTCAACGCGTTTTGAAGGGCTTCTCGCTCCGTTTTGGCTTCCTTTTGTTGTTCCTCCCATACAAGCTGGAGGTGGCGTTGCCCCTCAGCCAGCTGTTGCATCATATCTATTATGTTAGGTTTTTCCTCCATCACTGATTTATACGGTTTTAATGCCTTAATATCCCACTTCTGACACCACTGTGGTGGGCTCAACTAGGACCCTGATAGTTTTTAAGGCATTAAAGATACATGAGACTCTATCCTTTTCAAGTGTTCTTTGTTTGTCCCTCCGGAGGTGGTTTAACGTCTCTTCCAGTTCCTTTATTGTAGCTCATAGGGTCTTTTCCTTGGTGATAGCTCAGGAAATAATGATCTTTCCCTTTTTTCCTCTAGGTTCTTCTTCTGGGGGATGTCTGCGCGGTGGGAGCGTTGGTCAGGATAGTCAGAATGGCTCCGCTTCAGACGTTGGCAGTGGACCCCAGGAATAAAGAAAGAGGTAAGTGTGAGAGTCCTGGGGATTACGTTTGGGTTGGTTAGTAGTAGGGAGTGTGACGGGAAGGGTTTTGGTTTTAGCAGTGTTGGTGACGGGTGGTGACCTGGTCGGGTTTGGAACAAAGACAAAATAAGAACCCACCAGTGCTCTCGGTGCAACAAAGAATTTGGGGCCAGATGTAGCAAACGATGGCGACTCGCAAACGGGCCGATTCGCAATTTGCGACAGTGCAAAATCGGAAATGGGATGCAAAAAGCCCATTTCCGACTCGCAAAAAGCGATGGGACCTGTTTGCGAGTTGCATCCGTTGCGACCCCATTTTGCGACCCGCAAATTGCAAGTCGCAATTTGCGAGTCGCAAACCTTATGCAATTGCAACTCGCAAATTGCGACTAGTCGCAAAAAGGCCAGTTTGCAAGTCGCATTTACCACTAACTCAGAGCAGGTGGTAACCATTACCAAAGTATAAAAGGAGACCCAGAAGGCATCTGGGTTACTCAAGATGGCGGACATATACCTGATAGCAGTGAGGAGGAGAGTCTACGCAGCCCAGCAGAGGAGGAGGAGGGGCCACAGACAGGAGAAGATATATAGAACAAGGCAGACCCTTTTCCAGCAAACTGAAGAGGAGATCTATGATAAATACCGCCTTAGCAGCGCTGCCATTCTAGAATTAATAGATTTACTAAAACCACAGCTAGAACACAAGACTCTGCGTGGCTGCGCCATCCCTACGCATGTGCAAGTACTATGCGCACTGCACCTCTTGGCCTCAGGGAGCTATCAGGGGGTCATTGCCGTGGCAGGTGGGGTATCCCAAAGTGCAGTGTCAAGGTTCCTCAGGGCATTCCTAGATGCCTTAGTAGCGCACAGGTCTCAGTTCATATACTTACCAAGGAATGAGGCAGAAATTAACAACACGAAGCTGGACTTTTACCGCATTGCCCACTTCCCCCATGTCATTGGATGTGTAGATGGGACACACATTCAAATATGCCCCCCGCTAATCTGGAACATATTTTCCGCAACAGAAAGTGTACCCACTCACTCAACATACAGGTTGTTTGTGATGCCCATTACGTCATCACGGACATCGTAGCTAAGTTTCCAGGCAGTACCCATGACTCATACATTTTTAGACATAGTGGGATACATCAACGCCTGGAACGTGGGGAGTTTGGAGACGGATACCTCCTAGGTAGAGCTGCATACACCTTGCAGACATACACACAGGTCACTGTGCACGACTATCTGGACTTACTAACAGTGTACTTTTGTGCCCAACAGGTGACAGTGCATATGCTCTAAGGCCATGGATCATGACTCCATTTTTAACACCCAGCAATGATTCAGAGAGGCAATACAACAGTGCGCATAAGAGGACCAGGAACCTCATAGAGCGCACCTTCGGACTCCTGAAGGCAAGATTCCGATGCCTCCACCGCAGCGGAGGCGGCCTCCAATACACCCCCATTACCGCCTTCAAAATTGTGGTCGCATGCGCCATCCTCCACAACATAGCCACCAGACGTGGGCTACCTCTCACCCCTGCAGACCCAGATCCTGATGAGGAAGAGCAAGAACAACCACACCGCCATCATGGGGATAGGAGTCTAGCTAATCAAGGCAGACTGAGACGGGAACACATTGCAACACAATATTTTGGATGGTACGTGTAAACTCCCACCATACTCACCCATTAACCAAACACTCCTTTTGTTAAGTGGAAGAAAAATAACTGTTTTAATAATGTAATGCATGAACTATATACAAGATGAAATTGTCCATGGGCAGGGAAATGCCAACCACTCATGTGGCACATTAAAGCCATGTGCCACATTTGTTTGTCCGGGCTGTTGGCTAACTTCTCCTGCCCCTCCTGCCAGCCTGGCTGGTCCCAGCCGCATCTATGGTGCTCTGCCTCCCACTCCTTAGCACCCTACTGTCAGTGGCAGATACACTGCTCACTGTGGAGCCCTCTTCACTATCTTGGGGTGTTTCCCCGGTGGCCCTCGACATCTCACGTGTCTCCATTAGTTCTATGATATGTGTGAGACGTCCCAGGCCCCTGGCAACATCCCCAGCAAAATGGCCCATCTCAATTTGCAGGCCAACTGTCCTCCTCGACAGGCCTGTTGTGTTGATGGCTAGCCTGCCGATTGATGTGGCCATCCTGTCCAGTCTTAACATAATCTGGCGATCCCTGCGCCGCCCTGCCTCTGCCTGACCCAGCAGTCCGGCTGCCAGTTCCCTGATGGCAGAGGCAATGTCCCCAGTGTTCTGGCACATCAGGTCCATCCGCCTGTTGAGGTGCCGCATGCTTGCATGGTTTTGTCTTTCAATGCGGTGCAGCACCCCACTGATCCTGCCCAATATTGTGTTCTGCAGGCGCTGACCCCGCAGCAGATGTGCCTCACTGCTGGTTGGAGGATGAATCCGGAAATCAGACGCTCTTGCCCTGCGATGCCTGCGCAGTGGTGGCTGCCCTGTCCTCGCACCTGTATCCTCCCTGGCTGTTGCTGGGACAGCTCCTGGCGTTGCTGTTGCAGCAGGCGTTACAACTGCAGGAATGCTGCTGACTGTGCATGTGGGGGTGCTGGAGGGTCCTGGGGTGTCCTCCTGGGCCTGGGTGCTTGGGGTGTAGGGGGTGTCTTGCTGGAGACCTGTGGGACATGGGAACACACTGTCAGTGTCTAGTATCATTTGCACAATTCCTAATAAACATTTGCCTATGCACTGCCTATTGGACTACATTTCCCATAATGCATCATTCTGGCTTTTTCTACCCTGAAATGGAGCTAATTTGGTTGTGCATGCACATGTGTACATGGTGGGTGGGGTATGACATTGATAGGGGTACAGGCTTATCACATGGTACTCACCGGTTGATGTGCTGGGCTCTGAAGTGTCCAGGTCCCCAAATCCACACACTGCCTCCGGCTCAAAGGTTTGCTCAATCCTGTCTTCAAGGGGTGTGGGTGGTGGCACAGATGATGGTCCCCCTCCAGTGCCTCTCATCTCCCGGAGCCTTTCTGCCACCCTCTCCTTGGTCCGGGAGCGGAGGTCATACCACCTCTTCCTTATGTCCTCAATTGTCCTGTGGCTCACCCCCAGGGCATTGATTTTCTCTTGCATTTCCTGCCAGATTTTCTTTTTGGTGGCCTCTGGAACAGTGAGGGCAGCTCTCCCAAAGAGCTCATCATGGTGCTGACAACATTCTTCGGTCAGCACCTCAAGCTCCCTCTCAGAGAATTTAATTTTCCTTTTTCGGGGGGTTCCCTCCATGGCTGCTGCAGCTAGCTCAGTGTGCAGACTGGCAGTTGTAAAAGGGTGTGGTCCAGCCTCCTCCCAGGTGTATTTGTTAACTTCCTGGCTGTGATGTCATCATCATGTGCCAGGAAGTGTTTCCAGAGTGTTTTGGTGTGCTTTCTGGAGTGTTCTGCTGCACCTGCAAGCAATTTTAAGGGAACTCGCAATTTGCGACTCCAACTCGCTAATTGCGAGTTCGTTTTTTGCACACTCGCAAACAGCGACCTCGCAATCTGCGGACTCGCACACAGCGTTGCGAGTCCGGATGCGAGTCGCTAAATCGGACCGGTTTATTTCCTGGCATACCAAATTGCGAGTCGCATTTTGCGAGTCGCATTAACTCGCAAAATGCGACTCGCAATTTTTATTTTTCCTACATCTGGCCCTTAGTGACTGTCGGGATGCTTTTATAGGGCTGTTATATCTCAGAGTCCCTATCTGGGGGTGTGGTTAGAGCTACATGCACTCAAAGTTCTATTGCTCGTTTCCCGGGTCACTTTCCTCGGGTCCCTCCCCTGCTATACACCCCTCACTCCCGTTCCTGCTCAAAAATGGAAAATAACTAAGTTTGAGACATGATCGTACCTGGGAAAGCCACGCCCCTCCAGGGACGTGGTGGGTCCGTTCGTCCAGCGGTCTCAGTTGATTTGGCCTCTCTCCTCCCGGCCCCTTGTTCCACTCTTCGCCTCGCTCATCTTTTTGGTCTCGTCTCACCTCCTATTATCCGTGGCTCCGCTCACTCTCCTTCTCACTCCGTGCTTCTTCCGGCTTCGTTGAGTCGCGTCCCTCCACTTCCTCTGTGTCCCTTTTTTCACCCGCCAGCGACGACGATGCAACCTGGATATCCAGGTTGATAATCACTTCCTGGTGATCGCTGCTCTGTGTTGTTCTCCCGAGGCACTGCTGATGCGGCTCGGGGGTCAATGCTTGAATTTTCCTCCTGTAACCTGTCTCTCTGGTGAGACTGACCCTCGGGGTTCACCTCACTGGGATGAAGAGATTATGGGGGTCATTACAACATTGGCGGTGAAAGCCGCTTACCGCCATGCGGAAGACCACCAACACACTGCAGCGGAATTCCACCATGGTCATTATAACCCAAAGCCGGAAATCTGCCAAAATCTAGACACCCACACAAGTCTGCCACACCAAAGGTCAGTGATAAACTGGCGATAACAAAACCTCTACCATCACGCCAACAGGAATACGCCCACACTATCACGACCCACGAATCCACGTGGTGGTCTTTCAACCGCGGTATCCCATTGGCTGTACACACCGCCACGCTCAAAATACACACACATTTACAAAATAATACCACATTGGACAAATCGAAATACACACCTGATACACATACACACACCACTTCCACACACCCAATACAATATAAAACACACACCCACCTCACCCACAAACCCCTACGACCACAATTGCGACTGAAGGTCACAGAGAGACACCAAAAAGTTACAAACTAGCATCCACAGGCACTCAACACCATCACTCACATAACATCCACGCACCTCACACTACACACCTCTAAATATCACCCCACACAACACAACACACACCACCCCACACATCACCCACACCACCCCATGGCACCGCAAAGGCACCCCAGGTTCTCTGAGGAGGAGCTCAGGGTCATGGTGGAGGAAATCATCCAGGTAGAGCCACAGCTATCCATATCACAGGTGCAGCACACCTCCATAGCTAGGAAGATGGAGCTATGGCGCAGAATCGTGGACAGGATCAATGCAGTGGGACAGCACCCAAGAACTAGGGATGACATCAGGAAGAGGTGGAATGACCTATGGGGGAAGGTGCGTTCCATGGTCTCAAGACACCAAATCACAGTTCAGAGGACTGGCGGCGGACCCCCACCTCCTCCCACACAACTAACAACATGGGAGGAGCAAGTCTTGGCTATACTGCATCCTGAGGGCCTCGCAGGAGTAGCTGGAGGAATGGACTCTGGTAAGTCAAATCTTTACTACTTCATCCCCCACCCAAACTGCATGCCATCTCATACCCCCACCCTCGCCCTCACCCCATCACTCCAACTCACACATGTCCCAATATCACAAACCACACATCCCAAACCCAAGCCCTGCATGCAACAACAAAGCATGGACACCCATCACCAAAGCATGGCCACTGCACATACCCATACACCCCCCTAACCCATCATCACACAAGGTCCTACACAGGAATGCAAGCACTGGGGTACACGGTCACCCACCCATTGCACACCATGCCACACACAGATGCAATAATCATGCTTTTACACCCCTGCAGAACACTTACCCAACGTCACCAGACAGGAGGGTCCAGATATGTCCACTCCACCCACAGAAGAGGCCCACAGTGATGACAGCAGCTCTGTCCAACTGGATCTAGATGACCAGCCTGGCCCATCTGTGACCTCGGGACAGTCGGTTCCCCTCACACTGGCACAAGCCACTACAGAGCTTCCCCCCTCTGGAAACACCAGCACAGCACCCACCCAGCGGGCCCATACCTCTGTCCCCAGGACACATCAAGCAGCAGTGTGTCCACCACTACAGGGAACCCAGGCTAACCCACCACCCCAACAACAACAGGGACCTGGGGGCAATGGCAGTGGGCACACAGTTCAGGGGACAGAGGCCCAGGAACACAGGGGAACTGGGAGGGCTGCTGTGCGACAGGGGGAGGACAGGCCCAGGGAACCCACTCTCCCAGATGCCCTCTCCAACATCATGGGAGCCTACCACCATTCCCAGCAGACGATGGCAACGGTACTGGCCAAGTTTCAGGAGACCCAGCGGCTGCAGGAGGAACAGTATTTGGGCTTCAGGGAGGAACTCAAATCCATCAATTCCACCCTGGGCACCATTGTAGGGGTGCTGAAGGAACTTGTGAACACCAGGAGGGACACTGTAGGACAACAAGGGGCCCCTGACACTAGCCTGGATGATGAACTGCCCACCACCTCCGCTGGCGCTAGTGGACGGGAGGCACCTTCACAGGACCACCACACCAGCACCCCACCCCCTGCAGAGGGAGAAGCACCCCACAAATGGTCCCTGAGACAGAGACAGAGAATGATGCCAAGACTCCCGCCAAGAAATGAGACCACCCTGATTGTCATCCTTTTGTCCCACCTTGCCACCCTGTCCATCCTTAAACTGCCCCAGCTCCACTTCCTATGCCCCTTTGGACAATGCACCTGTGAGAATAATAGACTGGACTCTGCCATGGACATTCCTCCACCATCACCCCTCACCATTTTACAACCCCCTCCAATATTGAGCACCTAAATAAATACCCTTACAGCACAAAACAATCAGGAGTCTGTCTGTGATTTCGAAATAATGTATTAGCAATTACAGTGGCAAAATGCTCTTTCAAATGTAATGTCAACATACCTATGTCACACAGTCTAGTCCCTTAGGAAACAAAGCAGATGTCACACAGTGGGACCCACATCTGTGAAATTGTAAGGGAAAGTGACAACTCAGTGACCATACACTGGGTGAAAATGACAGACAGTAGAGAGGTAGTAGATTAAAATCAGATGTAGAAGGCAGTGTTGTCTTCTTTGTCAATCCGCTATGTGCCTGTCTTAGTGTGTATGCAAGGCCTAGATATGTGTGACGTATTTAAAATGAATGCCATATGGCCCCCTGAAATGTCGGCTGCCTGACCAGTAATGTGGGACAATGGGTTATGAGGTAACTATGCTGGCGTTGTACACCGTCGCGGTAGGCGGTCGAAGACCGCAGCACAATCCTGCATTGGTTAACATTGGACCCTATGGGTCCCAGGAGCCAATGACGATGTACGCCGGCGGTGACAGTACGCACCGCCGTGGACGTGACCGCCATTTTCACTCTGTTCACTCACTTGATACCTGATCTTCGACAGGAGAGGACCTACACTGCAAGTGCTGCTGTGACCTCAGTCTGGAAGCGACAATGGCTCAAGTGTCTGGGGAACGGCCCCTACCTTCACGTCGGAGGAGTTGGACAAACTAGTGGATAGGGTCCTCCCCCAGTACACGCTACTCTACGGTCCTCCAGACAAACAGGTGAGTACACTGTGAGCATGCTGTATGGGAAATGCCTGTTTGGAGTGGTGTGGATGGGAGATAGGGGGGGAAATGAGGCGTGCATGAAACGACGGTGAGTGGATGTGCGTCAGGGCAAGGGTGGGAACGTGGGCCAATGACTGTGACGGTCTGGACGGTTATAGTTTTTCCTTTTCCCCTGTACTATTCCTGTAGGTCAGCGCCCACCAGAAGAAGGCTATTTGGTGTGCCATCGCCAAGGAAGTCCGGACCTTGGGGGTCCACCACAGACGGAGCAACCACTGCCAGAAAAGATGGGAGGACATTCACAGCTGGAGCAAGAAGATGGTGGAGGCCCAGCTGAGGATCCTGGCGGTGGCGTATCCGGAGTTGGATGGGCTCTTGAGGGCATCACAGCAGCCACAAGGGGGTGAATACAGACCCAATCCCCAGTACCTCAGCCTCTCCCAAGCACACCATCAGACCAGCATGCACACACCTCAACACACAAGGGTAGCTCTGGCAAGCATAAGCACCACACATCCCACAGGCACTCACGCAAGCATCATACCCATGCAGACATAACAAGAGCCACGTCCGCGGCGGTGCGTACTGTCACCGCCGGCGTACATCGTCATTGGCTCCTGGGACCCATAGGGTCCAATGTTAACCAATGCAGGATTGCGCCGTGGTCTTCGACCGCCTACCGTGACGGTGTACAACGCCAGCGCAGTTACCTCATATCCCCCTGTCCCACTTTACAGGTCAGGCAGCCGCCATTTCATGGGCCCACATGGCATTATTTTGGACTGTGTCACACATATCTAGGCCTTGCCTAAACACTCATACAGGCAAATTTCGATTTGCTAATATTTTCAGAGTTAGCTGTGTTTACGTACCTCTGAGTTGGTTGACTCTCTGCTCGCTGTTCTCCTCCATAGGCACTGTCCGCTGGGGCATGTGAGGAGATGGCGGCATCCTCCGGTGTACAGACCGCTGGTGGACCTGTCAACAATGGAGGAGCAACATGTGATCATCACCTACAGGCTTGATCGTGCCACAATCCTGGAACTGTGTGCCCAGTTGGAGCCAGACCTGATGTCAGCTATCCGCCATCCCACAGGAATCCCCCTCAAGTGCAGGTGCTGTCAGTACTCCATTTCCTAGCAAGTGGGTCTTTTCAAACTACAGTGGCCATAGCATCAGGGATGTCCCAGCCTATGTTTTCCAACGTGTTGTCCAGAGTGTTGTCTGCCATGCTGAAACACATGCGGAGCTACATCGTTTTCCCTTAGGTGGAGGATTTGCCTACAGTGAAAGGTGATTTCTATGCCCTGGGACATGTCCCCAACATAAAAGGTGCCATTGATGGGACACATGTGGCATTGCTACCCCCCGCAGGATTGAACAGATGTACAGAAACCGGAAGAGTTACCATTCCATGAATGTGCAGATGGTGTGTTTGGCAGACCAGTACATCTCCCATGTGAATGCCAAATTTCCTGGCTCAGTGCATGATACTTACATCCTGCGGAATAGCAGCATCCCTTATGTGATGGGGCAACTCCAGAGGCACCGGGTGTGGCTATTAGGTGAGGACAAGCACCCAATACAGTGGGAATAGTTGTCTGGGTCTGTGGATGTCCCTATGAGTTAGTGTGTGTCTAACAGTTGTCCCTCGCCATTTGCAGGTGACTCTGGTTACCCCAACCTGTCATGGCTACTGACCCCAGTGAGGAATCCCAGGACAAGGGCAGGGGAACGCTACAATGAGGCACATGGGTGAACTAGGAGGGTTATAGAGCGGACCTTCGGCCACCTGAAGGCCAGGTTCAGGTGCCTCCATATGACAGGTGGTTCCCTATACCACTCACCAAAGAAGGTGTGCCAGATCATCGTGGCCTGCTGTATGCTGCACAACTTGGCTTTGCAACGACAGGTGCCTTTTCTGCAGCAGGATGGTCCAGATGGAGGTCTTGTGGCAGCTATGGAGCCTGTGGACAGTGAAGAAGAGGAGGCAGAAGAAGAGGACATAGACAACAGAAAGACCATGATCCATCAATACTTCCAGTGAGACATAGGTAAGAAGACCTCACTGCCTCCTACATCTGATAAAAATTGTTCGACCTCTCAGCTGTCTGTCACTTTCACCCAGTGTATGGACCCTGATTTGTCACTTTCCCTTTCGATTTCACAGATGTGGGTCCCACCGTGTGACCTCTGCTATGTTACCTCATGGACTAGAGGTGTGTGACATAGGTATGTTGACAATACAATGGACATTGTTTTTTTCCTTAGTTATAGCTAATACACATTTGTGAAAGCACAGACTGACTCCAGATTGTTTTGTGATTCAAGGGTGTTTATTTAAGTGCAAATTTGTGGAGGGGGTTGTAAAATGGTCAGGGGTGATGGTGGAGGAATGTCCATGGCACAGTCCAGTCTATTTGTCTCACAGGTGCGTTGTCCAAAGGGGCATAGGAAGTGGAGTTAGGGTAGTTTAAGGATGGACAGGGTGACAAAGTGGGACAGAAGGATGACAATCAGGGTGGTCTCATTTCTTGACGGGGGTCTTGGCATTGTTCTCTGTCTTTGTCCTGGATCTCAGGGACCATTTGTGGGGTGGTTCTCCAGCACCAGGGGGTGGGGTGCTGGTGTCGTGGTCCTGTGTCGGTGCCTCCTGTCCTCTAGCGCCGGCAGAGGTGGTGGGCAGTTCATCATCCAGGCTAGTGTCAGGGGCCCCTTGTTGTGCCACAGTGTCCCTCCTGGTGTTCACGAGGTCCTTCAGCACCCCTACAATGGTGCCTAGGGTGGTATTGATGAACTTGAGTTCCTCCCTGAACCCCAAATACTGCTCTCCTGCAGCCGCTGGGTCTCCTGAAACTTGGCCAGTACCCTTGCCATCGTCTCCTGGGAATGATGGTAGGCTCCCATGATGTTGGAGAGGGCCTCGTGGAGAGTGGGTTCCCTGGGCCTGTCCTCCCCCCTGCTGCACAGCAGCCCTCCCATTTCTCCAGTTTTCCTGGGCCTCTGTCCCCTGAACCATGTGCCCACTACCACTGCCCCCAGGTCCCTGCTGTTGTTGGGATGGTGGGTTAGCCTGGGTTCCCTGTAGTGGTGGACACACTGCTGCTTGATGTGTCCTGGGGACAGAGGTATGGGCCCACTGGGTGGGTGCTGTGCTGGTGTTTCCTGAGGGGGGAGGCTCTGTGGTGGCCTGTGACTGTTTGAGGGGAACCGACTGTCCTAAGGTCCCAGATGGGCCGGGCTGGTCATCTAGATCCAGTTGGACAGAGCTGCTGTCATCACTGTGGGCCTCTTCTGGGGGGGAGTGGACATGTCTGGACCCTCCTGTCCAGTGACGTTGGGTAGGGGTCCTGCAGGGGTGTAAATGCATAGTTTTAGTATCTGTGTCTGCCATGGTGTGCAATGGGTGGGTGACCCTGTACCCCAGTGCTTCTATTCCTGTGTAGGACCATGTATGATAATTGTTTAGGGGTCTGTGTGGGTATGTGTAGTGTACATGCATTGGTGATGGGTGTCCATGCTTTGTTGTTGCATGCAGGGCTTGGTGTTGGGATGTGTGGTTTGTGATAGAGGGACATATGTGAGGAGTTGGAGTGATGGGGGTGAGGGCGAGGGTTGGGGTATGTGATAGCATGCAGGTATGGTGGGGGATGAAGTAGTTAAAGAAGTTAGTTGTGGGGGAGGAGGTGGGGGTCCACCGCCAGTCCCTTAACCGCAATGTGGTGACTTGAGACCACGGAACGCACCTTCCCCGTAGGTCATTCCACCTCTTCCTGATGTCATCCCTTGTTCTTGGGTGCTGTCCCACTGCGTTGACCCTGTCCACGATTCTGCGCCATGGCTCCATCTTCCTAGCTATGGTGGTGTGCTGCACCTGTGATCCGAATAGCTGTGGCTCTACCCGGATGATTTCCTCCACCATGACCCTGAGCTCCTCCTCAGAAAACCTGGGTTGTCTTTGCGGTACCATGGGGTGGTGTGGGTGATGTGTGAGGTAGTGTGTGTTGTGATGTGTGGGGTGATGTTTAGGGGTATGTGGTGTTCTGTGCGTGGATGTGTATGTGTGATGGTGTTGTGTGCCTCTGTATGCTGGTGTTGTCTTTGCTTTGCTGTCTCTCTGGCCTTCTTCCGATTTTTGGGTAGTAAGGGTTTGTGGGTAATGTGGGTGGGTGTTTTATATTGCATTGGGTGTGTGGGAGTGGTGTATGTATGTGTATCAGGTGTGTGTATTTGGAATTGTCCAATGTGGTTGTGTTTTGTAAAAGTGTGTGTATTTTGAGCACAGCGGTGTGTACCGCCAATGGTTTACCGTGGTTGAAAGACCGCCGCGTGGATTCGTGGGCCGTGATAATGTGGGTGTATTCCTGTTGGCGTGATGGTGGAGGATTTGTTATCGCCAGTTTATCACTGACCTTTGGAGTGGCGGAATTGTGTGGGTGTCTAGATTTTGTCGGTTTCTGAGCAGTGGGTCATAATAGCTGTAGCGGAATTCCGTGGCGGTGTGTTGGCGGTCTTCTGCACGGCGGTAAGCGGCTTTTACCGCCAATGTTGTAATTAGGGCCCTAATGCCTAATCGTAGCTGAAAACCGAGTCCAGACCCTTAGACATAAACTTTCCACGCAGAGGTTTATAGTAAGACCTTACAGCAAACTTTTCACTCTATAGAAAATTCTTGAATTTTGTTGAATCACAGTTTACAACTCATTCTTTGCTTTGGATAACTGAGTAATTAGGTTTGGTCGTCATCAGGGTCCTGGATGCAAAATCAATAGTAACATCACATTCTTCAGCCTTCTGCATCAGAACTCCACCAATAGCGTTGGCACTGGTACCTATAACCATAAAGGTATCCCTGTGAGGTATCCCTGTGAGGTACAAGCACCTACAAACAGTAGGTTAGGGGCCCTTATGAAAATATTTTTGTTTCCATAAACTCCAGTTCACGTTCCTCTGTCCCGGTGTACATAACTCCTTATTTAGCAAATTCCTTAGAGGCTAGGACTTGTCTTCAACAACCTGCACAAAATAGCTATAATAATGGAGCACATCAAGATATGAATTATAATGGAAAGAAGAAAAGGTGACTGTGGTTAATCACATTGCACATGAAAAAGTTGGTATAATCAAAGAGAGGTGCATAACCATCCAGGGTCAGGCCAACCAATGACCCCAAGTATAAATAACCTGAGAAATACAAATATGGATGGAGCACACTATGCTCCTTACTAGAACCCTGGCGGTCCGTGATAAAGTGGTGGTAATACCGCCAACAGGCTGGCGGTAACTACCGCCAAATTATGACCATGGAGGAAGGATCTCCGAAAGACAGCCAATGTACCACATCGACCACCAGGGCAGAAACAACAGGCAACAGAGAGACTGTGGCCTATCACTCCCAGGGAACAAACAGGGGCATGTTGCCCCCTCCAGAACCAGGTGGCAAGACACCCACCTGAGAGACTGTGGCCTGTCACTCTGCAGGACCAAGCATGGGCATGTTTCCCCCTCCAGAACCAGTGTGCAAGGCACCCACCTGAGAGACTGTGGCCTATCACTCCCCAGGACCAAGCACGGGTAATGTGCCCCCTCCAGAACCAGTGGGCAAGACACCCACCTGAGAGACTGTGGCCTATCACTCCCAAGGACCAAGCACAGGCATGTTTCCCCCTCCAGAACCAGTTGGCAAGACACCCACCTGACAGACTGTGGCCTTGCACTCCCCAGGACCAAGCACGGGCATGTTGCCCCCTCCAGAACCAGTGGTCCTGTTTCAGCTCCAGCTGAGGTGCCTCCCGTCCCCCTGAGGTGCCTGCCTATTTACCAACTGATGCCCCTGCATTGTTCTCTCTGTGTTGATGCTGGTGACAAGTGGGGCCTTGGACTTTGGCCTGTGGCCATGTTGCCCACGCAAAATGAGGACTGGGCTGTGTCCCTTGTTCTGTACATTTGTATATATCTGTTACATTGGCTAAGTTATTATTTATACTGTGTTGATCTTATTACATTCACTTTGGTAAATTCTTTTTGTCCTTGCATTATTCAGCCGATTTAGGGGGTTTAACTAGTTTTCTTGTGCAGCTAGTTGGGTGTATGGTGTGTGTGTGTGGGGGGGGTATGTATGGTGCATGTGTGTGTCATTTTCGTTTTCCTCCCCCCTCCCCTGTGTGGCTGTACTCACCGTCATCACCTTCACCGGCGTTAGTGTTCGTGGTGGATCAGACCGTAGAATATCACATGCAGTTCGGGTTTCATGGCGGCATGGTTCTTCCCTGTGTCTCCAAAGGTGAGTTCTTTAACTTCTGAGATCTGTTTCTGCCAGGCTATTGATGTCGTTGGTACCACCCCGGAAAAGGTGGCGGAATGTCTGGTCATAATATGGTGGGTGGAACTTTGACTTCTTCCTGGCTGTAGGCGGCTACCACTGTGGTGCCTGTTGGTTCTGGAGCGGGCAACATGCCCTGTGCATTGTCCTGGGGAGTGCAAGGATGTTGTGGAGGTGTCTGCCAGTGAGGTGTGTGTTCTGCATGGTGTGGTGATGATGCTGGTAATGGATGATGATGTAGTGCATGCAGGTGTGACTGATGACGTAACAAGGTGGGAGGTGGAAGAGAAGGAAGAGGGGGAGACCGTGGAAATAGTGGATGTTGTTGTGCCTGTGGGATGAAGTGTGGTGCTTGTGTTTGCCTGAGACACTCTTGGGTGTTGCCTTGTGTGCATGCTCGTCTGTATGTGTACTTGGGATGAGTTGGGGTTGAGAATAATGGGACTGGGCAGTGGAAGTTGGAGGAGGGACGGTAGAAACAGGGACAATGGCTGCCATCAGAGAGGAGGCCAGAGCCTGAATCGATCTCTGTTGGGACACCAATCTAGTGTGAGTGCCCTCTAAGAATGCTTTTGATTGTTGCATCTTGGCTGCCAGCCCCTGGATGGCATTCACAATGGTTGACTGCCCTACAGAGATGGATCTCAGGAGGTCAATAGCCTCCTCACTCACGGCAGCAGAGCTTTTTGGGGCAGGACCTGAGGTGCCTGGGGCGAAGGGGATGCCCACCCTCCTGGGTGAGCGGGCACAGGCAACTCAATGAGGGGCTGCTGGGAGGGCGGTTCTGGAACGGTGGTGGCGCCTGTAGCTGTAGCTAGGGTGGTCACAGACGTGTCCGTCACCACCAGGGAACTTCCATCTGAGGAGGTATCTGTGTCAGAACTGTCCCTTACAGTCTCTGCCATGGTGCTCCCCTCACTCTCCGTCCCACTGGTGCCCTCACCGTCGGTGGACTCTGCCTCCTGGGTCCTGTGGGATTCAGCTCCCTCTGGCGCTGGTGCCTCTGCTCCTGCGTCAGATGATGCTAATGCACATAAGGACAGGACAACAAAATGAGAAAGGGGAGAGAGAGACAAAGGATATACTGGGTCAATGGCTACACTAACTCCACCATTGGTGTACACAGCACCCTCACAAACAGAGAACAGGCCTGCGCACTATGTATTGCACTACCAGTGATATTACTAGGCACCAAGGAATGGGGGGGCACACACACCAGCAAATGCAGCACACCTGGGACCCACGCAGCCTTGACCAGTAGTGGATGCCTACGAGCTAGGTAGCAGGATTATCCCTTCAGAACCCTAGCCACTAGGCTACAATGTCAGCCTAGCCTAGGGGCACCCACTGACACACATCCACGACCTGGATACCACCCTACCATGCATAAGTTGTAATGATGGGCACTGGACTCACCTTGTGGCTGCTGTGATGCCCTCAAGCGAGCATCATGCTCTGGATAGGCCACCACCTGTATGCGGGCCATCAGGAGGGTCAGGATTCGACAGGCACCCCTTCCTCGTTGGGAGGCCATCCCCAGCTGGGCCTCCGCCGTCTTCCGTGCCCAGCGTCTCAAGGTCCTCCCACTGTTTGCAACATTGGGTGTTCCGCCTGCCATAGACCCCCAGGGTCTGCACCTCCTTGGCGATGGCATGCCATATACCCTTCTTTTGATGGGCGCTGACCTACAGAGGCAATACACACATGGAAATACCATTAGACAATGAGTCCAACCTGTTACACATATATCCCACCATGTCCGTTTCCATCACCATTGGCACACACATAGCCCAGCACACAACCTGTATGCCGATAAGAGGACATCCACCCACCACCCTAACATGAGGCCTTCACACACACCACTCCATGCATCCTTCCCCCATGCATTGTGCCCTCAGTGTACTCACCTGTTGGTCTGGAGGCCCATACAGCAGTCCGTACTGGGGTAGGACCCCATCCACCAATCTCTCGACCTTTTCCAAAGTGAGGGCTTGGGCCCTTTCCCCAGTCACACGGGTCGTGGTAGGTTCCAGACACAGGTCACAGCAGCACATGCAGTGTAGGTTTTCTCCTATGGAAGGTCAGGTAACAAGGGAGGAATATGATAGAAAATGGCGGTCACGTCCGCGGCGGTGCATACCGTCGCTGCCAGCATAGATCACCATTGGCCACTGTACCCCATAGGGCCCAATGTTAACCAATGAGGAGTGCACGGTGGTTCCCGACCGCCTCCCACAACGGTGCACAACGTCAGTGGAATTACCTTACTTACACCCGTCCCTCCACACAGGACAGGTGGGCGCCATTTCAGGGGGAGGGCAGGCCTCTGGAATAATGCTGCGTCACAAGAAGTATTGGCACATACTGAACAAATCACACTGACCCATTACATGTTTACAGAATGCAAACTACTGTTGTAGCTCCATTGTTCAGGTTGTGGCTGGCTCCTCATTCATGTGTCCCTTAGATTCCTACCGCTGCGGATAAATATGAGATGGAGACATACCCCTGTGTACTGCACCTGGTGGACTTAGCAACACTGGAGGACAGGCACATTATCCTCACCTATAGACTTAACAGGGCCACAATCACAGAGCTGTGTGCCCAATTGGAGCCTTACCTGATATCTGTATCCATCACCCCACTGGAATCCCCCCTCTTGTGCAAGTGCTAACAGTACTCCATTCCCTGGCAACTGGTTCTTTCAAAGTGACAGTGGGCTTGGCAGCAGGAATGTCACAGCCAATGTTCTCAAATGTGCTGACAAGAGTGTTGTCTGCCCTGATAAAACACATGTGCAGCTACATTGTTTTCCCCCAGGTTGAGGATTTGGCCACAGTGAAGACTGAGTTTTATGCAATGGGACATATTTCCAACATAATTGGGGCGATTGATGGAACACATATTGCATTTGTACCCCCCCCGGCAGAAAGAACATGTGTACATGAATCATAATAGTTTCCACTCAATGAATGTTCAGATGGTGTGCTTGGCGGGCCAGTACAACTCTCACGTCAATGCTAAGTATCCTGGGTCGGTGCATGATGCCTTTGTCCTGAGGAATAGCAGCATCCCAACTGTGATGGGACAACTACAGAGGCACAGGGTATGGCTAATAGGTGAGCCCTGGTTCCCACCCAGTGTATGTTGATGTATGGGTATGGTGTGGGCCATATAGGATAGTGTGTGGCTAAATGTTGTCCCTCAATATTTGCAGGTGACTCTCGTTACCCAAACCTATCATGCCTGCTGACCCCTGTGAGGAATGCCAGGACAAGGGCAGAAGAACATTATAATGAGGCACATGGGTTAAAATGAAATGACTTTGGTTGTAATCTATGTGGCAATGGTATGCTGATATTTCCCACTTCTATGCCCACTTACTGTTCCCTCTGGCAATTCATTTTTCAGATGTTGGTGACCTGACATATACTCCTGGTGTGATCACTACAGCCAGCTACAGGTCATTAATCTATGCTCATTCTATGTACAGTTAATTTGCAATGGTTGTCCTTGTTTCAATCAATACATATAGGAAATACATGACATACTCAAAATCAATTTTGATTCAAGGGTGTTTATTGAAGTGCTAACATACAGGGGGAAGTGCAATGGGATAGGGTGATGATGGAGGAAAGTCCAGGGTATTGTTCCAGTCTGTTTGTAGCACAGGTGCAGTGTCCATGGAGACATAGGAAGGGGAACAATGTCAGTTCAAGGTAGACAGGGTGACTGAGTAAGACACAAGGGTGACAATCAGGAGAGTCTCATTTCCTGGTGGGGGTCTTCGCAAGTGTCTCTGGCTTCTGTCTGGATCGCAGGGAACGTTTGCGGGGTGGTTCACCTTCTGCAGGGGGAGGGGTGCTAGTGGCCTGTGAGTCCTGTGGTGGGGGCTTCCTGGCCACTAGTGGCAGCAGAGGTGGAAGGCTGTTCAGATGTCTGCTTAGTGGAAGGGGCCTGCTGGTGTGAGACTGCCTCCCTCATAATGTTGGCCATGTCTGCCAGTCCTCCTGCTATGGAGATCAGGGTGTTGTTGACAGCCTGCAATTCCTCCCTGATCCCCTAATACTGTCCATCCTGCAGCCGCCTGTTCTCCTGTATGCTGTCCAGGATCTGGCCCATCGTGTCCTGGGAATGTTGATAGGCTCCCAGGATCTCGGAGAGTGCCTCCTGAAGAGTCGATTCCCTGGGCCTGTCCTCCCAGTGTCCCTGTTGGCCTGTGCCTCTGTCACCTGAACCATGTGCCCACTGACCCCAGGTCCCTGATTGTCTTGGGGGCGAGGTGTGGCCTGGGGTACCTGTAGAGGTGGACACACTGCTGATTGACGTGTCCTGGGGACAGAGGTGTGGGTACACTGGGAGGGTGCTGTGGTGGTGTTTCCTGATGGGGGAGGCTCTGTGGTGGTGTGTGACTAGGCCTGGGTAACCGGTTGTCCAGTGGTCCTGATGGGCTAGGTAGGTCATCCAGATCCTGAAGACCAGAGCTGCTGTCATCACTGTGGGCCTCTTCAGTTGGGGGACTAGATAGTGCTGGCACCTCCTCTCTGCTGACATTGGCTGGGGTACCTGTGGGGATGTAAATGATGTGTTATGGTTTATGTGTCCAACATATTGTACATCCGTGGCTTCCCCTCTATGGTTGGACTTGTCCTTCCAGCTTTCACTTGTGTATGTTAGTGTATGGTGGGAATATTAGTTCTCTATGGTGTGCATGCTTTAGTGACGAGTGTCCATGCAGGGCTGTGAGGGGTGTCCATGCAATGGTACAGCATGCAGGGCTTGGCATTGCGATGAGTGAGATGTGATGGTGGGGTGTGTGGGATGTAGTGGAGCGATGGGGGTGAGGATGAGGGTATGTGATGGCATGCAGGTAGGGGGATGATAATAGTAGAGAGTTGACTTACCAGAGTCCAGTCCTCGTCCAACTCATGATGCAGTTTTGCCAAGACTTGCTCCTCCCATGCTGTGAGTTGTGGGGGAGGTGGTGGGGGCCCACCGCCAGTCCTCTGGCTAGCGAGCTGGTGTCCTGCTGCTGTGGAACGTACCTTCCCCCATAGGTTGTTCCACCTCTTCCTGATGTCATCACTAGTTCTGGGGTGCTGTCCGATGGCGTTGACCCTCACCATGATTCTCCACCATAGCTCCATCTTCCTGGCTATTGATATCTGCTGCACCTGTGCTCCAAATAGCTGTGGCTCTACCCTGACGATTTCCTCCACCATGACCCTTAGCTCCTTCCCTGTGAAACGGGGGTGTCTTTGTGGTGCCATGGGTGTTTTGTGAGGTGTGTTGGTGAGGGTGTGTTGGGTAATGTGTTGGTGTGTGTGATGTAGAGTGCATGAGTGGTGTATAGGTGTGAGTAATGTGTGGCTCTAGTTGTGTCAGTGGTCTTGGTGTCTCTCTGTTGGCAATGCTTTGTAGTCATAAAGGGTTGTGGGTACTGTGGGTGTGTGTTTTATAGTGGTGTGGGTGAGTGGTGTGTGTATGGGTGTCAGGTGTGTTATTTGAATTGTCCAATGTAGTTTGCTTTGTATGTGGGTGTCCATTGTGAGCGCGGCAGTATGTACTGCCAATGGTTTACCGCCGTTGAATGTCATGATGTGGGGGGCGTTGTTCTGTTGGCATAACGATGTGGGTTTTGGTACCGCCATTTTATCACTCACCTTTCGGCTGGCGGATTTGTGTCTGCGGCTGAATTCTGTCGGATTGGTGTGTGCGTGTCATAATATGGTGAACATATTTCCGCCACCGCGGCGGTAAGTTGGCGGCCATCAGCGTGGCAGTAAATGGGATTTACCGCCAATGTCATAAAGAGGGCCTATATCTTGGGTAGTTCACACCAAATATCCAATAGAGTAATATTAGGGGAAACAATCAGTTCCCTTACACAAGTTCAAAGTGTACAAATCATACGAAGTCTTCTCTTCAGACATCCATGAAATCATTTTATTGTAGAAACAATCATTCTCAAAATCATTGTCAACCCAGCCAACACATTTTGTTTATTTCTTGGAACTTTATAAGGGCTGCAAAAACAACCAAGGTATGACAAGAGTGGGCAAATTGTACATGTGTCAGCCATTTCCTTTTGATGACAAACTCCCTGTGACACATTTGTATTTATTGACCCTTGGCATGAGCCTATTTTCCAAAATCAGCACTTCCTCTTGATCTCAGTAATGCCCTCCGGGATGGTTCCACAGATAAAACAAACACTTGTCCAAAAGGCATGGAAAAACGTTATACACCCCAATGGGAATCAATAAAGTTTCTATGATTCTTCATTTAACTGCAGCTGGTGATAGATGGATGCTAGCTCAAGTGAGGTAAAGATCTTGCACCTTGCCACCTCTTAACATTGACAACATATTGGGGAGTGGATGGTGATCAACCACCACTTCTTATTGAGTGCCCTTAAATCAATCTATAGAAAAGCCTCACCATTTGTGTTTTGTGGCCACAACTACTCACCAATCATTCCAACGTATTCTTTACTGTGCTTGCACTACAGTTGGTAACCTCTGTACCCTGGATTCTATACGAAAGCAACCCTTTTTAACTTGATTCTATGAACAAGCAACCAAATACAACCCAATATATTACTAAACACCCTCGAAACTTTCCACTGCATTGAGATGTCTGTGAGCTGCTACATGTATTTGCATACTTGTACCTATGGTTTTGAGTTTTGGTCGCAGTACACACCTAACACGTTCTGTAGGGGCCAACCAAGTACGTAATCCTCCTTCTTAGTTACATACACCTTCCTCCAAGACTCTCTGTCTCTCTCTCTGAATTCTATCATCCCAACAAAATACTAGAGCATTGCAATTTTGTTCCCTTTTCATATTCATGAGTTGCAGCCTCTTAGAATCTCCATGCACATGTTAAAATGTCTCTTCTGAGAATATTGTCAAATAATCCAACAGGTTTACACCAACATTATTGCACAATGTAATATCACCTTACCTCAAATCTCCTTGACCTCAGATGCCTACTTAATTTGTAAAAAAGATAAGTGCAAGTGCCCTTGTCAGAAGGCCATTACAGCTTGCACCAATCATTGTCCCCACTAGTGCTGCCACTGACAGTACCATCAGAACTAACCATCACACTCATATACGTATGACAATTCAGACTTCAAATATACAATAGAATTGACTAATACATGCCACCCAAGCTATTCTTATAGCTTTGGGTGGCAGGTATTTGTGATTTTAATGTACATTTACTTATTAAGCAAATGTTGTTGTGCTTCTCATAAAATTAGACAAACAGTACCTCCATGTGGAAGTCTGTTGTAAGAATTGGTGTTGACAAGACATTGCTAGTGCAGAGCACCAGAAACCACCTACACAACTTAAACACTGCCTCATATGGTTTCCTTGTTTGAGAAGATGATTGGCAACATTCCATTAAATGTACATTTGTTACATACAGCTCTTTGCAGAGGGCCATCCTTATTACTAGCTATACTGTATGTTCTTATTACACAACCTTATTACACATCCTTATTACACAACCCTCTGAACCTCATGCCCCCTCTTAGTTTTTGTCATTCTTCACAACATTCATCTGAGCATTCTCTCCATAGTGTTTCTTTAGTTTGGTCGCACATCCCATAACATGCTCTGCTCTTTAAGCAATCATCAGTAGTTTAAGAAAAGTGGCTTGTCCTTTATCCAAAGCTTCTCTCTGAGGCTTTACACAATTGCTTGTGAATGCATTCTTCAGTTAATGGCCACTTTTCCATGAAGCTACATGTTGCCTTAAACTTATCATATACTCCTACATACTCACATTTTTTCACAGTGCACCCTTTTACCCAAAGGGTACCTCTAAAATTGTGCTTACTTGAGGCACATAATGTAGGTTGAGTGTTTCATGCAAATAACCAACTCATTCACACCATGTACCTTTTGTTACCCTCATTTCTGTAAATCCTCTTGGACCGCTTGTCCTTCAGTCCACCATCATGCTGTTAGCACATAAAATAAGTATAATTCAGAAACACCTTTTCCCATTTTGCCCGATTCATAGGTTGGTCTCCTAGATATGTCAAAAAGAAAGGAGGAGCTGTTACATTCTGAATATTTTTCCTGCAACAGATAATATGTTTCTCACACCAAAACACATGAATACTACTTTAAAGGTAATATAATACTGTTCACACGATGGTTTTTCTTCCTTGTCCCCTGCCATACTGCAACACCTAACAGCATAATAAAAATGCTTTTAATATGCTTTTTTTCCAATTGGGATAAACAATTCAATAGTTTGTAAGTTGTGGTTACAACTCTGTGAACAATTTTAATAGGTATCATCCAACAAGATCTTTTAGTACCTGAAAAGTCCATTTAAGGGGTGCCTATTAGCGAGATTAGCTTGGCTGAGGACTACGGTATGCCAATCGCCAGGTAGCACTAGGCCAGGTGCACACTTAAAGAGCTTGAGCTGTATCCATCATTGGGTAAATCCAAAACTGGTAACTAGATACAAATGCTTTTCTCACTAGACTGTCATAGACCTTCACTTGTCCTTAATAAGACGACTGCAGAAGGAAAATCACATCATCCATTTATCAACAGTGAGCCTTACAAACAGTTAAAATGGCAGTTACCTTTACACAATACATGACATTAGATCAAAATAGGTACTTCCTGACTTCACTGAACAGCCAACACCATCAAGTAAAGCCTGTATGCCTCATTTCTCTAGCGACAATTGGACTTGATTTTCTTTATCCCCTTCTTGTGCATGTAATGTCATTTTCCTCAGTGTGTCAGGTTTTCTCCACCCCCACAAGACATCCCATCAGTGTGGCATGCACAGCTTTTCCACCTCTGGAGGGCTCTCCTTTCTGACAGCTACAAACTCAAATCTCATATGTTCAACTGCACTATTTTATTAACCTGCAGGTCCCACCTCCACTTCCCATTCTCAGCGGAGGATGTTCGTCACAAAGTTTTCTATGAGCGGGACACTACTCTTGGCCATGACATTTCTTGTACTTTTGGTGCTCCTGCACTGGTGCTTTTCATCCTCCTCCTTTCTAGTCCGGATGTGCTTAAATTTACACCTGCACACATGAGTCTTGTTGGAAATGGCCTTTCTGCAGGGTCACCCCCAAACTTTTTGCCTTCCTCCTTCTCTTTTTCTGACCTCATTTTTGCTGGCTTTAGGACTCTGCACAATTTACCACTGCAAATCAGTGCTAAGGTGCATATGCTCTCTCCTTAAAACATGGTGACATTGGCTCATACCAATTTGGCTTATTTAATTTTCCTGCAAGTCCCTAGTCAAGTGCAATACATGTGCCCAGGACCTGTATATTAAATGCTACTAGTGGGCTGCAGCACTGGTTGTGCCACCCACATAAGTAGCCCCCTAACCATGTCTCAGGCCTGCCTCTGCAGTGCCTGTGTGTGGGGTTTCACTGCCACTTTGACTTGGCATTTAAAAGTACTTGCCAATACTTAAACTCCCCCTTTTCTACACATAAGTCGCCCCTAAGGTAGGCCCTAGGTAGCCCATAGGGCAGAGTGCTATGTAGGTAAAAGGCAGGACATGACCATGTGTGTTCTATGTGTCCTGGTAGTGTAAAACTCCTAAATTTGTTTTACACTGCTGTGAGGCCTGCTTCTTTCATAGGATAGCATTAGGGCTACCCTCATATACTGTCTGAGTGGTAGATCCTGATCTGAAAGGAGTAGCCAGGTCATATTTAGTATGGCCAGAATGGTGATACAAAATCCTGCTTAATGGTGAAGTTGGATTTTATATTACTATTTTAGAAATGCTACTTTTAGAAAGTGAGCATTTCTCTACACTTAAATCCTTCTCTGCCTTCCAATCCACATCTGGCTAGGTTTAGTTGACAGCTCCCTTGTGCATTCACTCAGACATCCCCAAACACAGGATGCTCAGTCACACTGCCATACATCTGCATTTTGAATGGGTCTTCCTGGGCTGGGAGAATGGAGGGCCTGACACTTACATGTCAAAGGACAGTAGCCTGCCCTCACACAAAGGACTACCACACCCCCTACTGGGACCCTGGCAGACAGGATGGAACTGAAAGGGGACCTTGGGCACTTTTAAGCCACTCTATGAAGTTTCCCCCACTTCAAAGGCACATTTGGGTATTTAAGCAGGGTGTCTGACCCTACCATATTAGACACTTCCGAGGTAGACACTTCTACTTCACCAACACTTCCTGGACAAGAAACTCTGAACCAGAACCTGCAACCTGCCAAGAAGAAATGCCTGGCTTCCCAAAGGACTCACCTGGACTGCTTTTCTGAGAAGGACTGCTGCCTTGCTGTTGCCCTGCTGCCTTGTGCCCTCTGATTGTGCTGAGAAGAGCTCTCCAATGGATTGGATAGAGCGTACCTCCTGTTCCCTGACATCTCAGGACCAAAAAGACTTCATTCCTGCAAAAGAACTCATTGGGCAGTAAAAATCGATGCACAGCCTGCAAGAAACAACCCACAGCCTGCATCACGGTGAGAAAATAAACGCACGCCGAACTGGAATGACGCAGCTGGACTTCACAAGGAGAAGATCAATGCAGTGCCAGCATTGCAACTGGAAATTCGACGCATGTCCCACTGGATCGATGCAAAGCCAAGCCGGAAGGATGCAGCCCGACTTCCTGTGAGGAATTGACACAGCACCTGCTGTGCAGCAGAAATTTCCATGCATCGCCCACCGGATTGACGCAGCCCTTGTGACCACCCAGGATTTTGACGCATCGTCTCTGCGCCACCCGAAAACCATGCAACCCGAAGAGGATCCCAGTCTCAGCACAGGAAATCGACACAAAGCCTTCCCTGCATGAAAACTCAACAACGCATTGTCTGTGTGGGCTGGAAAAATCGACACACACCTCCCCTTTTTCCACGCAACTCCTCCTCTGTGGTCCCTTGCAGAGAATTTGAACGCAAACCAGGTACTTTGTGCTTGCGAGAGACAATTGTTGCTTTTTAAAAGACTAAAGACACTTTATATCATTTTACAGTGATAACGTATATTTATTGAATCTTGATAGTTTAGACCTGCATCTTACCAGATACATATCATATATTTTTCTAAACACTGTGTGGTGTATTTTTGTTGTGTTCTAGTGTGTTATCATATGATTTATTGCACAAATACTTTACAGATTGCCTTCTGAGTTAAGCCTGATTGCTCAGTGCCAAGCTACCAGAGGGTGGGCACGGGATCATTTGGATTGTGTGCAACTTACCCTGACTAGATTGAGGGTCCTTGCTTGGACAGGGGGTAACATTACTGCCAACCAAAGACCCCATTTCTAACAAGTCTCAAGTAAGGTAGCACAACTCAGACCAAAGTGAGCTCAGCAGCAAAGCAAAGAAGCACAGACCTGGCTGGAAAGAACAGCGCTGCAAAGAATCACAGAACCAAGGGCAGAGGTGTGCCCTGGAGCATTTCAGGAAAATTACTGGAGTACTGCCCTAGGAGAAACAATGCAGCAGAGCATGCGAGCACAGTACTGACTGATCATAAGAGGCCTTGGCACTTTAGCTATGGAGTAGAGATGAAGGTGACAAATGGACAGTAGTCGGATCATAGGTGTAGGAGGCTGGCCTGGCTTATAGTGGGTACCTTGTGGTACTTACACCCTGTGCCAGGTCCAGTTATCCCTTATTAGTAGAATAGAGGTGTTTCTAGCAGCTTAGGCTGATAGAGGTAGCTATGGCAAAGTAGCTTAGGTTGAACTAGGAGACATGCAAAGCTCCTACTATACCACTTATATCGTATAGCACAATATCATAAGAAAACACAATACTCAGAGTTACTAAAAATAAAGGTACTTTATTTTAGTGACAATATGCCAAAAGTATCTCAGAGGATACCCTCACTTAGGAGGTAAGTAATATACACAAATTATATGTACACAAACCCCAAACAGGTAAGTAACAGTAAGAAAAGTAGTGCAAACAATGTAGAATCACAATAGGATGCAGTAGGTAGACATAGGTCTAGGGGCAACACAAACCATATACTCCAAAAGTGGAACGCGAATCACAAATGGACCCCAGACCTATGGGAGGGTGTAGAGGGTCACTGGGACTGTGAGAAAACAGTAAGGGTGTTCAAGATACCCCACCCCAGGACCCTAAAAAGTAGGAGTAAAGTTACCCTACTACCCCAAAAAGACAGAATAGTCGTGATAGGGGATTCTGCAAGAATCACAAGCACCAGCAAAACACTGAAGATGGATTCCTGGACCTGAGGACCTGTAAAGGAAGGTGACCAAGTCCAAGAGTCACACAAGTGTCCAGGGGGGGCAGGAGCCCACTAAACCCCAGATGAAGGTGCAAAAGGGCTGCCTCTGGGAGGAAGAAGCCAAAGATTCTGCAACAACAGAAGGTGCCAGGAACTTCCCCTTTGGTGAGAAGATGTCCCACGGCATGCTGGAGGTTGCAGAAGTGTTTCCACTCAGAAATACTGCAAATAAGCCTTGCTAGCTTCAAGAGTTGCAGTTGAGGATTTTGGGTGCTGCTGGGGACCAGGAAGGACCAGGATGTCGCCCCTTGGAGGAAGAGACCGAGGGGGCGTTCAGCAACTCAGAGAGCCCCCGCAGAAGCAGGCAGCACCTGCAGAAGTACCAGAACAGGCACTTAGTAGATCTGAGGACATCAGTCGACTCAGAGTCACAAAGGAGGGTCCCACGACGTCGGAGTCCAACTCAGCGAGTTGGGCAATGCAGGATGGAGTGCTGGGGACCCAGGATAGGCTGTGCACAAAGGAATCCTTGGAAAAGTGCACAGAAGCCGGAGCAGCTGCAGATCAAGCAGTACACAGGATTAAATCAAATCAAATCATTAACATTTATAAAGCGCGCTACTCACCCGTGCGGGTCTCAAGGTGCTAGGGGAAAGGGGGGGTTACTGCTGCTCGAATAGCCAGGTTTTTAGGAGTCTCCGGAAAGCGGGGTGGTCCTGGGTGGTCCTGAGGCTGGTGGGGAGGGAGTTCCAGGTCTTGGCCGCCAGGAAGGAAAAAGATCTCCCACCCGCCGTGGAGCGGCGGATGCGAGGGACGTCAGCGAGTGCGAGACCAGAGGAACGGAGGAGGCGGGTGGGGACGTAGAAGCTGAGGCGTCGGTTGAGGTATTCCGGTCCCTTGTTGTGGAGGGCTTTGTGTGCGTGGGTGAGAAGTCGAAAGGTGATCCTTTTTCTGACTGGGAGCCAATGCAGGTGTCTCAGGTGTGCGGAGATGTGGCTGTTGCGGGGTACGTCGAAGATGAGGCGTGCCGATGCGTTTTGAATGCGTTGCAGGCGATTTTGGAGTTTGGCTGTGGTCCCGGCGTAGAGGGTGTTGCCGTAGTCCAGGCGGCTTGTGACGAGGGCGTGGGTCACGGTTTATCTAGTGTCGGCGGGGATCCAGCTGAAGATCTTGCGGAGCATGCGGAGGGTGAGGAAGCAGGCGGAGGACACGGAGTTGACTTGCTTGGTCATGGTAAGAAGATGGTCCAAGATGAAGCCGAGGTTGCGGGCGTGGTCTGTGGGGATCGGTGCGGTGCCGAGGGCCGTGGGCCACCAGGAGTCGTCCCAGGCGGACGGAGTGTTGCCGAGGATGAGGACTACCGTTTTTTCAGAGTTCAGCTTTAGGCGGCTGAGCCTCATCCAATCTGCGACGTCCTTCATACCCTCTTGTAGGTTGGTCTTGGCGCTGGCGGGGTCCTTGGTGAGGGAGAGTATAAGTTGGGTGTCGTCGACGTAGGAGGTGATGATGATGTCATGTTTGCGAACGATGTTGGCGAGGGGGCTCATGTAGACATTGAAGAGTGTCGGGCTGAGCGATGGGCCTTGAGGTACGCCGCAGATGATGCTGTCTGGCGTGGGGAGGCAAGGACTTATCTCCACCAAATTTGGACAGAAGGGCCACTGGACAGTGGGAGACACTTAGACCCAGCCCCTGTGTTCCAGGGACCATGCTCGTCAGGATGAGAGGGGACCCAGAGGACCGGTGATGCAGAAGTTTGGTGCCTGCGTTGGCAGGGGGAAGATTCCATCGACCCACGGGAGATTTCTTCTTGCCTTCCAGTGCAGGGTAAAGGCAGACAGCCCTCAGAGCATGGACCACCAGGAAACAGTCGAGAAAGCCGGCAGGATGAGGTGCTACAGTGTTGCTGGTGGTCGTCTTGCTACTTTGTTGCAGTTTTGCAGGCGTTCTGGAGCAGGCAGCAGTCGATCCTTGGCAGAAGTCAAAGAGGGAAGTGCAGAGGAACTCTGGTGAGCTCTTGCATTCATTATCTGAGGAATAGCCCAGAGGAGAGACCCTAAATAGCCAAAAAAGTGGTTTGGCTACTGAAAAAGGAGGTTTGGCTACTGAAAGAGGTAAGCACCTATCAGGAGGGGTCTCTGACGTCACCTGATGGCACTGGCCACTCAAAGCTGTCCATTGTGCCCCAGCACTTCTGAATCCAAGATGGCAGAGGTCTGGTATACACTGGAGGAGCTCTGGGCACCTCCCCTGGGAGGTGCTGGTCAGGGGAGTGGTCACTCCCCTTTGCTTTGTCCAGTTTTGCACCAGAGCAGGGCTGGTGGATCCCTCAACCGGTGTAGACTGCCTTATGCAGAGATGGGCACCATCTGTGCCCATCAAAGCATTTCCAGAGGCTGGGGGAGGTTACTCCTCCCCAGCCCTTCTCACCTATTTCCAAAGGGAGAGGGTGTAACACCCTCTCTCAGAGGAAATCCTTTGTTCTGCCTTCCTGGGACTGGGCTGCCCAGGCCCCGGGGGGCAGAAACCTGTCTGAGGGGTTGGCAACAGTAGCAGCTGCAGTGGAGATCCCGGAAAGGCAGTTTAGCAGTACCCGGGTTCTGTGCTAGAGACCCGGGGATGCATGGAATTGTCCCCCCAATACCAGAATGGTATTGGGGTGACAATTCCATGATGCTAGACATGTTACATGGCCATGTTCGGAGTTACCATTGTGACGCTACATATAGGTAGTGACCTATATGTAGTGCACGCGTGTAATGGTGTCTCCGCACTCACAAAGTCCGGGGAAATTGCCCTGGACAATGTGGGGGCACCTTGGCTAGTGCCAGGGTGCCCACACACTAAGTAACTTGGCACCTAACCTTCACTAAGTGAGGGTTAGACATAAAGGTGACTTATAAGTTACTTATGTGCAGTGAAAATGGCTGTGAAATAACGTGGAAGTTATTTCACTCAGGCTGCAGTGGCAGTCCTGTGTAAGAATTGTCTGAGCTCCCTATGGGTGGCAAATGAAATGCTGCAGCCCATATGGATCTCCTGGAACCCCAATACCCTGGGTACCTAGGTACCATATACAAGGGAATTATAATGGTGTTCCAGTGTGCCAATGATAATGAGCCTAAACACTGAGGTTCTGGTTAGCAGAGCCTCAGTGATACAGTTAGGCACCACACAGGGAACCCATATAGGCCACAAACTTATGAGCACTGGGGTCCTGGCTAGCAGGATCCCAGTGACACATATCAAACACACTGACAACATAGGGTTTTCACAATGAGCACTGGGCCCTGGCTAGCAGGATCCCAGTGAGACAGTAAAAACACCCTGACAACATAGGGATTCACTATGAGCACTGGGCCCTGGCTAGCAGGATCCCAGTGAGACAGTAAAAACACCCTGACATATACTTACAAACAGGCCAAAAGTGGGGGTAACAAGGCTAGAAAGAGGCTACCTTCCTACAATAGGTGACACCTGTCTCCATGATTATGTTGAACCTGTCGAATGAACTAATCAGCTCTTAAGAACAGTCACATGGATGCATCTGCATTGACTGTAGTCCTGCTGTTTTTGGACATTTGGATATACCCTACCATTTGGGTGGCAAAGATGCAGATGCTGTCAGTTCAGGCCAGCACAACACACACTCCCTCAGTGAGTAGATGTGTTACAAATTATTTGTAACCATGGGGGCCACTAACCTCCCTCTCTGATAGAACAGTGAAGACTCTGGTCTACACATAGTGGACTGAGGAACACCTAGACCATGCCCCTTAGTCTGCCCACAGTCACTGCCCAGAGCAGAGAGCTGACAAACAAACACAGGCATGGAAAAAAAGGTTTAATCATAAAGCTGAGGAGCAAACGTAATATTTATTAACACAATGCAGTGCAGCAAGGTAACTTGCTCTGCTGCATTATGTCAAAGGGAGAGAACAGAACTGCTAAATATTAAAACTGCTACATATTTGCAAAGATATTGAGCATTTCTACTCTCTCCCACTGCTGGCGTACTGTATGTGGCCTAGCATCAAAGCAGGCACCTTTACACTATAGTGCAAGATGCCTGCTTTACTGGAAGTATTGTTTTGTGCAGGAAAGGAAACCCTTCTGCACAAACACCATCCTTAACGGCAAATTCTTCATGAAATAAGGAAGTGATTAGGTGAAATTTAGATATTTCTTCTCGTTATGCCTCTGTCGGGTAGGCACACCACTGTAGCACAAACCCAAGTTTACACAACTTTCTAAGCCTGGATTTACGTCACAATGCATGTTAGATGCATGGGAATGCCGATGCTCCACACAAGTAATGCTATCCAATGCAAAGTAACGCTTGGCAGCACAAAGTATTTATTTGTAAGTATTGTATTTACCAAACCACACAAAGCCAAGGAAGGTGGGCCCGATTCACAAAGCCAAACTTAGGCCAAAAGTCTAAGTTTAGACCAAAGGTACTTGTAGTAAAGTTAGACTTTTGGTGTATGTTTAGACTTTTGGTCTAGACTTTTTGTCTAAGATTACCTTTGTGAATCGGGCCCAGTGTTTTATGTGGCTTAGTAAATGTTTTTTGGTCAGGGCTTGCCCACAAATGTACCGCAACCCAGATACAAAATCATAGTATAGTAAATCTAGCCCTATGTATTTGAAGCAGCATTCGGGAATGCACACTTGGTACTGCTGCTCCTCCTGTCCAAAGTATTTGTAAGAGTATGCAATGATAGGTGGCGATGTAGGAGTCAAGTGGACTTCTGTGGACTCTACCTTTCTCTTTGTTTGTCTAAACCACCTGTTGGTGTGTGCATAATGCTCCAGGTGGCCTCGTAAGTGGAGGGAACTTCAGACAGACAGCATGGTCACCGGACCCTGAGTCAGCCTATGACAGAGTACACTCCTGCTTGGCTCGTAATAACTCTTTTGATCCATTTGGCTGGCAGAATAACCTTTAGGTGATGAAGGTCACAGTGTAACTTCGCAGTGTAAGATATATACCGGGCCCGTAAGTAGTAGTTGGGTTCAGGGAAATACGTGGTCTGAGGACATCGTTTGTCAGAGCAGCTCTAGCTTTCCAGGCTGACCCCGCATTTCACTGAAAGCTCTTGTCTCCCATCCCAATCGTGTCCACGTATTTATGACCCGTTCCACCACATTAGCACATGGTCATGCTGTGCGCACCTGTGATAGCAAAGGAAAGTAGCCTGGTTACACCGTGGTCGATGTAAACAATGAATGAGAGAATAATTTGTAGAAAATGTATTTGTAATGGCATCAGAAGCTGTTAACCTGGAATTCAGCCCTCTATATCTATGTATAGCAAGTGACTGGGGTGTCAATGTGGAAGAGGGCAGACGTGGAGCAACATGTGACCGTGTTGTGCAGAATTATTCTTCAGAAATGATTGCGATTGTTCTTTCTCGGAGCTGCAGCAACGTCATCCTCAGCGGAGCTCCATAGAAAATCGCATCATTGCCGAAGTGCGATAGTGGTATATCTTTTGATGTTCAAAGCTTTCAAGTTATCCAGTGTAATACAAGGAACCAAAGAGAGTCTGCCTCTTGGATTTCCATATAAACGACTCATAAAACATTCATCACTTCTTTTACATAAAGAACAATTCTGTAAAAAAAACTTTCATTTAGTATAGCATACTGAGAATGGGACTCAAAAGCCAGAACAAACCTTTGGTTTAACTCTTTAATCCTTTGACAGCTTCTGACCTTTGTGCTTTGTGAAGAAGAGCCGGATTGCCCTTCTTTGAGGCATCGACTGAACCAGGAGGCACTGCAGCGACCACAGTAAATCTCCCTCCCTCTTTGTCTGCCGATGCCTCTGAACACTTGTTTGCATGTTGAAGTGGCTGGCTGCTTGCAGCGCCTGATCCAGCCACTGTGTTTGTATTCCCAGAGCAGGCCTTTGAATTTAAAGTGTCCTGCCGCATACATATCAGGAAAGCGGAAGAAGACTGTGCCCTTTTAATATGAAAAGGCATTGTGTTCGCCAACCGCTGGGCCAAGCTATTCTTTCAGCGTATTAAGCTTCATGTTTCCACTGCTTATAACCTTGAAATAAAAAAGGCCCATGCAGAGTCCATTGGTACCTTAGGTCTTGCAGTAGGCGGTGGTGAGGAAGGGCAAGCTTTAGCAAGATTAAGAGTGTTTTGTTTTTATAGAAATCTTTTAATGAGTGTTCATGTGATATTTCCAGTGAGGTTTGTAATTCATTTGGGTAGTGTTAGGAGCTTTGAATGCGTGCTATTACATTTACAATTTTTTTGGTGCACAAAGGGCCCAATTTGCAAGGGGAAAGTTAGCCCAAAGGTCTAAGTTTAGACTAAAAGTCTAACTTTACTACTTTTCAGTATTCACAAAGGTAAGTTATCAGTAGTATCTTTACGACTGTGGCGTTTACGCACTCAGAGCGGGATCTCCACACTCACGACAGGAACTTTGCAGCGGTAAAGATACTATTCATAACTTACTTTAGTGAGTACCAAAAAGTAGTAAAGTTAGACTTTGGTGTGAACTTAGACATTTGGTCAAACTTTACCTTTGTGAATCGGACGCAAAATGTTTCACATAACAAAATATATGCAATGAGTATGTAAGCACAGTGTTTTTTCAGTGTGGTCACTGCAGGCATTTTGTGAGTACAACGTTTAGACATATTCCCGAAAATGCAAGTAAGACATAATGGGCCTGATGTACCATTCCATTTCGCAGATCAAGGATATGCAATTTATACACCGATTGGATTGCGAATTGTAAAACGATTTGCAATGTGACCTATGCTATAATACACTGCATGGGGTCACAAAACAACCTTCATAATGAATATTAAATAAGCAGGTCTACCCTACATGACTGGCTGCAAATGCAGGGACAGAGGCCTGCAAGGAACAGCAGATTTCCATCCCTATATTTACATTCTCAAATGCGGAACACTTTTTTTTTTTTTTTTTTAAGAAAAAGCACTTGTCCATTAAATGATTCAGTGCAGCTTGTTAAAAAAAAGGGGGCATATTTAAGAAAAATGATGCACAACTGCGCTAGCACAGGCACAAAATTTAACATGAGCTAACGCCATTCCCTTGCGCCATCCATGCGCCATATTAATAAAATGATTCACTGTGGCACTAAGGAATGATTAGCGCCCAAAAAAAACCTTGCAACATGCCGTAAGTGAAAATGATGCTAATGCTGCAAAAGTGGCGTTAGAACGCTTTGCAGCACGTTTTTTGACTCAAGACGGGTTAGTGCCATATTTAACAGCATTAGCATAAAAAAACACGCACACGCAACGAAAAAGCATCAGGGGAGACAAGATGGAGAATGCAGGCCAGGAGAGACCCCAGAGGGACCACAATCAGTCAAGTACCAGCCAGGGGGTCCAGAAAAGTCCCAGAAGAAGAGGAAGCAGAAGTGTCACTTTAGTGAAGAGGAGAAGAATATCTTGATCAGAGAGGTGACAGAGCACCAACACCAGCTCTTCGTCACCTCCAAAATGCCAATTGGTAAGAGAGAGGCCATATCACAGCCTATAGTAGATAAAGTCAACAGCGTGGCAGAGGTAAAGAGGATTGTCACTGATTGCAAGAAGCGCTGGCATGATTGCAAGTGCAGAACAAAGGAGAAACTGGCCAGGAACTGAAAGACAGCACTACAGACTGGAGGCAGCAGTCCTGCACCCCAGGAGGACCTGGATGATCTAGAGGAGATGGTGACAGAAGTTAGCCTGGAAGAGCTGGTTACTGGAATCTCTGGACAGCGCAGACTACCAAGAACTTCCACAAATGCACAGTAAGTTCCGGTGGGGCTATCTGGAATCTCACAAATGGTAGAAGGGGGAGCCACATAGGACACACTGAATGCATGCAAAAGGGTCACATCGGGACACATAGGGCCAGAATCAAAAGGCCCCATCGCCACCCAAGCTTCACTTTTAATGATGCTCTGGTGGGGCTCTGCACTCCGACATATACATAACGTGGTATTAAGCCACTTACTGTGGCTTAACACCACCTTGTAAATATGGCCCAAACACACGCAGCACAATGCCTGGAAGGGGCGTGCAATCAGTATGGCTGTGCCACAACAACACCCATTGCATAATGGTGTTTCCCCAGATCCATTACAACATGTTCACCAGAGACTGTGATTAAAGTCAACACCACAACAGGAGTGGTGTCAGGATGGCGCAACAAGGCAAAAGACTTCCTATCCTCCTTGTGTCCATGCCCTCCTTATGTGTGCTGCATCCTATCCCACAGCACACGTAGAAATGCCACCTTGCCATAATAGCTTGTTTATGAGCAGAAAAATACACCTTCCTGCATATCAACATTCTATCCCCTCAACGCGGGCACCCTTGCACTATGGTGCAAGGATGCCTGCGTTGGTGCAGGGAGAACAAGTCTGCGCAGGCGTTGGCGGAAACACAGGGGTGTGACACTTCACATCCCTGCATTTAAATCGTGGAGCAGCGCCTAGTTAAATCATTTGACAGACTCCATACTTGTATTTATTCAAATGGTATTTATTTAAGTGCTAATAAGTAGAGGGAGTGTGCAATGGGCTGGGGTGATGGTGGAGGAATGTCCAGGATAGAGTCCAGTCTATTTGTATCACAGGTGCATTGTCCAAGGGGGCATAGGTAGTGGAGCAATGGCAGTTTAAGGTGGACAGGGTGACAGAGTGGGACACAAGGGTGAAAATCAGGAGAGTCTTATTTCCTGGTGGGGGTCTTGTCAATAGTCTCTGGCTTCTGCCTGGATGACAGGGACTGTTTGCGGGGTGGTTCTCCTGCAGGGGGTGGGGTGCTGGTGGCCTGTTGTTCCTCTGGCGGGGCCTCCTGTCCACTAGCAGCAGCAGAGGTGGAAGGCTGTTCATCGGTTTTGACTAGTGTCAGGGGCCCGCTGGTGTGCCACTGCTTCCCTCATGGTGTTGGCCATGTCGGCCAGCACCCCTGCAATGGTGACCAGGGTGGTGTTGATGTCCTTCAGTTCCTCCTTGATCCCCAGGTACTGTCCCTCCTGCAGCCGCTGGGTCTCCTGCAACTTGTCCAGTCTGTGGCCCATTGTCTCATGGGAATGGTGGTATGCTCCCAGGATGCTGGTGAGTGCCTCCTGGAGAGTGGGTTCCCTGGGCCTGTCCTCCCCCTGTCACACAGCAGTCCTCCCAGCTTCCCTGTTGTCATGTGGCTCTGTCCCCTGAACCGTGTGCCCAATGCCACTGACCCCAGGTCCCTGATCATCCTGTGTTTGTGGGGTTGCCTGGGGTCCCTGTAGTGGTGGACACACTGCTGATTGGCGTGTCCTGGGGACAGAGGTATGGGCCCGCTGGGTGGGTACTGTGGTGTTGTTTCCTGAGGGGGGAGGCTCTGTGGTGGTATGGGACTGTGCCTGGGTAACCGACTGTCCGGAGGTCCCTGATGGTCCAGGTTGGTCATCCTGATCCAGGCATGCAGAGCTGCTATCATCACTGTGGGGCTCTTCTGTGGGGGGGCTGGATGTAGCTGGCACCTCCTCTCCGGTGACATTGGGTGGGGGCCCTGTGGGGATGTAAATGCAATGTTATTGTTTCAGCGTGTGACATCTTGTGCCCTGTATAGTTGTGATTGCCCTGGCAGCTTAGGCTTATGTGAGTGGTGATTTGGTTTGATGGGCGATTGTCTCAAGTGTGCATGCTTTGGCGATGGGTGTCCATGCAGGTGTGTGATGGGTGTCCATGCATTGGTGTTGCATGCAGGGCTTGGTAGTGGGAGGTGTGGGTTGTGATGGTGGGGTGTATGTGAGGTGATGGAGTGATGGGAGTGAGGGTGAGGGTGGGGGTATGCGATGTCATGCAGGTAGGGGGGTGATAGTAATAGAGATTTGATTTACCAGAGTCCAGTCCTCCTGTTACTCCTGCCAGGCCCTCAGGATGCAGTATTCCCAATTCTTGCTCCTCCCATATTGTTAGTTGCGGGGGAGGAGCTGGGGGTCCACCTCCAGTCCTCTGTACTGCTATCTGGTGCCTTGCAACCCCGGAACGCACCTTCTACCGTAGGTCGTTCCACCTCTTCCTGATGTCATCCCTTGTTCTTGGGTGCTGTCCCACGGCGTTGACCCTGTCCATGATTCTCCGCCATAGCCCCATCTTCCTAGCAATGGATGTCTGCTGCACCTGTGATCTGAATAGCTATGGCTCTACCCGGATGATTTCCTCCACCATGACGCTTAGCGCCTCCTCTGAGAACCTGGGGTGTCTTTGTGGTGCCATGGGTGTAGTGTGAGTGGTGTGTGTGAGAGTGTGTGGGGTGATGTGTTGGGGTGTGTGCTGTGAGGTGTGTGGATGGTGTATGGGTGATGGTGTTCTGTGGCTCTGGTTGTGTGGGTGCTTTTGCTGTATCTCTCTCTAGCGGCAATTTTTTTGAGTCGTAAAGGGTTGTGGGTAATATGTGTGTGTGTTTTATAGTGGTGTGGGTGTGGTGTGTGTATGGGTATCAGGTGTGTGTTATTCAAATTGTTCAATGAAGTGTTGTTTTGTATGTGTGTGTGTATTTTGAGCGCTGCAGTATGTACCACCAATGATTTACCACGGTTGAATGTCCGCCGCAGTGATTTGTGGGTCATAATGCTGTGGGTGTAATTCTGTTGGCGTAACAGGGTGGATTTTGGAGCCGTCAGTTTATCACTCACCTTTGGGCTGGCGGACTTGTGTGTGTGTCTGTATAGTGGCAGATTGCTATGTGTGTGTCATAATATGGGTAGCGGTAAACCACCACAGTGGCGGTATGTTGGCGGCAATTGGCATGGCGGTAAGCAGGTCTTACCGCCAATGTCATAAGGAGGGCCTTTGTGTCTTCTGCTGTTGACATCATTAAAAATGATGTCACTTTTACACATTGGACAAAGTCAGCGTACGTCCATTAAGCAGTTAATTTGGACTTTAAAAGGTCTGCAAAGTGGGCCATGAAAGCATTTTAACTCTAAGGAGTTATTTGCCAAATTTAACCTTACACGTAAACAACAGATAATGGCTAAGAAAGAAGCTGGTTACATCATGCTTAATAGTGAGAAAGTAGAAAGGCTGTCTTTTACTGTAGCCAAAACGCCATTGTCAGTTTGGTTAATACAGGGAGTGATCTCACTGCCAATGTCAACATTCCTCTTCACTTCATGTTTGAAACTTTTTCTTGTTGGCAGACTTGAGCAGTTAGAGGACAGTTCCATCCACAAGGTGTTGGAGTTGCCCTTTGATTATAATTGCCTGATTTGTGACAATGAGGTTTTTCTTAGCAGAAGTGAATGAGAAACTTCTGTAAGCCATTTTATGATTTGTAAGCAGATGGTTTTGCACAGCGCATATAGCGTGTCTGTTGCAAATCTAGCATGTCATCTGATTTGCCCAGTATTTCAGTTACTTTTTAGTAGGAGTTACTTGATGCAGAATGATAAAGGTGGCTGTGGGATGAGAGCAGGAGTTGCTTTTGTGATTTTTGTTTCTCAAATAGTGACTTGTTGTGGGCATGCTCTTTCTTCCCCCTAAACATGAGATAAAAGTAGAGGATATGTGGCCACACATTGCTACTTATAATATCAATTTTGACAAGCTGAGCAGACTAAAAGCACTCTTGTTTTAAAAACTTGTGGAACTTGTATGAGCGTGTGAAACCTAAAATCTCCAAGTGGCCGGGCCATCTGCAAAGGTACAGTCCTCTTTTAAATACAAACTTTCCAAGACACTTTGATGAATTGTTCAGTTGCACCTCGAGGGTTGTGCACTTTTCAAGGCTGTGAGTTCTGTATTTGTTAGCACATTCCAGGCTGTATTTGGAGTTATATCCTCAGTCATTCACTCACTTTTTTGGAGTGTTTTTGGGAGATTCTCAATAGTTTGGGCAGTAAATGGCAGTATCCTGCTGTTGCTATTTTTGATTTGCAATGGCCAAAAATGATGGAGCTCCCACAAGCCCAAATCTGTCATGAATGCAAGATGAAGTATTTCAGTGCATCACTATTGGAGGAACTTGATAATAATTGGTCACTGTCATTTTGAATGGTTCTCAACTGTGTGCAGCCTGTTTTCTGCTGCTTATGGTACCCTTTCCAATGCACACTGTAAGTGTGTCTTTCCCTGCAATAAATACTTTCTGTGGACGTGAATCTGATGATGTTCTTGATGAGGGCTCAATGACCAAGGTGTCCCATGAGATTGCGGTTGTTACGCAATGCCGTCTATCAACCGCCCATTCTGGATCTAATGGCTCCTGATACCTCAACATCTGCCTCAACATCTGGGACTGCACAGAATGATGCCCCCTTGTCCGGAACTATGGCTGAGGCAATGGATCATGGGGGTCATTCCAACCCTGGCGGTCGGTGTTAAAGCGGCGGCAAAACCGCCAACAGGCTGGCGTTAAAAAAAATGCAATTCCGACCCTGGCGGAAACCGCCAACAGAGACCGCCACTTTAACACACCGACCGCCACGGCGGGACAAACAAACAGTGCGGCGGTCACCGCCAACAGACAGGAGGGAGACAATTTCCCGCCCACCCTATCACAACCCACCAATCCGCCACCTTTTCCGGGGCGGTAGCCCCGCCGATAAAAACACGGCGGAAACAGCCATTTCAAACGGAAAACGCTCACCTCCATACACCCCACGAGGAATCTGGACAGCATGGAACCCGAACTCCACATCCTCCCAGCCATTGTCTTCCTGCTCCTCTACCAGGAGCACGAACGCCGGCACAGAAGACAACGGTGAGTACTGCACCTACGACACAGGGGAGGGGGGAGGCAAAAAATTACGGGGACACACATACGCGACACACCCACCCTCACCCTCACCCTCACCCACTACAACACACACATCAATGCATAGCAACACATCACAGTTACCCCCCCAAATCCCCCGGAAGAATGCAAAGACAAAAGGAAATGAATATAAAATTAGAATTATATTGTAAGACTGAGTATAAAATATATCACACATCTATAAGTTCATATACATAAATTGTCCAGTCCGATATGTGTATCAGCCATTGTTCGTGGGCAACTGGGCCAAAACACATGGGCAAAGCCCACACAGGATACCTGCCTCCAACGGAGAGAACACTGCAGGGGCATCAGATAGGAAAACTACAGGCACCTCAGGGGGAAGGGAAGTGGGGGCACCTCAGCCAGATGAGTCCACGACGCCAGATCCATGAGGGGCCTCCATGGCCACTGTGCCATCCTGGGGAGTGCAAAGCCACAGTCTCTCAAGTCTCTACAGTGGGTGGCTTGCCCACTGTGCCATCCTTGGGTGTGCAAAGCCACAGTCTCTCAAGTCTCTACAGTGGGTGGCTTGCCCACTGTGCCAAGTCGATGACAGTCTCCACTGGTACTGGAGGGGGACTAGTGCCCAGAGTGCTTCGTGCAGCCCTGCCCGACACAGAGGCGGGCCTGCCCCTTACGCCAATGGGCCAGCGGTGCTTGAGATGAAGGGCCCAGTTCAGCGGTGCTTGAGATGAAGGGCCCAGTTCAGCGGTTCTTGAGATGAAGGGCCCTGTTCAGCGGTGCTTGAGATGAAGGGCCCAGCGGAGCGACGCTTGAGATGAAGGGCCCAGTGGAGCGGTGCTTGAGATGAAGGGCCCAGTTCAGCGGTTCTTGAGATGAAGGGCCCTGTTCAGCGGTGCTTGAGATGAAGGGCCCAGCGGAGCGGTGCTTGAGATGAAGGGTCCAGTTCAGCGGTTCTTGAGATGAAGGGCCCAGCGGAGCGGTGCTTGAGATGAAGGGCCCAGCGGAGCGGTGCTTGAGATGAAGGGCCCAGTTCAGCGGTTCTTGAGATGAAGGGCCCAGTTCAGCGGTTCTTGAGATGAAGGGCCCTGTTCAGCGGTGCTTGAGATGAAGGGCCCAGTTCAGCGGTTCCTGAGACGGCGGTGCCCAGCGGAGCGGTGCTTGAGATGAAGGGCCCAGTTCAGCGGTTCCTGAGACGGCGGTGCCCAGCGGAGCAGTGCTTGAGATGAAGGGCCCAGTTTAGCGGTTCTTGAGATGAAGGGCCCAGCGGAGCGGTGCTTGAGATGAAGGGCCCAGCGGAGCGGTGCTTGAGATAAAGGGCCCAGTTCAGCGGTTCTTGAGATGAAGGGCCCTGTTCAGCGGTGCTTGAGATGAAGGGCCCAGTTCAGCGGTTCTTGATACGGCGGTGCCCAGCGGAGCGGTGCTTGAGATGAAGGGCCCAGTTCAGCGGTTCTTGAGACGGCGGTGCCCAGCGGAGAGGTGCTTGAGATGAAGGGCCCAGTTCAGTGGTTCTTGAGATGAAGGGCCCAGCAGAGCGGTGCTTGAGATGAAGGGCCCAGCGGAGCGGTGCTTGAGAGGAAAGGGCCCAGTTCAGCGGTTCTTGAGACGGCGGTGCCCAGCGGAGCGGTGCTTGAGATGAAGGGCCCAGTTCAGCGGTTCTTGAGACGGCGGTGCCCAGCGGAGCGGTGCTTGAGATGAAGGGCCCAGTCCAGCGGTTCTTGAGACGGTGGTGCCCAGAGGAGCGGTGCTTGAGATGAAGGGCCCAGTTCAGCGGTTCTTGAGACGGCGGTGCCCAGCGGAGCGGTGCTTGAGATGAAGGGCCCAGTTCAGCAGTGCTTGAGATGAAGGGTCCAGTTCAGCGGTGCTTGAGATGAAGGGCCCAGTTCAGCGGTTCTTGAGACGGCGGGGCCCAGCGGAGCGGTGCTTGAGATGAAGGGCCCAGCGGAGCGGTGCTTGAGATGAAGGGCCCAGTTCAGCGGTTCTTGAGATGAAGGGCCCTGTTCAGCGGTGCTTGAGATGAAGGGCCCAGTTCAGCGGTTCTTGAGACGGCGGTGCCCAGCGGAGCGGTGCTTGAGATGAAGGGCCCAGTTCAGCGGTTCTTGAGACGGCGGTGCCCAGCGGAGCGGTGCTTGAGATGAAGGGCCCAGTTCAGCGGTTCCTGAGATGGCGGTGCCCAGCGGAGCGGTGCCTGAGATGAAGGGCCCAGCGGAGCGGTGCTTGAGATGAAGGGCCCAGTTCAGCGGTTCTTGAGATGAAGGGCCCTGTTCAGCGGTGCTTGAGATGAAGGGCCCAGTTCAGCGGTGCTTGAGATGAAGGGCCCAGTTCAGAGGTTCTTGAGACGGTGGTGCCCAGCGGAGCGGTACTTGAGATGAAGGGCCCAGTTCAGCGGTTCTTGAGATGAAGGGCCCTGTTCAGCGGTGCTTGAGATGAAGGGCCCTGTTCAGCGGGGCTTGAGAAGAGTGTCCCGGCCAGCGGATCCTGCCATGGCATGGATGTCACTCGCCACCTGACATGTGACTGGCGGGGCCTTCCTGCCCATCTGTCTGGTTGTTTGCGGGGCCCTCCTGGGCTACAGTACCGGGCCTGTGGGTGTCCTCCTGCACACCTGGGACGTGGCTTGCGGGGCACTCCTTGGCTGCAGTACCGGGCCTGTGGTTGTCCTTCTGCACACCTGGGATGGGGCTGGTGGGGCCCTCCTGGGCTGCAGTACCGGGCCTGTGGGTGTCCTCCTGCTCACCTGGGATGGGGCTGGTGGGGCCCTCCTGGCCAGCTGGCCTGCTGCCGGACTTGTCGGGCGTGCTGCCCTTCCCACCCTTCCCTGTTCGCCTGTGGCCCTTTCCCACCTTTGGCGGTGTGCCAGGTGGCACCCGACTTCCTGCCGGAGCCAATGTAGGGATTTTTGTCCCTGGTGTCTTTGGCCTTTCGCGCCGGGGACTGGCAATCTTCGGATGCTTTTCCGGGGGTGGGCTGGCCGTGCCTTGGCTCCTAGCTGAACTGGCTGCCCTTGAGGGTGGGGGACTCCACAGTCCATGGCAAACAGTCTTTACAGGTCCCGGTTTTGTGGTGGCTGAGGTGCTGATTGGAGTCTTATGAGATGGACGGGGTGGGGAGTTGTTGGAAAGAGGTCAAGTTTGGAAAAGAAAAGCAATTTGGCAAGAGAGGGACGGGTAGGTGTAGTGGGTATGGGAGTGGGGGAAGAGGATGTGGTTGTAGGAGTGTGAAGTCTGGTGTCTTTGGGTGCAGGTGCTTGGGCTGGAGGCTGTCGTGAGGTGGATGGCTGTTGGGTGGGTGGCTGCCTGCGTTTGTGTAGTTTGGAAGAGGGGGTGACAGATACACTGGGAGAGGACACAGGGGACGTGTGAATGGTAGTGGGGGTGGTGACTGCACGTGTGTGGAGTGTACTGGTGGGTGTGCTGTGATGGACATAGTGGCTGAAGATGTTGTGCATGCAAGTGTGAGTGGAGACGTCACAGGGAGGGAGGAGGGAGACGACGAGGAGGGGGACACAGTGGAGGCAGTGGGTGTTGGTATGTCTGCATGTGGATGTTGCTTGTGTGAATGCTTGTGTGATGTGTGGTGCTTATGTCTGGATGAGCTCCCCTTGGGTGTTGAGGTGTGTGCAGGCTGGTCTGATGTTGTGTCTGGGATAGGCAGAGGTACAAGGGATTGGGTCTGGGTGGAGGAAGTTGGAGGGGGGAGGCTAGAGACAGGTAAAATGGCTGCCGTCAGTGCTGAGGCCAGAGCGTTGAACGATCGCTGATGGGCAGCCTGACCAGAATGAATGCCCACCAGGTATGCATTACTCTGGTGCATCTCCCTTTCTACACCCTGGATGGCATTCAAAAGGGTAGACTGCCCAACAATGATGGTCCTCAGGAGGTCAATGACCTCCTCACTGAGGGCAGCAGGGGTGACAGGGGCAGGGCCTGAGGTGCCTGGGGCGAAGGAGATGCCCACCTTCCTGGGTGAGCGGGCACGGGGCAAACGCTGAGGGGCTGGTGGGAGGGCGGTGCTGGTGCGCTGGGTGGCGGCTGTACCTGTTGTTGCGGGGCACGGATGTTGCCGCCACCACAAGGGAGCTCCCTTCAGAGGACGAGTCGCTGTCACTGACATCAGCACGAGTCCCCGCTGTGGAGCTCCCCTCGCCCTCCGTCCCACTGGTGTATTCGGACTCCGTTGCATGGCCCTCCAGGGCCATGTGGGATGCAGCTCCCTCGTGCTCCGATGCCACTTCTCCTCCGCCTGATGATGCTAATGCACATATGAACAGGAAGACCACAAAAAAGGGGTTGGGGGAAATAAAGACATGTTGAGTGCATGCATTGGTGACACCGTTGGCGGAGAGGACAGACACAGAAGCCCCCTGCACTACGCCGCGCACTTGGGGTCCACTACGCAATCCGTGGGACATGGCCTACAAGCTTATGGACGACAACTGCACACATAGATGACACAGGGCCATGGATACCTTTACTTGGCACCCTACAGAGGTGGGGGGCGGGGGCACAGGGCCATGCCTTACGGAGGGGCCTAGCCTACAGAAATCGCCCTGGCCTAGGGATACCAACAGCCCTCCTCCCCCACCCAGACACCTCCACTGCGCGCAAAGTCAGCAGAATGTATTTGTACTCACCCCCTTGTGTCTGCTGTGATGTCCTCACGCACCCATCCAAATCGGGGTAGGCCACCGCCAGGATCCGGGACATCAGGGGGGTCAAAGTTCGACTGGCACCCCTCCTACGTTGGGAGGCCATCCCCAGCTGAGCCTCCGCCGTCTTCCTGCTGCAGGGTCGGATGTCCTCCCACCTCTTCCGGCAGTGGGTGCCCCGTCTGTTGTGGACCCCCAGGGTCCGGACGTCCTTGGTGATGGCACGCCAAATGTCAATTTTCTGGTGGGCGCTGACCTATGTGACATGTACAGGGAGAGAAAAATTGTCATCACCTTCTGCATGCTCGATGTGAGTGGCCCCCCATCCCCACCCTTGCCATGTGGCACATGCTCTCTTCTGTCGTTTGATGCATGCCTCAATCGCTCCCCTCCCCACCATCTTTCATCCACCCGACTCAACCCAGGCATTGCCCGCTAAGCATGGTCCCTGTGTACTTACCTGTTGGTCTGGAGGACCGTAGAGTAGCGCAAACTGGGGGAGGACCCCATCCACTAGTTTATCCAACTCCTCCGCAGTGAAGGCAGGGGCCCTTTCCCCAGTCGCATTAGCCATTGTCTCTTCCAGACCGAGGTCACAGCAGCACTTGCAGTGTAGGTCCTCTCCTGTGGAAGATCAGGTATCGAGTGATTAAGCAGATAGAAAATGGCGGTCACGCCCGCGGCGGTGCGTACCGCGACCGCCGGCGCACATCGTCATTGGCTCCTGAAACCCATAGGGTTCAATGTTAACCAATGCGGCTTTGCGCCGCGGTCTTCGACCGCCTACCGCCACGGTGTGCCACGCCAGCGCATTGACCTCACATCCCACTGTCGCACTTCACAGGTCAGGCAGCCGCCATTTCAAGGGCCCACATGGCATAATTTCTACTGCGTCACACATACCTAGGCCTTGAATCAACTCTCATACAAGCCATTCAATGCATTGGGAATCGTGTTATGTGCAAGCTGTGGTTACGTACCTGTGGGTTGATTGACTCTGTGCTCGCTGTTGTCCTTCATAGGCACCGTCCGCTGGGATGGAGGAATCTTCCCGTGTACAGACCGCTGGTGGACCTGTCGACAATGGAGGAACGACATGTCATACTGACATACAGGCTTGACCGAGCCACTATACAGGAACTGTGTGCCCAGCTGGAGCCAGACCTGATGTCACCCATCCGCCAACCCACAGGGATCCCCCCTCTAGTGCAGGTGCTGTCAGTACTCCATTTCTTAGCAAGTGGGTCTTTTCAAACAACAGTGGCCATATCATCAGGGATGTCCCAGCCCATGTTTTCCAAGGTGTTGTCCAGAGTGTTGTCTGCCCTGCTCAAACACATGAGGAGCTACATCATTTTCCCTGAGGTGGGGGATTTAGTTACAGTGAAAGGAGACTTCTATGCCCTTGGACATATTCCCAACATCATTGGTGCCATTGATGGGACCCATATTGCTTTGGTCCCCCCCAGCAGGAGTGAGCAGGTGTACAGGAACCGGAAGAGTTATCATTCCATGAATGTACAGATGGTGTGTTTGGCTGACCAGTACATCTCACATGTTAATGCCAAGTTCCCTGGGTCAGTGCATGACGCCTACATCATGCGGAATAGCAGCATCCCGTATGTGATGGGTCAACTCCAGAGGCACCGGGTGTGGCTATTAGGCGACTCTGGTTACCCCAACCTCTCATGGCTATTGACCCCAGTGAGAAATCCCAGGACAAGGGCAGAGGAACGGTACAATGAGGCCCATGGGCGGACTAGGGGGGTGATCGAGCGAACCTTCGGCCTCCTGAAGGCCAGGTTCAGGTTCCTCCTTATGACTGGTGGATCCCTAATGTACTCCCCAAAGAAGGTGTGCCAGATCATCGTGGCCTGCTGTATGCTTCACAACCTGGCTTTGCGATGCCAGGTGCCTTTTCTGCAGGAGGATGGTCCAGATGGTGGTGTTGTAGCAGCTGTGGAGCCTGTGGAGAGTGAAGAGAAGGAAGGCGAAGAGGACGACATAGAGAACAGGAACACAGTAATACAGCAGTATTTTCAATGACACACAGGTAAGAGTACACACTGGCATATTACATTTACTTAAAGACTCCTACCTCTCTACTGTCTGACTTTTTCCCCCAGTGTATGGTAACTGAGTTGTGACTTTCCCTTCCGTTTTCAGAGATGTGGGCCCCACTGCGTGACATCTGCTTTGTTTGCCCATGGACTACAGCTGTGTGACAGCGGTTTATTGGCATCACAATGTGAATGAAAATTTTGGCACGGTCATGTCTAATACATTTGTACAAAATCACAGCCAGACTCCATGGCAGAGTCCAGACTATCAGTATCACAGGTGCATTGTCCAAATGCATGTGGAAAGTGGAGCAGGGGCAGTTTAAAGTTGGACAGGGTGACAATGTGGGACAGTGGGATGACAATCAGGGCGGTATCCTTTGCTGGCGGGGGTCTTGACATCTTACTCTGTCTTCTTCCTGGATCTCAGGGCCCGCTTGCGGGGTGGTTCTCCTTCTGCAGGGGGTGGGGTTCTGGTGGCCTGTTGGTCTTGTGTCGGGGCCTCCTGTCCACTAGCGCCGGCGGAGGTGGTAGGCAGTTCTTGGTCCATGCTAGTGTCAGGGGCCCTTTGAGGTGCCTCAGTGTCCCGCAATGTGGTGACTACCTGATTCAGGGCCACTACGATGGTACCCATGGCGGAACTGATGTGTCTTAGTTCCTCCCTGAACCCCATATACTGTTGCTCCTGCAGAAGCTGGATCTCCTGAAACCTGGCGAGGACCATCGCCATGGTCTCCTGGGAGTAGTGGTATGCTCCCATGATGGAGGAGAGGGCCTCGTGGAGAGTGGGTTCCCTGGGCCTGCACCCCCCCTGTCGCACAGCAGCCCTCCCAGTTCCCCTGTTTTCCATGGGCCTCTGTCCCCTGGACCGTGTGCCCACTTCCACTGCCCCCAGGTCCCTGTTGTTGTTGGGGTGTTGGGTTTGCCTGGGTTCCCTGTAATGGTGGACACACCGCTGATTGACGTGTCCTGGGGACAGAGGAATGGGCCCGCTGGGTGGGTGCTGTGCTGGTGGTTCCAGAGGGGGGAAGGTCTGCTGTGGCTGTGTGAGGGGAACCGACTGTCCCGAGGTCCCCGATGGACCGGGCTGGTCATCTAGATCCAGGGAGACAGAGCTGCTGTCCTCACTGTGGGCCTCTTCTGGGGGTGGAGTGGACATTTGTGGACCCTCCTGCGCGGTGACCTGGCGTTCGAGTCCTGCAGGGGTATAAAAGTATGGTTAGTGCTTCTGTGTGTGCCATAGCGTGCAATGGGTGGGTGCCCGTGTACCCCAGTGCTGGCATTCCTTTGTGGGGGCTGTTGTGACGGTGGTTTGGGGGGGGGTTGTATGTGTATGTGCAGTGGGCATGCTTTGGTGATGGGTGTCCATGCTTTGTGGACGCATGCAGGGCTAGGTGTTGGGATGGGTGGGTTGTAATGGTGACACATTTGCAAGGAGTAGGTGTGATTGGGGTGGGGGTGAGGGTGGGGGTATGGGTCGGCATGCAGGTGGGGTGGGGGGGATGAAGTAGTGAAGATGAGACTTACCAGAGTCCATTCCTCCGCCTACTCCTGCGAGGCCGTCAGGATGCAGGATGTTCAAGACCTGCTCCTCCCATGTTGTAAATTCTGGGGGAGGAGATGGGGGTCCGCCGCCAGTCCGCTGCACTGCGATGTTGTGCCTGGATACCATGGAACGCACCTTCCCCCGTAGGTCGTTCCACCTCTTCCTGATGTCGTCCCGATTTCTTGGATGCTGTCCCACAGCGTTGACCCTGTCCACTATTCTGCTCCATAGCTCCATCTTCCTGGCAATGGTGGTGTGCTGCACCTGTGCCCCGAACAGCTGTGGCTCTACTCGTACAATTTCCTCCACCATGACCCTGAGTTAATCATCAGAGAATCTGGGGTGTCTTTGCGGTGCCATGGGGTGGTGTGGGTGATGTGTAGGGTGGATTGTGTGGTACTGAGTGTGGTGATGTGTATTGTTGTGTTGTGTGAAGTGCGTGCAAATATTGCTGGGTGACAGTGAATTGGCCGTCTGGGTGCTCAGATTACTTTTCTCGGTGCGTGTTCACGAATCTCTAGGAGTGGAGGTTTGTGGGTGATGTGGGTGTGTGTTTTATATTGTAATGGGTGTGTGGGAGTGGTGTGTGTATGTGTATCAGGTGTGTGTATTTTGAATTGTCCAATGTGGTAGTGTTTTGAGCGCGGCGGTGTGTACCGCCAATGGAATACCGCGGTTGAAAGACCGCCGCGTGGATTCGTGTGTCATGATAGTGTGGGCGGATTTCTGTTCGCGTGGCGGTGGAGGTTTGGTCATCGCCAGTTTCTCACTGCCCTTTGATGTGGCGGACTTTTGTGGATGTCTGTATTTTGGCAGTTTGCCTGTTGTGGGTCAGAATGACCGTAGCGGTTTAACGCGGCCGCGGCGGTGTTATGGCAGTCTTCTGAACGGCAGTAAGCGCCTTTTACCACCGAGGTTGGAATGACCACCCATGTATGCTCCTTCCACCTTTTGACTGTCAAGCTGGTGGTTTTATTGTCCATCAAAGTGGGGTCTGTCTTGAATTCCTTCTCCACTGATGTGCCTGGTGACCTCCTGCAGGATCCCGATGACTTTTAAATTAGCATTTTTTAAATTGTCTTAGCCTTAAGCTTTGGCCTGGTCTGCTTGCCGACTTACGTATTTTATCTCTTTTATGTATATTGCTATCATGCTTCTGGGTAGTTGGCATGATTTTAATTCATTTTAAGTCATGGTCCCTGCACTCCTGTACTGACAATGGGGAGGGTGTTGTTGGTTCCCCTTAGCACCAAGTTGGGCAACCTTATTTTAGCTCTAGGCCCGTAGCTTTTGCCCTTTCACATACATACACGTTTTATTAATTTCATATTTTTAGTGCAGCCAGCTTTTAGCTTCTTATTTTTATATTTTTATCAGCTGCCTTTTCTGAGAAGGTGTTGCACCTTTTACCAGCCCTTTACCCGCATCTCACTGTGTGCCCTGCTCTAAGCTGTCATGTTCAATTCATTATATTCTAACTAGGATTGCCGCTCCAGAAGATTGGGAGTCAGCCCTAGGTTTTAGACATATTATCACGTCAGGCCTGTTCTTAGAACACTGTCACGTTTGTTATATAAACACCATCTAGGCTTAAGGAGCGTAGAGGGCATTCGAGTCATGGCTGTCTGAAGCTGTACATCATTTCATTGACAGTATTGCTTAACCTGGCATTGACTCTTCAGTCAACAGGGAGAATTGCCAGCAGACAAAGGGCAGACCCTTGCCGCCTGTCTTTCAGGTATGGGGTCAGGGATCTTTCCAGAGGCCGGGACAGGCAGAGGGGCTAACACCACTATGCTCTCAGGTTTTAGACAGCAGGGTATAGGTAGGAATCATTAGGTTTTATGATCATACCAGGATGGTGGGATTGTTTATTTTCTTCACTCAAATGGTAACAGTAATCACTGTATTTTGTTTCATGTGCCTAATCATCACATCTCATGCTTTTTATAACTGGATGCAATCACTTCAATAAGTATATTGAAACCAATTTTGCATCTCTTTGTCTGCATAGGCATGTGTGAGACTTTGTATAACTGAGGGAAATTAGTACAATCTGGGGAGTAAGAGTGTCATGTTTTAGGCTGCCACAAATCACCTTTACTTTCTAGGTTTGAGTGATGTACTACTAGCTAGCCAAAGAAGTCAGGTCGACAGCTTCCAAACAGTGTGAGACCGACTCAATCACCCACTTTCGATTGTGCTGCCATCCTAAACCATGCAGCCTTATCCCCAAGGTAAGAGTTCTATGAAAATGGATTGTGAGAATCCTTATTAGGCGGCCTTAGGAGACACAGTATTTTGCTTAGGCAATTGTAATTTTAAATTCCTTTCTAATATTAGGACTGTGTGTCCAATGGGTGCCTTGTGGAAAAGCTTACCCTCAAAACTATGGGCTTGAGTTGGTTATGGGGGTAACATATAGGCCTGACTAGTTCAGTGTAAAAGTTATCTCATATTACGTAAGTGTGATCTGTTTAAAAGGAAATGTTATGACACAACAAGTAGACCTTACTTAGGCCCAGATTTACACTCGGTTTGCGCTGAATTAGCGTAATTTTTTTTAATGTTAATTCAGGGCAAACCTAGCTCCATATTTATACTTTAGCACTAGACATGTCTAGCAGCAAAGTTATGGAGTTAACGTCATTTTCTGGACGTGAAAACCTACCTTGCGTCAATGAGATGCAAGGTAAGTGTTCCTGTCCAGAAAAGGATGATATGGCCTTTGCACCATGTTTCTCCCCGTACTAAAATACAGCACGGAGAGATGGGGGCCTTAAATAATGGCGCTAAGCAAGCTTAGGCCCATTATTTAACGCCTGGGTATGGTCAGGCGCTAGGGGGGCATGTAGACATTTTCCATGGTCAGAGACCATGGAAAGTGCCCACAGGTGCCCTTGCCTGGCCCCAGGGACACCCCCACACCAGAGGGACACCAAAGGATGGGGGCCCCATCCCAGGTAAGTCTTGATAAGTATTTTATTTATTTGTTCACCCTTGGGGCCCCCTGCATGGCGCTGGCCCCAATGACCATGACCAGGGGACATTTGTTCCCTGGGCATGGCCATTGCGGTGGTGGGCATGGCTCCTGTCTTTACAGAGACAGGAGCCATGCCCACAGGGGCTGTGCACCAGAAAATGATGCTACACTGCGTAGAGGCATTTTTTTGTCTCTAAACAGTGTAGCGCCATAATTCGGCACACAAGCTCCGGTTACCCCTACGCCTCCCCCACCCTGTTAGCGTCCTTTATAAGGATGCTAGCAGGGCATTAGCGCTGGCTAGCGCCATTCCATAAATATGTACCCGGCTGGCATCTTAGAATGGCACTAGCCGGCGCTATACTTTTTCACGCAAAACTGTGCTAATAGAATTTTGCAAGAAAAAGTATAAATATGGGCCCTATTGTGAAGCAAATGCATTAAAGCAATAGGCTTTTAAGGGTGAATTGTTATTACACTTTGCTAAAGCCTGAATGTAGGTATTTTGTTTTATGAAATCTCACAGATTATCTTAGTAGGTAAACCATCACCTATCCTCCAAACAAACCATGGAGGATAGGTGATTTTTAGTATGGCAATCATCATTAGGCTCTATTAATATGTATTTTACAATGTATAGACAGCTGAAGTTTGCACATATTTATAATTTTATTATGGTATATCTGATGGATGCCTTGTGGGAAGGCTTATAACCAACATAGCAGGTCTGAGTGGGCCATGATGACAAGCCACTGATAATAGCTAGAGACTGGATTGGTGCACTAGGAAAGAATATTTCTGATGCCATAGATCTGATCTGTTTAATATGAAAAGTTATGATTAATTCAGAAGGTGTGACACATTGATTGTGAGCACATATTTTAAAGTATATATGTATTTAATGATGCATTGTTATTTCTCTGTATTATAGGCTACAGGTCTGTGTTATTTTGTTAAATCAAATGTTAAATTCCCTTTGTAGGGAAGGATTTTGGAGTTGGTTAGCACCACTGACAAATCCTAGGGGGAAAAGATTTGTACTGTAATAATTCTTACTAGAATCCTTTCTCAGGGTCTGTGAGGATACAATATCAAAGAAAATCAAAAAACAAACTATCTGTCTATCTATCTATTGCTCTATTTACATATATATCTGTCTATAGCTATAGGTCGTCAGTAGGTCATTATAATTCGGACCATGTTTCCATAGAAACAGCATATTTTGATTTGCCTATATCTTTGGCGTTGTTTGACGAATCTTCACTACATTTTTTTTTTAAAGTGTGCCGGTGATTCTTGTTGCACATGGAAAGTTTTGGGGCAATCCGTCAAGCGGGAACTAGAAAAACAGGGATCAAACAACATAAATTTCCCATGTTAATTCCCATAGGATTTTTTAACACGACTAAAGGCCAAACCACTGAACAGAATTACACCAAATTTGGCAGGAAGGTAGATTTTAGTACACAGATTATGCTTTTTTATTTCTAAAGTCATTCAGTAGTTGGTGAGAAAATTAAGGAAATCTATATTTCTATATGTAGTGCTGCAGATCCTCACCAACGACTTTGCGTATAATAAAAAGTTTGTGAGGAGATCTGCAGAGCTCTGATTGGCTGCCAAGACTTCAACCAGGAAGTGTTGGCAGCCATTTTGGAACTCAGTTTCAGCTGGGTCCCTGAAAAACAGTGAAAAAAAAGAAATGGGGGCAGGGTAGGGACATCCTGACACCTTAGCTCTGGTGCAGGGGGCCCAGAAGGGCCCTGCCAGGACAAAAACAAAAATTGTTCTTAATAAAAAGAATTTGCAGCGAATTTGTGATGATGGTACGGTCTCCCGTGCTTGTTTTAGTAAAGTCCCCTGGTGGGCCAGGTCCTGGGGTCATATAAAAAATAAAAGAGGAGGGCTCACAGTACCTCCTTCCTGGGCTTATTTATACCATGGGGACCACCACCTCCCTGGGGCTTAAATTAAATAGTATATGGGGGCCGCAGGAACTTCCGGTGCCCGAGGGACCACCACCTCCCAGGGACAAAATATGATAATTATAATAGAAGGGATCCTGCAGACCTCCCCCATGTGCTGGGGACTGTCACCTCCCCAGGGCTCTCTTCATGATATGCAGGGGGCCATGCAGCCACCGCCCACAGGCTCTGGGACTGCCTCCTCCCCAGGACTGAAATTAAATAATGAAGGGGTCCATCAAGGACCCCCAACCTAGGGACCACCATCTCCCTGGGACTGATTCCCTCCTGGAGCCAATAAAAGCCCTGGGGACCACCACCCCCCAGAGCCAGCTCCTGATATATCCCAGGGTGCCCACAACTAGGACATAGTTGTTTGACAGCTTTTACAGCTCCTACCAAGTCAGAGCAAATAGCTCTCACATGCTGGGAACTGAGTCGTAATCTGTTTCTGTGCTTCCCCCCTCCCCTATTAAAATGTGAAATCCCTTTGTGGAAGCTAATGCATCACTGATCTATTGGAGCGCAATCTGTATGTGGCTGTGACAATTGGGTTCTTTCTTCTCCTCTCCTGGTGAGAGCAGAGTCCATCGTTCTCCCTTTAAAATTCTACAAGTATATAAATGTGCAAATCACCTGGAAGCTCTGCTCTCTTGGCCCGCATTGTCCACCTTAGTAGAATAAAAGTCTTCACGCATTTTGCCAGAATGATGGAAAGCTTTCCAAAGGGCCCCTCAGTGCATTTTCCAGCGATTTTGGTGGTGTGTTCTTGATGCCGAGGAATATGAGGACATCTCCAGAAAAAGAAAGAAGCACCACCGTCATAAAGATAACAGGAAGGACCTGGAGATTTACGTGTTTGTAGTCTCGTTGGCCTTGTTAAAGGAGGATTCAAGTTATCACAGAATTCTAGAAAAAGAACCACAATCACATTGCCAAACTAACATAAGGTCAGAAGTGACAATTCCTTGCGGTCCATTACACAGCTGTAGTGTTTAATACACACTGGATATATACTCAAGGAGTCAAAAAGGGCTCCACTTGGGTAAATATTTTGTGCAAAACCATGGACTACTGTTGGAGAGGTTGGGAAGTTATAAGGGGTTGACCAGAGGGTGGTTATAGGGGGTTGGCCCCAGGCCTAAGGCCGTGCACGGTGGTGGTTGGATGAACAAATAGTATATAAAATTACTTTACTTAAAAAAAAAACATAGAAATTCAGTGAAAAAATCAAAGGTTACAAGGACTCTATAGTTACGAAATAGAATAAAAAAAAACCACAGAAATTCACTTAAAAAACCAAAGGTTACAGGGACCTCATCATTAGGCTCACATTTTACTCATAACAAAACATAGAAATTCAGCAGTTATAGTTACCTGAGCTAAATATAACTAACGCCCTTGCAACACACTGCTTATGACCACACAAATTACATTACTCATGACATGGTCAGTGACATCACTGATGGCATCTCAAATGACAGTATATATATATATATATATATATATATAAATATATATATATATATATATATATATATATATATATATATATATATATATTATTCTCTAAAAAAACAAAGGTTACAGTGCATTATAATTACTTAATGGAATTAAAAAAACATAGAAATTCACTTAAAAAATCAAAGGTTACAGCGTCGTTATAGTTAGGTTCTGAATTTACTCGCATAAAACCATAGAAATTCAGCACTTAAAGTTATGGTTAACTCAAGTAACTATAACTCGCTCCCTAAGGTAACTATAACTTGCTCCCTCGCCAAGCACAGATTTGTCATCAGTAATTTGACTACTAATTTTACATTGATATTTTTAATGATGTTATAAAAGACGTCATGAGTGCTGTAGTATCTGTGGTAATTAGCAGTACATGGCAAGGGCGCTAGTTATAGTTACCTTAGGGAGCATGTTATAGTTATTTGAGTTAACCATATCTTTATTCCGCCTCATTTGTTTGCACACATAGAAAGAGTAAAATGCCTCTCAGGATTGTTTTTGTGCAGAAATGTGCCCCTTCCTGCACAACAACAATCATGCGTGCAACACAGACACCCTTGCATTATGGTGCAAGGGTGCATGCATTGGCACTAGGCAGCCAAAAGGGAGCCAATGCATGGGAAAGGAAAGGAATTCACTGTATTTCATAAATATTGAATTCTTGTCCTTTCCCTGTGGCACAGGGTAGTGCAGGTGTATCCTAGTAAGATACACCTGAACATGCTCTTAATTTGAACAGTGCTCCAGTAGATATGTTCTTGCAGATCATTTTGGGAGGCATTGAGGAGGAAGTGTGAAGGCTGGGAACAGGAAGACAGCAAAAGAGGATGGCCAGGGAACATTATCTTCCATAATATAAGACATACTTCACAGACAGTGTCAGGAAAAATGTTAAATACAAAAAAGTAGCAAACGTGTGAGGTTCATTGAAATTTTAGGAGAACTTGGGAGTGTCATGATAATACAAAACTAAGTACACTTCTAAATATGCTACAGTCCTAAACAGTTCAGTACAGCTAAAAAATCGACTAAAGTGATGTGTAATATATACTTTAAATGGGACAACTGTGTGTTTGACATTACACCAGAAACACTAAGGGGCATAGTTACAAGAAGTGACGCAGGGCGGCTGCTGCACCAAAATTGGCAGCACCACGCTGCGTCACTTCTAAAACATAGGGATGTGCCGTGTTTACTAGAATACGGAGCATCCCTGTGTTTTCTCACTGCATCAGTGCTAAATTAGCTGCTGAGCTCCAACGCAGCCACCTTTGCACCATGTTGCCAGGATGGCTGCGTTGCAGGGGAGATTGTTTTTGTGCAGCAAGGGATACCTTCCTTCACAAAAACAATCTTCAATGGCAATTTGCTGCAGTATGCAGCACACATAGAAAGCAAAAAAACGAGGAGAAATAAAAGCATTTCTCCTTGTTGAACTATGCTAAAGCCACCACGGAGGGCATAGTTGTGACATTTGCAAGGTATTCTAGATAAAAAACATAGTTGGATAGACACAAGCCTCACCACTCTAGTTTTCAGAAATGTCTCAGACATAAAGGCTTCCCTCTGTTTTTCTTGACCTATGGTAAAAATATATCAGCTATCCACATCAGCAGAAGAATTGAAACTCAAGCTAAAAATCTTATACCAAGAAGGCCTTTTGGAAGTCGGAAATAGCGATTTTTAAGAAATCGCTATTTCTGATTCGTAAAATGCAATGTATCACATTTGCGATTCGGTAATAGTGATTTCTTAAAAATCGCAAATGCTATTACCAAATCGAAAATTGCGATACCGGGCCCATTCGCACCTATGGGCCTATAGGCCCATATTTGCCAATTTTTTTGCATTTCCAAAAGTGTGATTTCTTAACTGGAAATTGCAATTTTGGAAATGCAAAACCCCAGGGTGCTGGGGGCCTAAGGCCTAAGGCCCCCTCTGCTGCACCCCAAAAAAAATTTAAGGACATGTAAGGTGCACACATGCCAAAAGGGCATGTGTGCTTTACATGTACATTTTAAAAATGCATTTTAAATGTATTTTTAAAATTTGCACATGGTTACCACCAAGTTCAACTTGGTGGTAAATAGCGATTCCTTAATGCCCAATTCGCATTAAGGAATTGCTTCTTACATGTGCTTAGACATCGCAAATAAGGAATCCTTATTTGTGATTTCTTATTTAGAGAGTTGCAATATGCGTAGCATTTGAAATTGGGGTGATGCTTACATGCTCACTAGTCTGGTGGATCAATGCATGCTGCTAGTTTAGTTCACTTAAGATCAATGTATCACTGAACAACAGAAATGGCTTGTGAACCGCGTCACATAGACTTGTAGAGTTTGACACTCTAGTGTTTATATGGGGCAGCACAAAGGAGGAAGTACTTTATAGCTTCAGCATTACCACCCTTAGGGCATGACAGGCCCGGTAGGAGGCATCAACCCGAAACGCGTCAGCCACATAATGCATTTTTGATTATGTAACTTTGCATTCGTACTGCACAAGTTTGAAGAACTTTCACTCCAGCTGGATTTTTAATAAACAGCGCTTACACGTGCAATGGAGTCCTGTTGTGTTTGGTGACGCTATATTACACATTCTTGAAATGGAGACACAAGGACACACACACTCACACACACATATGTATATGTGTGTGTATAAATAAATACATATATATATATTACACTTGTGAACAAATTAGTCTGTATTTATACACTCCGGTGCAAACATGTCTATTCCAAAGCAGAAATGAGACATGTTTCAGCACCCACAAGCATTGTTCACATATACTATGGCAATCCATCACCATTGTGATGCAGATTTCTTTATGTTACTTCTCATCATAGTTAGATAGTGCCCATATAACTATTTACCCCTTCATGCTTTTTTGCATCCTCACCAAATAATATTTTGAGGCATCCCTTCATCCACTTTGAGACCTTCAGGACTTTTAGACTGCAAGTCCAGAATATATTTTGATCCAAGGACCATTAGTATTTTTTCCTTATCACTCCCTTGTTCTCTTTGAAGCACCCCATAAATACCAAAGAATCACAACTCTTTTCTATTGCTATTATGTTTGCCCCTGAAAAGTCAAGCCACTGGAGACGTATGATCATTGTGCCCCATAATTAGAGTGTTCCAAGATTCTCTTCTTTTGTGGGTATACTGTGCTTCCTACAGAGTGCATTTTGCACGGGTATTCCCTAAGACTGTATCTGTTTTAAGAACTTTCCAGTTTTGGTTAAGTGCATCACTGATGTCGTGGACATCCAGACTAAATTCGGGTGAAACCAGTCCTTGGTTGCTTCTGTCAGAATCAGAAAGAATCTGTCTTGGCATTTTGGGCTGGACTGTCCCCATTGGAGCAGGGTCAAGACTGATTTGCATATGGGTCCACACTGAGGTGACATGGTGCGCAGAATACCAATGGACTGGAAGGTGTCATGAGTGATTACCAGTGGCTGAGATTAATTCAAGCATTCCATCCAAAAATTATTTTGTATACTTTTCTGAGACAGTGCAGAAATGGCCTCACCAGGGTCAGTCTTTGGGTGCTCTTCTGTCAGAGCTGGCAACCCCTAGTTCACTGGGCCTCTAACTGTGGATTGGTTACCCTTTCAGCCACTCCATCTGAAACTCTGTACGCCCTCCCAGCTCATCTAACACTAGTGGTAATTCATTTCTCAGGATGAAAACAGTGGGCATCTGGGGACTAACTATGATCCTCCTCTGGCTCACTTCCCCACTACACTCTCGGAACACCAGAGACATAGGGTGGAAAAAGTCTTGCGCTTTGGCCCTAGTTCCCTTACACACCTGTCCAGTGCACGGCTCTGGGGAAACCAGTCTGTCCACCACCATAAACTAATGTGCACACGTATCTATTAGGGCAGTGTCAGGTATCCTATTAACTATGATGACTCCCACACTCAGAGATCATAAGTTTCCCATTGGAGAAGATCTCCCAGCTAAGGGACACCAGGGCATGTTCTTCCCTCTGCTCCTGTGGACTACCTTCTCCTAGGGCCACACTGGTCAGCCTGGTCAGCCCTGTAGAATTGCTACCAATGGGTGGTTTCTTACAACTGATAGAATTTCCCTGCTTGTGTCCTAACTGAGAAAAAACAAAGTCTAGAGGTTGGAAAAGGGGCACCCTGGGCCACGGCCTAACATAAACTACCCCCTTACTTTAAGAAGAAGCATGGGAAGCCTTTCCCGACCTTACTTTGGGACCTGTCTGTGTCACTTTGGACCTCTCCTTCATGCTGCTGGTGGAAACATTAACCTCCCTCCTCTGAGTCATTCAAAAGTACCTTCTGATCTGGTCCAGAGGTCTGCTTTCTTGGCAAATTCCCTGGGGTTAGTGAGCTTAAAATCTATCAGGTGTTGGCTCAGCTCTGGAAAACGACTACTGAACATGTGCACTTTTGCAATCAGATTGTACAGCTCATTGTAATTACCTACATTACTGCCAACGATTCAATGCCTTATAAAAGTAATCCTTGAAACCTACACAGGACTGGTGAGACAGTTTCTGACTGTCCCTGAACTTCAACCTATACCTTTGCTGGGTGAGACCATAATTCCTGACAAGAGTGTCTTTAAAATGTGGGAACTTGATCATGTCACCCCTTCCAAAGGAATCTCTCCCCTTGCTGGCTATGGGCCTCCAGAGGTTGGGTCCCCAATCCTCCTCATTGACCCTCTCTTGAGCTATCTCATATGCTTCAAACCACCTGTCAATTTCATCCCCCACCTTTAAAGTTAGGCACGAGGGGACTCATTTTGAGGCCCTAGCAGCACAGTGCACCAGTGGAGCATCATTTGTTTGATGCTCCAGTGGCACAGTGTGCCAGCCCAAATTTACAAGGCCATGCAAAGCTACCGTGCATGGCTTTTCATGGCCTTGTAAATATGGGCCCCTTTCATGCATAACACTGCGTGAAAGGGGGTGTTGCTTGGGTTGTTCCCATGCAATACCCATGGAACCTGAAGGAGTCTAACCCATTCCCAGATTTACAAGTCTGGGCATGTGCCTGATTCCTACACCACCTCAGGGGTGACATAAGAAAGACACAACAGGGAGAAATATCTTTGTTTTGCCCCGTTTTTTCCCTCTTTCTATGTGTGCTGCTCTTGTGATTGTTTCTGCGCAGGAAGGAGTACCTTCCTGCACAAACGCAATCAGCCCCACAATGCACAATCAGCCCCACAATGCACTGTGGTGCAAGGGTGCCTGCATTGGCGCTAGGCAGCAATTTGTGCACCAGAGCAAGGGGAGAGGAAAGAAATGTCCTGTATCTTGTAGATATGGTGCATTTCTGCCCTTACCTGGTGGCTGAGCGTGGCAAAGCAAAGCACTTGCTGCACCACCCTGCACCACAGGCTTTGTAAATGGGGCCCCAGGTCCTTATGTATGCAGGCCCTCCTTTCTCCTTTGGACACTGCTCAGTCATTGCCACCATTTCTACTAGACTCTCTGAGTTTCTGTATCTTCAAGTCCAGTTCCTTTAGATTCCCTTCAGCCCACAAACGTTTATTTTCTTCCAGATCTAACCTTCCCTCATCCACGGCTCGAGCTTTCTTTGCCTTAGCTCTCTCCTGGGCTCTTTCTTTCTTAGCCCTTGTCAGTTTAGGAGCCAGTTCCAACTAGGCCATCTACAGCTTGAACTCCCTTTCAGCTTTCCTGACCTCAAGTTCCCCAGGAGGCAGGTGGTGGAGGGACACACTGCTTCCTGCACATGGACACAGTAGGGGACCATACTCCTGTGGGTATCCCTCTCACCTCTGGTAATGGGCAGGGGGCAAGAGGCTCTCCTCTATTTCTAGCTCTGAAGTGGTTGCCAAGTTATCCTCCATGGCCTCCTTCTCCTCCTCATCATCATCATCCTGCTCCTGTGTTGCAGCTTGCATCCTGCTGACCTCCTCTCAGGCTTATATGCAAGCTTTGGAGAGCCCTTGACAAGCATCAGCCCCCCTCTTGCTGCAATACTTCTTCAGATCTGCCATACCTCATCTTTCAAGGTTGTCAAAATCCAACTCCACCTTTTCAAGCAAGAATTACAGGTGAACAGAATGTGAGTTAGGGACTGAATTTGAAAAAGGGAACAAGAATAGCCAGTTAAGGAAAATTTAGAAAAAAAAGTTGAATCTGATTCCAGATTGTTTATGTGTGCTATTTAGTTTTGCACAAATCACTAAATGGCACTGCACAAACACAACTACTGGATCACACCACTGAACACCAATGTAAGGAATTGCATCATTGGTTGAGAGGGGTAGAAGCCCCACTCAGGCAACAACAAGAACAAACCATGAAAGTCACTAAATTAACCTGTATATAATCCTCTGGTACAATAAAACAACATAAATCAAATCCAATCAGCAGAACTGGAGCTGTGCAGTTTCAAAGATTTAAGGTAATTATAGTGCCTAAAAGCACAAACTGCCACCCACAGTTAACTGGTCATGCTAGACCTGGTGAAGACCACAAATTCAGACAGACCTTGATAGAGCACAGGCTGGAAACAGAGACCAGGTTAGTCTTGCTGAAAGACTTACCTTCTAAAGTCCAGTGGAAACAGTACCATTGTCAGTGGAGAGGCCGCACGGAGCAGTAACAGCATTGTGGGTGGTCATCACAGTAGAAGGAAGAGCAGACAGGGCTTTGAGAATGGACATCACTGTAGCACAAAGATTCCATTTGGTGTTGTAGACAGTCATTGCTAGAGCACAAAGTGAACCATGGTTACCTCAGGCTATCACTGCTGTAGCTTGAAGTGCAGATCTCACTTTCTGGCTGTCACTGGTGGTCGCTGTAGCACTGATTTGTATTGGTGGTCAGAGGGGCTGGCTACCAGAGGGTTAACCACAGGTTAATATAGTGACTTTTGTGGTTCACCTTGAAAATGATTGTGTTTGTTGCTTGAGTAAGGGTACGCCCCCTCAACCAATAACCCAATTTCTCACAGCAACTATGGGCCTGATTATGACCCTGGCGGACGGCGGAGGCCGTCCGCCAAGGTACCGCCGCTGAATGACCGCACCGCGGTCAAAAGACCGCGGCGGCCATTTAGACATTTCCTCTGGGCCGGCGGGCGCTCTCCAAAAGAGCATCCGCCGGCCCAGAGGAAATGCCCCTGCAACGAGGACGCCGGCTCAGAATTGAGCCGGCGGAGTTGCAGGGGTGCGACGGGTGCAGTTGCACCCGTCGCGTATTTCAGTGTCTGCTTAGCAGACACTGAAATACTTTGCGGGGCCCTCTTACGGGGGCCCCTGCCGTGCCCATGCCATTGGCATGGGCACGGCAGGGGCCCCCAGGGGCCCCGCGGCACCCCCTTCCGCCATCCTGTTCCTGGCGTGCGAACCGCCAGGAACAGGATGGCGGTAGGGGGTGTCAGAATCCCCCATGGCGGCGCAGCAAGCTGCGCCGCCATGGGGGATTCTAAGGGCAGCGGTAAACCGGCGGGAGACCGCCGGTTTGCCTCTTCTGACCGCGGCCGAACCGCCGCGGTCAGAATGCCCTGCGTGGCACTGACCGTGCATCTTAGACCGCCGGGGTCAGAATGACCCCCTATATGTCTCTGTATACTATTTAGTAGAGTGAAAACACCTTGAGTAGAGTATGAAAAAAATAAGTTTCCTGACATTTGGCAGTAATAAATATAAAACTTAGGGCTTGATTTATGAAACGTTAGCGCCGCCTTTACATCATTTTTTGATGCAAAAACAGTACAAACATACAAAATTTTATTATATTTTGTATTTTTGCACCGCTTTTGCAGAAACAAAATGACATAAAGACGGCACTAACTTTTCATAAATCAGGCCCTTACAGTAAGAATTAGGATTACTGGCTGAGGGAGATGAAACCATACTCACACAGGGACCACAATCCTTGTCAGAGTGAAGTCATAAGCAATTGCTAAATTAACCTCTGCTCAACCCTTAGGTAGCTTGGCACAGAGCTATCAGGCTTAACTCAGAGGTAATGTATATAGTATTTGTGCAACACTTCAAACAGTAACAAAGTGAAAGCACACCACAAAAAGGATTGCACATCATATTACAAACAAAGAAAAGTAAATTTTAATAAATCAAAACAACAAAAATGCAATCAATAGAACAAGATTAAAGCTTTAGGCAAAAATAGCACCAAAAAACACAAAGGGACAGATTTACCAGTTTGTCACACAATGCAGTGCAGCAGCCGCAAATGCTGCGCTGCATGAGAAGGAGAGAGCAGGAGAGCGCCGTATTTACAGAAATGTATTACTCTCCTCCCCTCCCCCTAATGCCAGTGAAGAAGTGTGTGGCCTTGTGCAACGGACACACCTTTGCACTATAGTACAAGAGTGTCTCTGTGAGTCTTGCATAGGCTTTGCACTGGAAAGATACCATTCCAGTACAAATTACTATGCTTAGACTAACTTTAAACATTTTTCTACTTTGCATGTGTGCTGTACAGTGCAGCACACATGCAAAGTCAGAAAAGAAAAGAGAAGAAAAGCCTTTCTCCTTCATAGCACCTCTCTTTTAACTAAAAAGGGCTTAGGATCAGAAATCTTAGGTGGTTGCATGGGAACGCCCATGCACCACACAAGGTACATCCCCTTGATGGCTAAGTGTTAGACCTGTCAGTTCTTGCTGTGGTTTCCCCTGTCTTTGTGGCTCCTGACCTGTTTTGATCCTGTGCTGAATTTGTTTTTGCTGGTTTTGGGACTCTGGGTACTTCACCACTGTTGACCAGTGCTAAAGTGCAAATACTCTCTTTGTAAATTGTATTAGTAACTGATTTATCCATAATTGGCATTTTGGATTTACAAGTAAGTCCCCTGTAAAGTGCCCTAGAGGTGCCTAAGGTCTGTATGACAAATGCCTGCAGCACTGATTGGGCTACCCACATGACTAACCTGATAAACATGTCCCAGACCGGCCACTGCAGTGTCTGTGTGGGCAGTTTGGAACTGCCAATTCGACCAAAAACCTTCCCTTTTACTACATGTAAGTCACCCTTAAGGTGGGCCCTAGACAGCCCCATGAGCAGGGTGCAGTATATTTAAAATTTAGGGCATATGCTGGTGTGTTTCACATGTCCTGATAGTGAAATACTGCTAAATCTGTTTTTCTCTATTGCAGGGCCTATTTCTCCCATAGGTTAACATGGAAATTGCCTTGAAATATCTTTTGAGTGTAATTTTCCATAGGGAGCACATAGAGATATGCAGTTTGTGGTCTCTGAACTCACAATTGAAAAACGCATATTTTGGTGAAGTTGTTTATTAAATTATAAGTTTGAAAATGCCACTTTTAGAAAGTGGGCATTTTCTTGCTTAACCATTCTGTGCCTCTACCCTGCTGCGGAATACACGTATGAGTCAAGATTCCAGTTGAGCTGTTTGTGAACTCACTATAGACAGTCACACAAAGGGAGCTGAAATGTGCCCTGCATATCCTGATGGGTCTTTCTGTGCTAGAGTGGAGGGAGGAGCTGACCCTTGCACCTGAATATGGCTGTGCCTGTCCTTACAGAAAGCAGGCTCCAACCCCCTGGAGTGTGTCTGGGGCAAGGGCATGAAAGTTAGGGCCTTGTGCACTACAAAGACTTTCCTTTGAAGTTTGCCTACTTCAAAGGCAGAAATGAGTATACGTATTGGGCATCTGAGAACACAACTTCAGAACACTTCTGGACTAATGCCATCCTGCCAACTAGAAGAGCTGGATGCTGTACGGAGAAGTGCCACTCTGCCTATTACTTTGCTGTGTAGATCTGCTGCTTGCTGCCTCTGCCCTGGGAGTGAAAGGACTGGCCTCTGCTTTCTACATTCTGCTTTCTAAGGTGCTCGAAGGGCTTGAACTGAGTTTGCCCCCTGTTAAGAAGTCTCAAGGACATTAAAGACATCATCTACCAGTGCCTGGGCTGCTGAGAGTCCTGACTTGGCAAGTTGTGCCAAATCCAGTCTCTTGGCCCTTGAAGTTGACAGTGGTGATCTGAAAAAAAAACCGCACTGGGCTGTTGCGGCAGAAAAATCGATGCAGTAGCCGGAACAGCGGCTGAAAAAAATGATTCATCGACTGTCTTGCGGCTGCTGATTCAACCCATCTCCTGCTTCAGTGTAGATTCATCTCTGCCATGCATCTTGATTTTCCTCGCATCACCCCTGGGTGTCATTTTCTTCATCAATGCTACACAGCAGCAAGGATTCCACGCATTGCATTTCCAGTGAGAAAAAAGAATCAACGCATTGTCAACCTGGCTGGGAAAGAACAAACATATCACCCTTCCGACGGAAAATGTATTGATGCATCACTTGCCTTTCCGATGCAGCACCCCCTTTGCGGCTCGAATCATCTTTGTTTTTAAAGCATCCAAGGGACTGTCTGTTATAAGGATACAACCACTGATTCTTCAGGATTAAGGCTCTTTTTAAACTTAAAAAGTGATATCTTTACTTGTTTATGTTGGGTTTTTGTTGTTTTGATAAATATTGGCTATTTTTCTAAACTGGTGTAGAGGGCCTTTGTGGTGTTTTCATAGTGTTACTGTGTGCCTGTACAAATACTTTACACATTGCCTCTGAGATAAGTGTGACTGCTTGAGTCAAGCTACCAAGGGGGTGAGCAGGGGTTATCTTAGGTGTGTGACTCCCTTACCCTGACTAGTGTAAGGGTCCCTACTAGGACTGGGTGTAAACTGACTACCAACTAGAGACCACATTTCTAACACTAAGTAATGCAAAGCAGTGCTATGCACTGCTTTGCGCTACTTTTGAGTAAATTTCCAGTGCTAAACAAGTTTAGCGCTGGACAGTAAATCAGTGAAAAAATATTTGAAGTTGTTTTGCACCACTTTTGTGGTGCAACCATGGGACTAAAACTTAGTGAATAGACCCCAATAGACCCCAAAGTGTCAACTGTGGATATCTGGTCATGTAGGAACAGGACAAACATACATGTTCAGGCTAACTGCAATGAAGTGTGGGCTGGCTACAGAGACCAAGTTAGGCCTGCTGAACAACAGTACCTTAAATCCTGGTGGAGCATTGCAAGGTCCCACATCGAGGATGCGTCATGCAGCCGAGGCAATGTTAAGTCCAAGACAGAGATTCTTTGCGCAGCATTGTTTGTGGAGAGCTGCAGTGCCCAGTCCTGCATTGTCATTGACCTGGCTCCGGAGAAACTGCGAGGCTTGCAATGTGAAGTTCTGCGTCATCATCGAGGCTGCCGTCGACAAGAGTCTTGCAATCAGGATTCAAGGGGATGCCCAAAAATGCATCACTTCCTTCCTCACAGGAAGAATTCAGAGAATCCACCTACGACCATTAAACTTAGAACACAAGAGCATCGCCTGTAGCGTCCCTTAAGGCTTATCCCTCAGCCCCACCCTGTTTAACACCTACATGACACCCCTGCCCAATATCATCAGAGCCAATGGCCTCAACATCATATCCTACGCAGATGATACTCAGCTCTTCCTTTCATTCCCAGAAGACCCTTTTATCACTAGAACCAACTTCTCCAAGTACATGAAGAGCGTCGCCAACTGGACTGCTTAAGGCTTAACATGGACAAAGCAGAAGTGCTGATTTTAGGGAACAACACTTCCCCCTGGAGTGATTCCTGCTGGTCCTCCGAACTCAGGCCCTCACCCACACCACCTGAATACACCTGCAACCTTGGCATCATCCTGGACAGCAAGCTCATCATTAAAAGACAGATGCATTCTCTTCCACCTGCTTTCCCACTCTCCACATGACCCAAAAAATATTCAGATGGCTCCCTGTCAACAGCAGAAAAACACGAGGAAAAATGTCACACCAGCCCTAGTCACTTTCCACCTGGACTATGGCAAAGCACGCTAAGTAGGAATCACCACCCAACTCCTGAAGTATCTCCAGATGCACCACCTGCACTTCCACTGACCCTGCAGACACCTGGGATCCTCCTCCCTCGCCTTTGCCCACACCCCCTGCATATGCTGAAGTCACAGCGGAGGATGCAACTTCTCCTACCTCCCCACCAAGTTCTGGAATAACCTTCCCCTTCACCTCCCAACTTTTCCCTCCTCCTGGAATTCAGAAAGGGACTCAAGAGCTGGTTCCTTGACTACTACCACCCTCAACAGCAAGATACAATTGCCTGGATACCTTTATGGGTGATTAGCCATGCTCTACAAATTGGGTTGAATTGAATTGAATTGAATGTGAGGGCCTGTCTCTGGGATGCGTTGTGCAGCCATAGTTCCGATGAGGCTGTAACTGCACATCAACGCATAGCCCTTACTCTGGAAGAATCCTCACAGCAGAGCAATGCATCAGTTCTGCTAAGAGTTATGCTATGCATTCGGTTCTCCTGGATCCACAGAGGGTCTGGAAGAGCACCTTCAGGCCCACTTTGAAGGGTCCAGGACTGGGATACCCCACTTGGCAGAGTATAGCTGGGTACAGGTTGCAGATGCAGATCTTCTCACCCAGGCAAGAGGTAGCAGGCAGCAGGCCTGCACACCAGGCTGTGGTCCCTTGGGGTAGCAGTCCAGCAGAGAGACAGTCTTTTCAGCAGCACAGAAGTACCTTTTCCTGGCAGAGTCTTCCACAGCTCCAAAACTGTCCTGAAGAGTTTGGGCCCGAGGTCCAATATGTATAACTGTGGGCCTTCTTTGAAGTGGGAGAAACTTCTAGAGGATTCCCTTTGAAGTACACAGGTTTCCTGCCTTTTCTGCCCTGGCTTGAGACTAACTACAGGGGGTGTGCACTCTCTTGTATGAAGGCTGAACACGGCCGATTCAGGTGTAAGTGATGCTGTGCCTATATTTGCCCTCCATTCTGGCAGTGATATCCCATTCAGGCACACCTAATCTCTCTAATGTATGTGGCTGTCTAAAAGGAATACACAAAGATCCACTGGCAACTATGCCCAGTCATATCACCCAGAGACAGACTGCAACTGCATGACTTTTTGCGCACTACAAAATTGCCATGTATATTTTTTCATAGTAACACTTTGTGATTAGTTATCTGTAAGTCACATTTTTTCACAAACATTGTACAGTACATATATCTACTCATCCTGATTCTAGTCAGATGTGTGGCTGCAGTTTAAAAAATAAACAAGAGGTTGTGCATTTCTGGGCTTTTGGATATTAAATGAACCACCAAATAAAGGCTGTACTATTCTAGCTTTACAATGCAGTCAAATTGTTTACAGAGCGGCTGATTTAAGGGCTGAAATCATTTCCAGACAGTAAAGTATGTACTCGTCTATCACAGCTCAAAAACTGACATTAAGGCTACACAATTACATTTAGTCTGAGTCTCAGGGGCCTAGTAAGTGTAGTTACCGAGTTATGGGCCAGATGTACAAAAATGCAATTTTGCATTTCCTAAATAGCGACTTCATAAAAATCATTATTTAAGAAATGCAAAACACTATGTATAGAGTTACTGATTTCCTAATAGTGATTCCTACAGCATAGGAATTGCTATTAGGAAATCAGTATTAAGAAATCCCATTGCATTTTAGTCAATGGGCCGGTGTTGCAATTCCTAAATAGCGATTTCTTATTAAGAAATGCAAAACCATGGATGGCAAAGGCCAAAAGGCCCCCCTGGTGAACCCCAAAAGTAGGTGTGAAGCTGTAGAGCACACATACGCCTAAGGGGGAGTGAGTGTGCTACATAGAAAATTTAAAAAAGCACCATTGGATTGCTTTTTTAAACTTGCACCTGGTTACCATGGACTTCAAGTCAGTGGTTATTTCATCTCATAAATGTCCAGGTTGCATTTTGGAAATGCTTTGTACATCAGAATATTTGCGATATCCTATTCTGAGAATCACAAGTTGCAGTTTCTACAAGATAGAAATCACAATTCATGATTTCTTAAAGGAAAAGGCCATTTTACATTTTTTAATGGCCAAAAATATAGATTTGGACTGTTAAGAAATGCAAAAGGGCTTTGTACATCTGGACCTGCGAGTTGTGGTATTTCACCTTGGGATTACAGCTTGTAGAAGCAGCTGATTTCTCTGCCTGAGACACCCATTACTGTCATTTAGAGGTCATCAGGGGTCACAGCTGTGATCCCTGGCTTGCTTCTTGCGACCTTTCACACGCTGGTCTCATTGGTAGCAAAAACAGTGCCAGGAACACATGGGCAGCTCATCCTTATGGATATCAGTTGGGACTCCAATCTCCCTGTTGTTGTCAAGTTTTTTTATTGCACTAATAGTGAATAGTAATATAATGATTCGCTATTAATGTAATTAAAAATTGAGCACAGTTAGCTAGAATGTGACCCTCCCTGGAAGAAGAGGTAAGCAAAAAATCATTATAAATGTATGTTGTGTGCATGTGTGCAGGTGAGAGTGTGCTTATGAGCGAGCAAGTGAGTGAATGTTTGATTGTGTGTGCATGTGTAAACATGAGTGTGTGAATGAAATTAAAGGTTAAAGGTCAAATGGCATGTGATGTCACTCCTGCTACCCCTGGTCTTTTGGTGGAAAAACATAAGGGAACTTGTGCGGAATCACTGATTTCCATAAATTGGACCCCACAATATTTTAATCAATGTTATTTGCCCAATCTTCCGAATTATATGAGCCCCGTTAATGGCAATTGTGGAGCATGGAACCGGGGTTTGTCTGGGCCAGTCTTAACGAGGGCCTTGGTAGGATTCGAGAAAATTATGTTTCATGCATATTAAGGAAGCAGGTTTCCCTTGCCAATCTTGCCAAAAGCCTGCAAATGCAGGTATAGGGAACTGTGAGGGTCAGTTGATCTCCTTTCATGCTATGCATTCACAAAACACAAGCATTATGGGTACTGTTCCCTAAAAAGAATGGGTGCTTCATTTAAAAAACAGTTATGATGTGTAGGGCATTAGCTGGAGCATTCGGTGGTCTAGTAGACAAGTGCTTGCTCCCTCCAATGCTGACAGTTTGCATTGGGTAAAATGAGCCCAGACAGACCAATGAACCCATATTGTGTGTGCAGAAGGCTGCTTTATTGAAAGAGGTGTGCATCACAGTACATGCCTTGGCATACTGCCTTACAAAACTATTTACCTCACTATACAATCAAGATCTGACTACCACCTATCCCCCATCCGTAAAATATTACCCTCCCCTTTAGCCTTGTAAACTACCCCATGAGCTACTAACTTCTGTTACTTATAACACTTGAACTTCCCCCGCTTAACTTTATACTTGTGCACATTCCTAGATGCCAACTTTGTGTGGAAATAACTTAATACCTGCTCTCTTTCTGTTTAGAGTTTGTTGAACTCCTCTCTTAGGGCTGGTTCCCCTCTGTAAACACCACTGACCTTCTGTAAGGGCCCCTCCAACCTTCTGGGCATCATCCTACTCTAAACCTGTTTAAAGTGACAACCAAATACAAAATCCATGCCCCTATGCAACTGTTCCTACAATGCTTCCTTACCACAACATCAACATATCACATACTATTAACCCCTGGGGATGGGAGGGGGGGGAATATACATTGTATTTCCCTAGCTACCTAACAGGGCTACCACTGTGCACTTCTCACACAAAATGGTGTCTAGCCATCGCAACATGGCTGCATAAATATCTCCGGCTGCATCTTTTAAAGGATGTAGCCCAAGGTAGCCCAGTTGTCTAGACTGTTCTACCTTCTCTCAATACCCCTGGAGGATAGACCGCCTGCTGAGAGCTGTCCCCCAAAGCACTATTGGGTGAAATGAGCCAAGACAGACCACTGACCCCAAATTGTGCAAAAGTCTGCTTTATTGAAACAGGTGCACATCACAGTAAAGCCCTTGGCATACCGCCTTACAAAACTATATACCTCACTATGCAATCTATATTTGCCTACCACCTACCCCCACACCTCTAAAATATTACCCTCCCTTTTAACCTTGTAAACTACCCCATGAACTACTAACTTCTGTTACTCATAACACTTGAACTTCCCTGCTTCACTTTAAACTTGTGCACATTCCTAAATGCCATCTTCCTGTGGAAATAACCTTAATACGTGCTCTCTTTCTGTTTAGAATTTGTTGAACACCTCTCTTGGGGCCTGGTTCCCCTCTGTAAGCTCCACTGAACTTCTGTAAAGACCCCTCCAACCTTCTGGGCATTCGCCACCAGAAAAATGGGCATCCTTGATCTTTTTTCTGCCCCCCATACCTCCTACACTACACCTTTTAGTGTCCTTGCCACAAAATCCTTAATCTCTAATAGGTATAGCGTTGTGCCAAATCTTGACAAATGCACACCATCCGCATGAAAAAATTGAGGTGTATAATATCATATGTTTGTGTGCTATGCACCCTATATCCCATTCCCAAAAGAAATGCCTAATTTCCCTATTGAGCTGTCTACGAGCTCTATCTATAACTGCTGGCTTGTACTCACCCCTCCATACTCTCCTAGGACGAACTTAGTTCGTATTGGAAAGCAACCCTGACCACTGATCTTTTATCTCTGCCAAGCCCCATTTCATTAATTTCACCAGTGCTAAACCTTTTTCCTGCACCAGGTCATTTTCTCCCAAATGAACAATCAACAAATCTGGGCACAAGGCATCCTTTTCAACTTATTCAAAAATGGCAACAATTCTTTCCACTTCATACCCCCTTTCCCATGTCATGCGACCATACCGGATGCTTCATTCAAACCCAAATAATCTATGCTTGAATTCTCAGCTTCTTGCACCACCTGTCTGATGAACGAATGTCCCACAATCCATACACTTAATTTTGGCTATAAGATCCCGGCACTGAACCTACAAAAGAAACAAATGTTAGCGCCAAGTAATGCCTTCAAAACTTCACCTTCCCTATGTTCTAACACACATACAACTGAAGTCACTCTGAAGATTACCTCCCCAGCTGTTTTATTCCCTCCCGAGACCACCAACCCCTTCCTGCCTCCGTAGCTGCTCCTGTTCTAAAGGAATGAGTCCCGAATTCCTGTGCTGCCATTCGCAGGCATCTTAAGTCTTTCCTTAATATGCTTACCAGATGAAAGGCTGGAACCTTCTTGCCGTTCATGTTCAAAAAGACTAAGGCCCTAATTACAACCCTGGTGGTCAGTGTTAAAGCGGAGGTAACGCAGCCAACAGGCCGGTGGTAAAAAAAATGGGATCACGACCATGGCGGAGACCGCCAACACAGACAGCCACTTTAACACACCGACCGCCACGGCGGCAGCAACAAACACTGTGGCGGTAACTGCCAACAGACAGGTGGAAGACAATGTACCACCCACCACATAACAACCCGCCTATCTGCCAGCTATTCCGGGGTGGTACTAATGCCATCAAAAGCACAGCAGAAACAGTCTTTGGGAAGGAGACCACCCACCTCTTGACACTCAACAAAGAACCAGGACGCCAGGGAGCCCGAACTACAGGTCCTGCCAATGCTGGTCTACCTCCTCATCTACCAAGAACATCAAAGACGGCGGCGACGACGATGGTGAGTACAGCACCTAGTACACAGGGGAGGGAGGAGGAAAAAGAGAGTGACACACACACGCAACATGCAACACCCCCACCCACAACACCAGACACACAAACAGATCTAACTACATTACAGATACACCCCGTCACCCCCTGGAAGAACGCAAGGACCAAAGGAATTGAGTCAAATTAGTGATAATTTAGAAATAGGCAGATATACTATAGATTTTGAAAAACAGTACTCACACAAATATACAATGTGTACAGAAGTTCGCACATTGTCCATTCACAAATATCCGTGGGCCACTGGGCCAAAAATCTGGGGCCAAGGCCACACTTGACTCCTGTCTCAATACAGAGAGAACACTGCAGGGGCATCAGGTCGTAAACACACAGGCACCTCAGGAGGATGGGGTAGGGGGGGCACCTCAGCCGGAAGATGGGACAACGCCTCTGCTCCTCGTGGGGGCAAGATGCCCACAGCGATGTCCTGGGGAGTGCAAAGCCATAGTCTCTCAAGTAAGTGGTTTGCCCACTGCTTGGTCTTGGGGAGTGCAAAGCCACAGTCTCTCAAGTCTCTCAAGTGGGTGGTTTGCCCACTGCTTGGTCCTGGGGAGTGCAAAGCCACAGTCTCTCAAGTCTCTCAAGTCTCTCAAGCGGGTGGTTTGCCCACTGCTTGCTCCTGAGGAGTGCAAAGCCACAGTCTCTCTAGTGGATTCCTTTCTCCACTGGTTCTAGAGGGGGCTTTGTGCCCAGAGTGCTTCATCCTGCCAAGGATAGAATGAGTGGATGCCTTTCTACACTGGTTCTGGAGGGGGCATGATGCTCAGAGTGCTTCATCCTGCCAAGGATAGAGGGAGTGGCTGCATCTCTCTACTGGTTCTGGGGGGGGCTTGGTACTCAGTGATGCAGTACTTGGGATGTGCCAGTACACATTCGCCCAATTGGGTGTCTGAGGCACGACATTTGCAGGGAACAGATAGCATGATAGCTAATGGAGGCAGGGCTAGACTCCATCCTGTGGCGGCTAAGGCTGCTAAGTGGTGGCAATTCCGGTGCAGGTGAAGGTGCTGCCAGTGGTGGTGGGGGGGCTCCAGCCCATGTCCTGCAACCTCTGACGCCCGCCCACTGGGGCTGCTGGTGCTGGTAGTGGTGCTACTGTCAGCGGTGCAGGTGGCAGTGCTTGCAGCGGGGCTGCAGGCGGTGCTGGCCGTGGTGCAGGTGTCATTGCTGCCTGTAGTGGAAGGAGGCTCCAGCCCTTCTCCTTCAGCCTCGGACGGCTGCCCACTGGTGATACTACTACTGACAGTAGTGGTGGCTGCGGGGGTGAAGGTGGCGGTGCAGGAGGCGGTTCTTGCGGTGGGGCTTCTGGCGGTGCTGCACGCTGTGCAGGTGGCGGGGCTGGCGGTTCTGCTGGTGGGCACTAGGGCTTCACCTGCATCGTCCATCAGCTGCCCACTGGGGATGCTGCTGCTGACAGTGGTGGTGGCAGCAGCGGTACAGGTGGCAGTGCTTGCGGCGATGCTGCTGGCGGTGCTGCACGTGGTGCAGGTGGCAGGGCTGGCAGTTCTACTGGTGGGCACAAGGGCTTCACCTGCATCCTCCGTCGGCTGAAGAGCCTTGCCTTCTGTTATCTGCCCCTTCCTTACCTTGGCTGATGCTGTTTTGCCCTTGGCTCTGTCAGCTGGAGGTTTTGAGGAGGCCTTGCTGGGTGGGTCGTGATCCTTGTCCCTGCTGCATGCTGGCCCCTTCTTCACCTTGGCAGGTGGCGGTATGGTTTGGTCCTTTGCAGGGGTTGGTGGTACACTGGCTTTCCTGACGGGTACCCCCTTTGAGCCTCTGGGAGCTGCAGGTTCCACATTGGATGGCGACTTGGTGGCTGAGGTGCGGGGCTGGGTTCTGGACACCCTGGCCCGAGGGGAATGACGGGTGGGAGGGGTAGGGAACAGGTCAATGTTAGCTAGGAAACGTTTTTTAGACACACTGGGGCAGGAAGAGGGAGAGTTGAGAGAGTGATTGTAGGAGGTGTCTGTCTGCTGAGTTTGGGTGAAGTTGCATGTGCTGGATGCTGTTGTGAGGTGGATGGCTGTTGGGTGGGTGGGTGCTTGCACTTGTGTACTTTGGGAGGAGGGGTCACAGACAAACTGGGAGAGGACATGGGACCTGTGTATGGTTGTGGGGGTGGTGACTGCTCGTGAAGGGTGTGTTGTGATGGGCTTGGTGGTGATGGAGATAGTGGATGAGGATGTAGTGCATGCAGGTGTGAGTGGAGACAATACTGGGAGGGAGGTAGACGAGGAAGAGGAAGGGGACACAGTGCAGGCAGTGGATGTTGGTGTGTCTGCATGGGGATGGTGCTTGTGTGAGTGCCTGTGGGATGATGTGTGGTGCTTGTGTTTGCCTGAACCACTCCTGTGCGTCTTGTGTGCATGCTGGTCTGAAGATGTGCTTGGGATAGGTTGGGGTTGAGTGGATTGGGATTGGGTAGAGGAAGTTGGAGGGGGGAGGCTAGACACAGGGACAATGGCTGCCATCAGTGCTGAGGCCAGAGCCTGAAATGCTCTCTGTTGGGCTGCCACGCCAGAGTGAATGCCCTCCAGGTATGCATTTGTTTGTTGCAAATGCCTCTCAACACCCTGGATGGCATTCAGAATGGTTGACTGCCCAACAGTGAGGGATCTCAGGAGGTCAATAGCCTCCTCACTGAGGGCAGCAGGGCTGACTGGGGCAGGGCCTGAGGGGCCTGGGTTGAAGGAGATGCCCACCCTCCTGGGTGAGCGGGCACGGGAAACATGCTGAGGGGCTGCTGGGAGGGCGGTGCTGGTGGGGTGGGTTGGCAGCTGTACCTGTTGTTGGGGTGGGCACAGAGGTGTCCGCCACAGCCAGGGAGCTTCCATCGGAGGAGGAGTTGCTGTCTGTGGTGTCCCCTCGTGTCCCCGTCATGGTGCTTCCCTCGCCCTCCGTCCCAATGGTGCCCTCACCTTTGGTGAATTCGGCCTCCAGGCCCATGTGGGATGCATCTCCCTCCATCACTGGTGCCTCTGCTCCTCCGCCAGATTATGCTAATGCACATAAGGACAGGGTGACAAAACAAAAAGGGTGGGGAAGAGACAGAGGATACACTTGATCAATGCCAGCAATACCACTACCGTTGGCGTACACAACACACAGGGAGCAGCCCTATGCACTAGGCCATGCCCAACCAGTTCCTAAGATAGTCACCAGCCCATGGGGTACAATGCCTAATGCCATCAGCTGCACCCCAGAAACCCAAAGGACCCTGCCCAGTACTAGATGCCCACTGACACTATTGGTGTAGGTGTGCCTCAGAGCCTGCCCAACAAGGGACTTACCCTGCCATCTCCGCCCTGGCCTATGGGCACCCATAGCTCCCACCCAGGTAACTATTAACGCGTGCACAGCAGGAGTCAGACTCACTACTCACCCCCTTGTGGCTGCTGTGATGCCCTCAAGCGCCCATCCAACTCCGGATAGGCCACCACTGGGATGCGGAACATCAGGGGGGTCATGGTGCGACAGGCACCCCTTCCTCGTTGGGAGGCCAGCACCAGATGGGCCTCCGCCCTCTTCTTTGCCCAGCGGCGCAGGTCCTCCCACCTCTTGTGGCAGTGGGTGCTCTGCCAGTCAAAGGCCCCCAGGGTCTGTACCTCCTTGGCGATGGCACCCCAAATAATCTTTTTCTGGCGGGCGCTGACCTGCAGGAAAAATACAGCAGAAAAGGGAATTAGTCACCCGTCCGGACCATCACACTCATTGCCCACCAGATCCCACCCATCCCCTGACGCACATACATTGACCACCTTACATGCTGCACTCTGCCCAGGACCCCTCAGCCCCCCCTACATGTAGCTTACACACACAGCACTCCAGACATTCATGGCCCATTCATCATGCTCACAGTGTACTCACCTGTTTGTCTGGAGGACCGTAGAGTAACGTGTACTGGGGTAGGACCCCATCCACCAGTTTCTCTAACTCCTCCGCAGTGAAGGCAGGGGCCCTTTCCCCAGACACTCGAGCCATTGTCACTTCCAGACACAGGTCACAGCAGCACTTGCAGTGTAAGTCCTCTCCTGTTGATGACCAGGTAGCAAGTGAGTGGCTAGATAGAAAATGGCAGTCACGTCCTCGGCGGTGCGTACCGTCACCGCCGGCGTACATCACCATGGGCTCCTGGAACCCATAGGGCCCAATGATATCCAATGCGAAGTTGCGCGGCAGACAGCGACCGCCTACCGTGACGGCACACAACACTAGCGCAATTACCTCATTTCCACTTGTCCCTCCTCACAGGTCAGGCATCCGCCATTTCAGGGGCCACAGGGCATGGCACCTAACTGCGTCACAGCAGACATTGGCAAGGCAACTGATTTTCAGATTCACATTTAGTTTCGGTAAAGTAAAAAAAAAAGCATTAGTGCAATAGATCTGGAAATGTGACCCTCTGCTCACCATTCTCTTCCATAGGCCTCAACCACTGAGGCTGAATATGAGATGGCGGCATCCTCTGGTGTACAGACCCATGGTGGACCTTGCAACAATGGAGGACAGACACATTATCATTACCTACAGACTTGATCATGCCACAATCCATAAACTGTGTGCCCAATTGGAGCCAGACCTGATCTTAGCTATCCGGCAGCCCACTGGTATCCCCCCTCTAGTGCAAGTCCTGTCAGTGCTCCATTTCCTGGCAAGTGGTTCCTTCCAAACAACAGTGGCCATGGCATCAGGGATGTCTCAGCCAATGTTCTCTAACGTGTTGACCAGAGTGTTGTCTGCCCTGCTGAAACACATGCACAGCTACATCGTGTTCCCCCAGGTGGAGGATTTGGCCACAGTGAAAGCTGACTTTTATGCCCTGGGACATGTCCCCAACATCACAGGTGCCATTGATGATACACATGTGGCATTTGTCCCCCCCCAGAGAAAAGAGCAAGTGTTCAGAAATAGAAAAAGCTATCACTCTCTGAATGTGCAGATGGTGTGTTTGGTGGACCAGTACATCTCCATGTGAATGACAAATACCCTGGCTCTGTGCATGACACCTTTATCTTGAGGAATAGCAGCATCCCATATGTGATGGCCCAACTCCAGAGACACCAGGTGTGGCTGATAGGTGAGCCCAAGGTCCCACCCAGTATATATTGGTGTATGGGTATGGGTTGTCCCTAAGGGTGAGTGTGTGTCTTACAGGTATCCCTCGATATTTCCAGGTGACTGGTTACCCCAACCTATCATGGCTACTAACCTCAGGGAGAAATGCCAGGACAAGGGCATAGGAATGTTACAATGAGGCACATGGGCTTACAAGGAGGGTTATAGAACGGACCTTCAGCCTCCTGAAGGCCAGATTCCGGTGCCTCCATCTGACAGGTGGACTCATGTACTACTCACCCAGGAAGGTGTGCCAGATCATTGTTCCATATTGCATGTTGCACAACCTGGCCTTGAGATGCCAGGTGCCTTTGCTGCAGGAGGATGTGCCTGGAGAAAGTCTTGTGGCAGCGGTGGAGCCTGTGGACAGTGAGGAAGAGGAGGCAGAGGAAGAAGATGTTGAAAACCGGAGCAACATTATTCAGCAATACTTCCAGTGACACACAGGTAAGACATCGTACGTTCAATTTACATTTCAGTTAACTGTTGGACATTGTACACAACAGCCTTTTACCCTATGTCTCTGGCCACTGACTTTACCCTTTGCCATCTCTATTTTCAGATCCCCGTGCCCCGCTCTGGCTCCTGCTATGTGTACTGCTGCCTACTACAGGTCATACCATTGTATATATAACTGGACATATGGCTTGAAATGTTTACAGCTTATTAACCTAATACATATTGCAATCAATTGACAGACTCTGTACTTGTATTTGATCCAAGGGTGTTTATTTCAGTGCTCATAAGTGGAGGGGGATGTGCAATGGGCAGGGGTGATGGTGGAGGAAGGTCCAGTTTGAGTCCAGTCTCTTGGTATCACAGGTGCATTGTCCAATGGGGCATAGGAAGGGGAGTAATGGCATTTCAAAGTGGACAGGGTGACATAGTGGGACACAAGGGTGATAATCAGGAGAGTCTTATTTCCTGGCGGGGTCTTGGCAATGTTCTCTGTCTTCTGCCTGGATCACAGGGACCATTTGCAGGTGGTTCTCCTTCTGCAGGGGGTGTGGTGCTGGTGGCCTGTTGGTCCTGGGGCAGGACCTCCTGTCCACTAGTGCCGGCGGAGGTGAATGGCTGTTCATCTGTTTGGCTAGTGTCAGGGGCCCATTGTTGTGCCACTGCCTCCCTCATGGTCTTGGCCATGTCAGCCAGCACCCCTGCAATGGTGACCAGGATGGTGTAGATGTTTGTTAGGGCATCCCTGTTCCCCAGGTATTGTCCCTCCTGCAGCAGCTGGGTCTCCTGCAGATTGGCCAGTATCTGGTCCATCGTCTCCTGGGAATGGTGGTATGCTCCCAGGATGTTGGAGAGTGCCTCATGGAGAGTGGGTTCCCTGGGCCTGTCCTCCCCCTGTCACAAAGCAGTCCTCCCAGCTTCCCTGTTGTCCTTTGCCTCTGTCCCCTGAACCGTGTGCCCACTGCCACTGACCCCAGGTCCCTGATCATCCTGTGTTTGTGGGGTTGCCTGGGGTACCTGTAGTGGAGGACACACTGCTGATTGACGTGTCCTGGGGACAGTGGCATGGGTCCGCTGGGTGGGTGCTGTGCTGGTGTTTCCTGAGGGAGGGAGGCTCTGTGGTGGTATGGGACTGTGGCAGGGTAACCGACTCTCCGGAGGTCCCTGATGGGCCAGGTTGGTCATCCTGATCCAGGCGTGCAGAGCTGCTGTTGTCACTGTGGGCCTCTTCTGGGGGGGCACTGGATGTAGCTGGCACCTCCTCTCCGGTGACGTTGAGTAGGGGTCCTGTGGGGATGCAAATGCAGTGTTAGTGCATCTGCTTGTACCATCTTGTGCATGGGTGTGTTTCCCTGTCTGGTTGTGATTTCCCTGTCAGCTTTGCCTTCTGTGCGTGGCGATTTTGTGGGCTGGGTGAGTCTCTCTACTGGGTATGCTGTGGTGATGGGTGTCCATGCATTGGTGTTACATGCAGGGCTTGGTATTGGGATGGGTGGGTTGTGATAGTGGGGTATAGGTGAGGTGGTAGAGTGATGGGGTGAGGGTAGGGGTAGGAGTTTGTGATGGCATGCAGGTAGGGTGGGGGATATAGTAGTAAAGATTTGACTTACCAGAGTCCAGTCCTCCTGCTACTCCTGCAAAGCCCTCAGGATGCATGATCGCCACGACTTGCTCCTCCCATGTTGTTAGTTGTGGGGGATGAGATGGGGGTCCACCACCAGTCCTCTGTACTGCTACCTGGTGTCTAGCAACCATGGAACGCACCTTCCCCCATAGGTCGTTCCCCCTCTTCCTGATGTCATCCCTTGTTCTTGGGTGCTGTCCCATGGCGTTGACCCTGTCTACGACTCTCCGCCATAGCTCCATCTTCCTTGCAATGGACGTCTGCTGCACCTGTGTTCTGAATAGCTGTGGCTCTACCCAGATGATTTCCTTCACCATGACCCTTAGCTCCGCCTCTGAAAACCTGGGGTGTCTTTGGAGTGCCATGGATGTGGTGTGAGTGGTATGTGTGAGGGTGTGTGGGGTGATGTGTTGGGGTGATGTGTTGGGGTGTATGATGTGATGTGCGTGGATGGTGTATGGGTGATGGTGTTCTGTGCCTCTGATTGAGTGGGTGCTCCTGCCTTGTGTCTCTCTCTGTTCGCAATCTTTTTTTGTGGAAGGGGTTGTGGGTAATGTGGGTGTGTGTTTTATAGTGGTGTGGGTGTGGTGTGTGTATGTGTGTCAGGTGTATGTAGTTTGAATTGTCCAATGTGGTGGTGTCTTGTAAGTGTGTGTGTATTTTGAGCACGGTGGTGTGTACCGCCAATGGTTTACCGCGATTGAAAGACCGCCGCGGTGATTCGTGGGTCGTGACACTGTGGGTGTATTCCTGTTGGCGTAACAGTGTGGGTTTTGGTACCACCAGTTTATCACTGTCTTCTGGTGTGGCGGAATTGTGTGTGTGTCTGTATAGTGGTGGATTTCTCTGTGTGGTTCATAATACCCGGAACGGTATACCGCCGCGGTCATGGTATGTTGGCGGCCGTCAGCACGGCGGTAGGCAGCATTTACCACCAGGGTTGTAATGAGGGCCTAAATCTGGCTTCCCAGACTTCAGATGCTGCAGTCACAATCCCCAATGAAGAAGGCAGACTCGTCTCTCCTCCTTCACTGGTAGTAGGACATACACCCCATGTGCCCCCTGATCTGTCTTGGAGGACCTCACTAATATTGACACACATTGTGGCTGGATGAAGACGTCCTCCACTGTAACCCTTTTCCTTGATTAGATCCGAGCATCTCTGACACTTGAAATGCTCCAAAAAACAGCCACAACATCAGTGTTGCAAAAATTGTGTTCTCCTGCTCTGAAAAACAAATCTGTGGTAATTCTGTCAACACTTTCTTTAACAGATCCAAAGTCAGGGGTCTCCTTGCCGGACCAAAATGGCCTTGCTCCCTTATCTAACCTTCTAACATGCTTGTCACCAGCTCCCCTACTAATGGTGCATAGCCCCACAATAGCTTGCCCATGAAAGCCACACCTGTACTTTTCCTGAAATGGTCACATTTGACTGCCCTTTTTCTATGAGACTTGAGAATAAATTGAACTATATCTTCCACTTTATCCCTGCCTACTTACCTCCTGACCTTCCCCAACCCAGTGACTTTTATCCAAGCTTCTTTATAAGACTTCCTTGTAGACCGTGCCAATGACCCTACCACCAGCTGCAGCATCCTTTCTCGGCTACATTCCAAAACTGATACGACATATGGTTCCGTTGCCTGTCGGCTTCCATGGCAAGCCCATGGAACCTCTCCCACTGTGAACGAGACAAAGCTTCTGCAATGTCATTATCCACACCGGACACATGTTTTCTTTTTAAAATTATATGATATTGTAGGTATGCTAGCACAAAAAGTCATAGTCATTTCAGCATCTGTGGGTCCCTCACTGATTGCCTATTAATAACTTGTACCACTGATAAATTGTCTACATGAAAAAGTACTCCAGAAATATACCACCACCACTAGTGGGAAGAGCTCCAAAAAGGCAATACTTCATCCTCCCCTTTTCCACCCAGGTGGCCACTCCTCCACGCACCATTTTCCTTGACAATAAATGCCAAAAATGACTCCGCCGGAGGCATCAGAAAATATCTGCGCTTCCCACTCCAATGAAATGCCATTGAATGTATCCAGAAATATATGCCACATGTGCAAATCCTCCTTCACACCCACCATTAACTCAGGTGATGATGGGGCAATGACAGCCCTGACAATGCCAGCCCCAGCCGCCTGTAGAAGATTTGTCCAGCTCTAACTAATCTGCAGCGAAGTTCAGGTGGCCCAATAACACTTGCAGTTCCCTCAACATGACCTTCTGCCTAGCCAGCATATTGTCTAACAACAACAGCATCGCTAATTTCTTCTCAAGTGGCAGACGGTCTTCCATGCTCATTGAATCCAACTCAATCCCCAAAAAGGAACTGGATGTTGTGGGAACCACTGTCTTCTCTGGTGCCAAAGGGACTCCTACATCCTTCATGATCTCCTGAAAGCTACCCAGTAATTTCTGGCAGCCTGTGGAACCAGAAGGTGTGACAAAAAAAAATCATCAAAGTAGTGTGCTAGCTCTTTGTGACCAGTGCTGTATGTAAACAGCCATTCCATGAATGAGCTGAAGAACTCAAAAAGCGCACATGAGATTGCACATCCCATGGGTAAAACTTTGTCAACCTACCACCGACCTTCAAATAGTATGCCTAACGACTGAAAGTCATCCAGGTGAACCAGGAGCAACCGGGCAGCTGACTTGATATCACATTTTGCCATAAGTTCACCTCGTCCAGCTTGTTCTACTAATGCCATAGCTACGCTCACTGATGAATATGATACAGAAGCCACCTCACTCGGAATGAAGTCATTAACTGATCTACCTTTTGGCCAGGAAAGGTGTTGTATTAACCTATACCGTCCATGTTCTTTTTTGGGCACCACCCCAATGGGCGAAATAATCAAATTAACCTTCAGCCAATCCAAAAAAGGTCCTGCCATCCAGCCTTCAGCCACTTATTTTGCTAGGTTCGCCTCACTACATGTGAATGTGTTTTTGCACATTTAAAATTCTCAGTCAAAGCCTCTGTCATGGCACTTCGTATCACAACTTAAAACCCTGTGTAAAACCCTCTACCAGCTGAACAGCTTCTTCCCTTTTTGGGTATAGCCGTAACCAGTCAATTAGTCTGTGTATATCAACCAGTGTAGGAACCCTTCCCTCCAAACCCTTGGCCCCCTCACCCCACTCTGAAGTTTCCTTAAGCTCACTGTTGCCCTCCTTGTGTACCTGCTAGCTGCTGTCCCATCGTATTGTGCTCTCCTGATTATCCCCCTTGGTTTTTGGTTCCTGACCCCACTCCACCCTGGGTAGGACATTGTTGAAAGGGCTTGTACTGTATTGGCAGCCCACTGGCTGTAAGAACCATCTTACCAAACTTTGTTGGTCCCATCGTCTGCTGCCACAAATTTGTATCTATTTCCCCCCAGTTTGCTTCCGGGTCTGCTGCCATCTGTGCTCTAAACTCCTCTTCGTACTGCGCCCATGCATTTCCACCAAATGAGAGCTGAGCCATTCTAATTACATCTATGTACGTGAGCAGAGCTACGCTCCTCTCAGGATATTTTTCACAATATATGCTAGCATATATCAGGAAGGACGATGTCCAATTTTCTATGGTTACTGGCACCCGTGGGCACTTTTGCCAGTTCATATTCCTCCTCCTTTGAACCTTCTTTTGCCCTCAATTCCCTATGTAACAATTTCAATATCTTCACATACTCCCCTTTCCAGATCTTCTCCTTAAAGGTCAGCATCAAATATGCTCCCAAAGGTTTTATGACCCCCATGTATGGGAGTTTTTTAACTTTAAACTCCTTTGTTTCCTTACCTTCTACTCCTTTTTCATGTACGTCCTTTCCTGCCTCCTCCATCCCATTAACCTCTACTATATCTGAGTCCCCTTTCTTTCTGCCTCACTTTGGCCTCCGCTGTCAGGCCCCACACCTGTGTCCTTGATGTATTTGCCTTTCATGAGCAGTGTCTCATCTAAGCTCCCCCCGCATCCAACATCAACCCCTTCGTCCTACCAAGTCCAGCCCCGCTTTTGCTTACCTTACATTAAGGTAGGTGCCCACACTGTAGCCTGCCGCTTTGCCAGTATTCGTGATGCTGTCATTTCCTTGATCCCTTGCTGTTGTCTTGTTTTTTCCTGCAAAACACCACTCCAAAAAACCATTAGCTGCACCACCTGCCTCCACCCCTCCCTCTGACCTTCCTCCGTCTCACTCTCCCCCTCCACTATTTCCTCTTCCTCTGGGATATGATCCTGATAGTCAAAATCCATGCCCTCAAAACAGCTCTCTTGGGTCTCCGCCCTTCCACCAGACCCAAGTTTGGGCATCTCCCTGCCCCTCTTCTTGTCTAGCAGCCTGTTACTGCTTGTACCTGCCACACCATGTGGTGCCCCCACATCCACACGGGGGTGACACCCCATCCCTCTCAATAGGCTTTACCAGACTCGGTCTGCTGCGCTTTATTCGTATCTCCTCACTCACCGTGCAGGGGAACATGCTCGTTCGCACCCGGTCACTCCCCCCCCCTGTGAGGCCATTGCCAACCAAGGTGGGGTGCTCGCCTCTGGATCCCATGATGCTGCACGGCTGGCTGCTCGGCACCAAGCAGTCCGTTCACCTCAGAATTGTTGAGCTGACCAATGCTCTCCCAACTCTGCCACACCTTCTGGATGGAACACCTGTAAAAATTCTTACAAGACCGATGGGCAACCTTCTGCCTCCCCAACCGGGCTAAAGCACCGCGCACCCTTTCCTTCCCCCGTCCTGCCCAAGCCCTTGCCTTAGAGTCTTGCCCCTCCTTCTCTCAGATTATACATACCTTGGGGGCCTCCTTCCACCTGCTAATTCCCCCGCATCCTCCTTGTCACTCCATGGAAACGATCCTACTTGTGCTGCCATGGACAAACTATGTGAGTTTTCCCTCCACATCCTGTCCCCTCCCACATATGACCCCCTCTTGCCTCATGCCTCTGTTCCTCCCTGCTCTCTCCTACTTGAAACCCATACTCATCCACAAAAACCCCAGCTGGCCCTTCCTCCTGAAAATCCCAACCCTCTGCCCACCCTATACTACCTGGGCTCTGCTCCCCCAACACTATTTCCTCATCAGGCTCCCCCCCCACCCAGGATTATCTCCCTGCTTCAGACTATTGGCTTGGTCAGATTGTACATCAGCAGGTCTGACCTGCTCTATCGGAATACTAAGCCTCTACGGTGCCTTCCCTTTTGAAGACTCAGCTTGGGAAGGATCATCTCTGTATGAAGCACTCTTTCCAGCCTCTACTGCTTCTTAATGTGCTCCAACCAAGTCTTCCCTAACCGCCCTCCCGCTCGCCTCGCCCTTCTCTCTCGAGGACTCACTCCTCTTTCTCCCCTGCCCCTCCCATCCTTCTCATCCCCCGGGCCTGCCGTCATGCCGGTCCCCACCCCAATCCTCTCGCCACGTATACGCTGTGGCCCCTCACCCACCCAACCCCTCATCTTGCCTTTGGCCTTGGCCACTCCACAAACGCCACTCCACAAACGCACGAGCGGCCTTGGCCACTCATCTGCTCCTGGTTTTCCTTCTGCTTACAAATTGAGGTGGCTGGCCTCTGACAGCAACCTTATGGCTTCTCTGAATTTCGCCTCCGCCAACGACATCGCTAATATTTTACTCTATACACGCAACTACCGTATTCAACTGCCGCCCTGCCTCGCTCTATTAGCTCGCAATTGGACTCCCCTGTTACGACTTCGCCCTACTAATACCAATAAATTTTTTTTTTACCTAGCTACCTAACAGGGCTGCCACCATGCACTTCTCACACAAAATGGTGTTTAGCCCTCGCAACATGGCTGCTTAAATCCCTTGGGCTACATCCTTCAATGGATATAGCCCAATGTAGCCCAGTCGTCTAGACTGTTCTACCTTCTCCCAATACTCCCGGGGGACAGACCACCTGATGTCCCCCAAAGCCCTATTCACAAAGTGGAGGCTGGGTCATACAAATAGGTTCCACTTTGAAAAATAATATCACCCCCTCTTAGATATCATTATCCATTCAGTGTGTTTCAAGTGCAGTTAAGGTCAGAAATGAAGGCACGTTTCACTGTGAATTGCTAGGAAAATGGGTTGTCAATTTCCTGTCCCTTTCATTAGCAGTCGCAAAGTGTAGAATGCAAAAGTGTACCTTTCTTACATTGCGAGTCTCTTTTTTGCGGTTACAACTCCTTCAGTTTCACAAATTGCAGGTTTGTAACCAAAGTTTTTTTTTGCAACAGCTCATTAAAGCAATACCAGTCTAGAAGTTGATAATTAAAAGCTTTCCATGAATGACGTTTTACCTTGTTCAAAACATAGCACTTAAAGTTAGAAAGAACACAAACCCTCGCTCCGATCATTTTAATAACCCAACAAAATAAAAAAAAACAAATCTGATTTTTTACAGGGACTTCAGACTTTATAGAACTATGTAATTTCTTAAAAAGCTTTTAATTCATCTGAAGAAATATACGACCTGCAATAATAATACTGGCATGCCGAGAAGTAAAATACTATAAAAATGTGAATACAAAAATGTTTTTGGCTAGTAGCTGTTTGCATTTGTTCATAAATCGTGCAGACACAACAAAACACTATTAGTTTTACTGAGTCCTGCATTGTAAGATAATGGCCTTGGCTGTTCCAAATGCCGGCATCCTTCTAAAAGCTGTCTAATTCTCTTTCTCTGAAATTTACTATGCCCCTATTGCCATAAATAAAAACATCTAACATAAATGATTGCTAACACTACCACTTTCGCAGGCCACCTTCCCTAAATTACAATGTCTAGACACTCCATGCAGTAATATATTGTTTTACCTTTCAAGCACGTGTACATTAAATTCAGAGATATTTATTTATTTGGTTCTACAGAACTCCATCCTTCTTCTTTTCCTGCATAGTCCGGAAAATATTTCAATTTTCTAAATTGGTATCATAACAGCAAGGAACAGTTGTATGTACTAAGAGCCATAAACCTTAGTTCACGGCATTTCATGAATATGTTCAGCATGTGCTGATGAAATGAGGAAGACAATAATTTGGAGTACCCATAAATTGTACTTGGCTGGCTTGCAGAAAAGGTCTTAAACTTGAACAAATACAGTTTCACAGCCACTAACACTACTGCCATTACACTGGGATCAACTGCTAACCAGCACATCCTATTATCTCGATGAATTACAGCAGCAAGAACAGCATTGACCACTGTCCCGAAGATGCATTTGTTTATCGTTCATATTTCATAAATTGTTCTTGGCCATTCTTTTCTTTATTAAATCCGCTTGAATCAATGGCCTAATGATTTACTTCATAAATATCTGAACGCTGCTTCTGTTCTGGTCATGTTTCTTTTAGGTGATTGTTCTTTGTGCATTTTCTTTTTTTTTTGCTTTCTGAAGTGATTTATACTCTTCGTGCTTATTATCCAAGGTTTTGTTGGAAAGAGCAGAGCACAGGACAACACTGCTCCACCCAGAAACTTTTCATTTTTTATGTCAGTATATGAACCAAAGGAAGGGTTTTTGCCTGTGGTCCTGTCTCAATACCTCTGTGCTATTGTACCATTGAAAATAATAACCTTCGTTTCTGCTCATAAAATAAAAAATAAAAATTCTTAAGGGTCCAATAAATCCCGGTGAAAACTCATCCATTCCATTAGCAATCTGATTATATTAGGTTTGTAGGTTTTTAAAGTGTGACTATCGCCTGAGGACTTCACATCACAGAGAAAAATGTGCCAAAAGAGTAACCGTGGCTGCAATCATGATGATCAAAAACAGGAAAAGCCTAAGAGAAGAGACAGGTTTTCAGGTTTTTCCTGAATCTAAGGAGGTCGGACTCCACTCAAAGTGATGAAGAAGTTCTAAAGAAAAGCAATTGATGCTAAAGCAGCCGTGCCCCCTGTAGAGTCCAGCTGGACTCATTCTAGTGTTTCTGCCAGCCACTCTGCTGAGGGCTGGTCTTGCTTGTGTAGCCTACACCCACCCAACACAGGCGTCACCAGTCAGGTGACCCTGCCAATAAAAGGGGCCGGGCGCACGTGCCCGAGGCCAGTTCAATACCACCCTACCACCGTGTCTGCGTCACCTCATTTTACGAGCATGAGGGCCTAGGGCCCCACATTACATTGGCGACGAGTGGGATCTGCAACCCCACGTGGTTGCAGACATGAACCTAATCGGTGGAGGAAAGAGGAGAAATGAGGCCGTCGCAGCCAAAGAAGGGGGTGAGTGCTGTCGATGACAGCGTCCTGCAGCGCTACCAAAACGGCTGCGTTGCGGAAGATAAGTAAAGCGCTGTGAGGCCCCCCCCGAAGAAATTGACCTGAGCCTGCCCCCCCCAGAGTCGGATAGAGCGCGCCCGCAGGGCTGCGGGGTCCGTGCAGTAGATGGGCAAAAGGCGCTGTTGTGCGCCGTGAAAAAAAAAGTGAAGAGAAAGTGGCAAAAGTGGCCGGGGCCGGTCGCCCCAGGAAAAGAAGGAGGTCCGCAGCATGTCATGCAGCTGCAGCTGCGGCCGCGTGTGATTAACATGGTGCGATCGGCACCGAGGAAAAAAAAAGAAAATTACCGGGGCGCTTCCCCCTTTTACTTTTAAAGTGGCGCTGTCGCGCGCCGTGCACCGTGAGAAGGTGCCAAAGTGTGGCCGCGGCCGGTCGCCCCTTTTCATTTGAAGAATGGTGCTCTCGCGCACCTAAGAAAATGCCCAGGGCCGCCCCCACCACAAAAATGCCAGAAAACGGCCGCAGCACGGAGGACTGCTGCAGCCGCAATGTAAGGTCCCCGATGGTGCTGGCATGCACCACAAACGAAACGAAAATGCCCAGGGGCTGCCCCCCTTTTGTCCCGGCAGGAATTCAACCATGAGGTGCAGACACGCACCGATACGAACTAGAAATAAAATGGTGCATCCACGCACCAAAGCAACAGGTGCCCAAGGCCGCCCCCACCTCCAACAAACTTATAAGAAGAGAGGTGCTCACACGCACCTAGATAGAAAAACAAACAGTGCCCGATGCCCCCACACCCCCACGCTGACTGAGCCCTCTACACGCCTCTTCAAACGAGGCTGTGCAGGTTGAGAATTTTTTTTTTGACAGAATAAGAAAAAAAGAGGAGACAGAAGATAGAAAATAAACAAAATTGCTCTTACCTGCAGCCCCCACCAGCATGACGAAGTCCTCCCAGCAGCATGCCCTCCTCACCGGCATCTGTTGAAATAAACGAGGCCGGTAACTGGAAAGACTGTCTTGAAGCTAGGAAAAAAAAAAGTGCACTACTGGCATCCAGTGGCCAGAGTTGGTATTGCACCCTATTTCTGTTTTAAAGGGAAAACAAGCTTGGATGAAGGCAAGTTTACAGCAGCACCTTCAGAAAGTGACTGCTACACACCAAGAATGCGCCCGTGGACAGAAACGGTGCAGAAGATGGAAACAGCGAGGAAGAAGAAAGCGTCGCGGGCGACGCTGGAAAAGGGAAGAAGAAGACTGCAGCTGTCCTAGCCAAGCTGCAACAGTGAGAAACGGACGCAAGTGCCACGTGAGGTAAGAAGAGAGCGCGCATGGTCTGCGCAGCCTCTGGCGGCCGTCCGCCGCCACCGACCATAGAACGCCACATGCGCCAGCAGTGATGGACATCACCGCAGGACAAGAAAGGGACATGCCAGGCGTTTCCACAGGACGCCCAGAAAAAAAAAAGAGACTGACACGTGCGCAGCGTGCACAGAGAGCTGCGCCAGAGAATGTGACGACATGGGTAAAAGTGAAGATGGAAAGAGTACCCGAGAGCGTGACGTAACGCACGGGAAAAGAGGACATGTCAGCTGGCCGCGCAGCGACGGAAGATGGCCACTGTTGGCCCATCAGTGAGCAGGTCATATGAACTGACCGACCCTGCCAGAGCAGATGGCAGGAGTGAGCACCACAACAGCGCAGCCTCGAGGCGCAAGAGCGGCGCCCTCGAGTGAAGAGAAGGAGGAAGAGAGCGGGGACCCTCCTGCCAGAGAGAGGTCCACCAAGAGGATCCGGGAACGGACCGGACCGGGAGAAGGTCTGCCTGAAGAGCAGATCATGTCCTACCCGCAGGACTCAGCCCGTGAGAGGCTGCGACCGAGCAAGATGCACCAGAGGAGGTGCAGTGATAGGTCCATGTGACGCAGCATGAGACCTGTGGCACAACGCCACATCGAGGACGAAGAGGAAGATGCACCAGCGAAGGTGCAGTGATAGGTCCGTGAGAAGCAGCATGCGACCTGTGGCACAACGCCACGTCAAGGACAAAGAGGAAGATGTACCAGCAGAGGTGCAGCGCAAAGTCCATGTGCCGCAACATGTGACCTATGGCACGACGCCACACCAAGGAAAAGAGAGAGTGGCACGATGCCAACAAGAAATGAGGAGAGGAGTGTGACAGACCGGTCACACCACAGATCAACTCCATCGCAGGTGTGAAAGTGGAAGGAAGTAGAGTGACACAACTGAGGACTCGTGCGAGCAGATGAGGAGGCACCCATCAGTACAAGACAGTCACCGGGGTGAGCAGACGTCACTGAAGACAGCGATGCGGGTGGTCCCCCACGCTTCCCAGTACGACCGTCCTGTCACCTGTCACCGGCTGCTTGGCTGTGATGGCATCCCTGACGCCGACTGCACAGGCCACACAAGACCCGCCGTGGCCACTAAGTCCATCAAGTGGTCCTTCCGCTGACGAAGCCGCCGCCACCTGTTTGATCTGCAAAACGATGAAAAACATCATCATGATGAGGTGCATCGCCCAATCATCGAAGGAGGAGCACAGCACCACCTGAGTGGAGACAGTCAGCAACAAGAACCGATGCTGACAAGGCATGTCTGGCAACGTAGAAACTTATCATCTGAACACTTGCCATGAGCTCCGTGAACCAGACACCTGCCGGTGAGAGCAGACCAGATCATTTGGACCATCCACCCTTGGGGTTGCACAAGACTAGGACGTGGCCCTGTTGGGAGTTCAGAGAGACTCCTTTGACGTGGCCTACGTTGGCCCGCACAGCCCACGCAGTCCCGCCGCAATCCAGGGACAAGGGTCTCCAACTAATTCCTGTGAGAGCGGAATATCGCTGAGAGAGAATGCATCTGAGACAGCTCCACGTCAGGCATCCGGAAGCACGGAGGTCTCATATCGAGAGACTGGTCACCTGAAGACTTTGCACCGTGGCCAGAGCACCTGAATCCGGATGGCTCGAGCAAGCGGACCCTGCATCAACAACCCTTGTGGCTCCATGCGAGACTAGGATGTGGTCCTGTAGGCTGTTCCTCTGAGACGTCTTTGCTGGGCCTGAGATAGGCAAGCACAGTCCACACAGTCCTGTGGAAGCCCGCGAAAGGGCCTCAAGGAGACTCCTGCTTGATGGAGGTCTGGCACGAGAGGGAAGACTGCCGCTGCTCTGCCGCTGGACTCCCAGGCGCCCCAGGCCGTCACGTCATCTGCAGTCTTAGGAGGTAGACAATCTCCAGAGTCAGAATGCCGTCCAGAACTGTGTACAGTGGACTCACCACTGCTCCAGATGCACCCGCATCGGAAACTGTAAATAGACTTTGACCACATGAGCCCAGGCAGGACCGGATCGACTATATCCAGTGAACTGTGAGGTCATGGACAAGCGACTGAACTATCTGGACTTCATCCACACCGTGTTCGTGCCCAGCTGTACCTGGTTAAATTATGGACTCGTGCGGAGGTGTCCGGATGCTCCCAGCTGCACCATGTCCACTGCAATTCTGCAGTCTGCCTTTTCGAGGCCGAGAGACTGATTGTGGTGCTTTGTTATTGTTTCTTTTACAGGTTGGACTTTTGTTTGGTTCCTCAATAAAGTTTGGGAGGGATGTAGAGTCCAGCTGGACTCATTCTAGTGTTTCTGCCAGCCACTCTGCTGAGGGCTGGTCTTGCTTGTGTAGCCTACACACACCCAACACAGGCGTCACCAGTCAGGTGACCCTGCCAATAAAAGGGGCCGGGCGCACGTGCCCGAGGCCAGTTCAATACCACCCTACCACCGTGTCTGCGTCACCTCATTTTACGAGCATGAGGGCCTAGGGCCCCACAGTACACCCCCTAATCATGCCCAGATGAAAGTTGAATGGGAGTATAACAGCTGAGCATATACCATTTGAAGTGACTAATGAGGAGCGAACAAAGCTCAAAGTACAAGGCTTCATAGATTCTACATAGTGACTTGAATTTGCTACCTTCTTTTACTGGAAACCAGTGTATAGATGTAAAAAACAGTGTATGGTTGTCGTGGCTGTTTAAAGCAAGGAGAGGTCCGGCTGCAGTATTCTGCACCAGCTCGAGTCTGTGAATTTTGCTTTTCAGGAGACTAACATGACTGGATCTAGGTCTGATGTTACATTCGAAATGATCACTAGTTGAGTCATAGCTCGTAATTAGGACCAGTGTGGAGCCCAACTCATTCACCTCAATATTTTATATTTCAAAACATCAAGAACAAACTCATTATCATCTTGTCACTAGGTGTTTATAAAGCCTTTTAATCTTTAAAAAGGAGGAACCTTAGGGTCATTGAAAAAAAACCTCACTCATCAACCCAGTTAGTGACATGCTTTATCATCCGGCTCCCACCCTGGGTGCTGAATGCCCCTAGGGTGTGTTATAACACCAGATTTGCTGTGGAGCTGGGTTTTTTAAAGTGCTTGAGACGCAAGTGTTTTAAAATTGTCTCAAGGTCTACCACCTGATATGGTTCTTTATACTATGGTGAACTTGGTCAAGATTAAAATTGTTTGGGGTACTTTTTGGGTCCTGTTATATCGTTTGCTTTGTAGTCAGCATGTTTCAGACATTTCCCTCGAACCCATCAGGTTCATTGTGGATTAGGTCAGGACCAGTCTGTGTGCTGCTCATGTACCCCAAGGCACGAGCTCTAAGTCTTTTGTATTGAACCTAATTTTTATGTCAAAAACAGCGTCTTTCGACTATACCTGTTGGAAAAAAAAGATTTAAATGTAAAAGGAAAGAGATAATTTTAGTCATGTTGGTTGCATCTTTTATATTCACAAACATGGAACACTGGTGTAGAACCTTATGGGGAACAACAACAGCATTCACTAGTTCCATGCATGCTGGAACCTCCAGCAAGCTTATAGTATTTAGCCACCTCATGCTCTTCCCTAATATAGCTTTATTTGCAAGCCGTGCCCACATAAGTGATAGTGATGGTGCTGTATCATTGTGTTTTCATAAAGCAGCGTGACAAGATTTGTGGCACACCCTTGTATTAAAAAGAGTATAAAAGTATTTTTCTTGGCCCCACTTGTTGTTCAGTCTTTCTAAACAGCATGGTGGCTCTGAAGGGAGTGGACCCTATTGTCACAATATAGGGGTGTGAAAGCAATGGAGGGTATTATAAAGAAAGGAGGGTGTTGTAGGAAAAACATTCTTACTCCTTCTTGGTAAGTCTAGAAATACTCCCCCTTTTGCCCCCACTTAATTTGTCAAGGCGTCTCACCCTTTTGCATACCTCTGTTGTCTCCTCACACCCTATATCTTAATGTGAGTGTCTGTTGTTGCATGTTAAAAACATCCCTTTTGTCCACTCACTGCCTATCAGGGGACATATTAAGCAAGAACTTCATTGGTGCCCACTCTGAATGTTTTTTTCTCCTTTCCATTCATCCCATAGGATATTTAGGGCAAAGTACTCTTGGCTGGCTCTGGGACGCTCTGTCTGCTTGTTTCATTGGTTGAGCTGCCTTTGCCCGGAAGAGGTATCCCTACTCCATTGATTAATTACGGACGTATTAGCGTTCGTTAAGCCACTACTTCCTGGAAAAGGGCTTCTGTTATTTCATTAGTTGATGGCTGGGATGCCTCCTGATTGGTTGTTGGACCTACTCTACATAGTGTTGCAATGTTTTTGATTGGATGTTGTTACCTTGACTCTCTCAGTTACATCCTATTCAGTAAAACCATATTGATGCTCAGTATTGTGTGTCTACATGTAAATAGGCACACAGAGTTCTTCACTATGTGAGGTAACTTGACAGAAAGAACACCTGTAAATGTCATATCACACAGTCTGTATGGTTATCCATCTTAATTTTGCTGGTGTTTCACTACCTCAACTCCATAATTATGATCACACCCTTTTTTATTTTTATGGTACTGCATTCTAGTTACTGGGCCTATCCTTCGTAGTGTTCAGGTGATTGTTATCCTTCTTTTTGTTTCTCATGTCTCACCCCATAATTATTGTCACACTGTGGAAGTAGACAAGGAGTTACAGCTGTTTATGATGACTTATATTTTATTTATGTAAGAGGTTACACAAGACCCCAACCACCAACGTGGTCTACAACTGCTGTTTCCTTCTTCCTCCCCATTCCACATCAGAACCAACTCAAAGTTCCAGAACACTAGCTTCTAAACACCACACCACCTCCCACACCTCACAAACAAATATGCAGTTCCTATTTCTTACACAGACAATTCATTGCATTTTCATAAAATTAATATAAACTAATACAAGAAAACATTTCCTAATTCTTACATGTTGCTAAGCAGTATTAATATTCTAACTACCTAAATTTCAATGCATACTTGACAATTCTTGACCCTTTCCTTATTTTCTATACAAAATGTATTTAGCAAAATCTTTCAACTAAATAGGGCTCTTTCTTACTCGCTGAGGTCTACATTTCTGTGCAAGACTATCGCATTGTGTATCATTATTTGTGCCACACTCATTACTCAACGGTATAAACTTCACCACTCTATTCAAATTCCACACTCTATGGTCACTCAGCTTTACTGCATTTTTAAAAACTTTAATCACCTTGTAAGGTTGACTATATTTAGAAATCCCCCTTTCTTAGGTTATTTTATCTTCACCCAGTCTCCTACACCCACTACTGTGTCTTTCACCGCCTTTCTCACATCATACAACTCTGTTCTACGCAACATCTTCTCTCTTTATCTCACTCTCCAATCCTCAGCCTCATCAACATGACTGTCCACCATCATTCGTTTCTCAGACACCCACAATGGCATCACCTCAGTGTTGGCTCTCCTAACTCTGAATAATTGAAAAGGAGCAATCCCAGTAGAAGAATGTGGTGTGAAACAATACTCCCTTACTTTCTTCCTTATAGCTACTTCCCAATTACCACCTGAAGTCAGGGCCTGTTGCACACTTTCTTTCAGGACTTTAACAAATCTTTCCACCACACCATTGCTCTCCGGATGGTAAAGTGCTGCTTTCTTATGTTTCACTCCTCTCTCACGCAGGAACCACTCTACCTCTCTTGAAGTGAACTGCACACCATTATCCGAAAGAATAGATCTCGGAAACCCCTCCTTCTCAAATGTATCTTTCAAAAACTCAATAATTACTTTTGATTCTACAGAACTCACAATCTTAACTTCAGGCCAACCAAAAACATATCCAAACACACCAACACATAGCGATCAAAAGAATGAATCCTTACAGGTCCCAAAATGTCAATCGCGCTGTCCGACCAGGGACCGCTTGCCTGTTCTCTCAACACCATTGGTTGTGGCCTACATTTCAAACCTTTATCACAGGATGAGCATTCTATGCAATATCTTACCATTCTCTCAATCTTCACATCCATAGCAGGCCACCAATAGCCTTCTCTCACCCTCTCTTTGGTTTTAAGTATACCCATGTGACTTGTATGAGCTTGCTTGAATAATTCTTCCCCACACATTAACTGGAGGAGCTAATTTAGTACCTCTCATAAGCAAACCATAAACCACTGATAATTCATCCTTGACTTCCCAAAACACTTTCAGATCATCGTCACATCTGTTTGACCATAGAAATCACCTTTTGTAAGACCACATCATTCCTCAAATTATCTCTCCACATTTCTTCCGAGACAATCCCTTCTGAAATCTTACACATTGACTTCTTCTTCCAAGTCCTCCTCTTCAGCCTTAACACCTTCACTATTACTTTTGTACATCCACTATCCTTGATAAACAATCTGCTAAAACGTTATCCACTCCAGGTATATATGACACTTAAAAGTTAAACTCCTGTAGCGCCACAACCCATTTCCATATCCTATGGAGACTAAATCTATGCTCTTCTTGCAGAACACTTCCCTAAGTGGTTTGTGATCAGTTTTGACCACAAATTTCTTTCCCCACAGAAACTTCTTTAGTTTTCGTACTGCCCAATAAACAGCAAGTGTCTCCTTCTCTACTGCAGAGTAATTACATTCTGCACCTCTCAATGCGCGAGAAACAATCATCTGCTCTTAACCCTTTCGAGCTCGCATCAGTCAATATCCAAGACTCATCCATAGGATCAAAACTACCAAGATTCATAGCAGAATTCAAACACCATTTTACTAAGAGAAACTGTTCCTCACATTTTCTAGTCCATTCAAATTCCTTCCCCTTCTGCACTAATTTTCTCATTCCTGACGTTTTCTCTGACAGATAATGAATACACTTGCTATAAAACTCTGCCATGCCTAAAAAAATAATGATCTCCTCTTTGTTTTGTGGAGCTTCAAGTTTACAAATTGCGTTAACCAGGTCAACTTTTGGCCTGATTCCTTTATCACTCACCCCATGACCTAAATCCTCAATCTCCTGCACATCAAATTTACACTTCTCTGCTTGTAATGTCAATCCAACATCCGGTAACTTTGACAGAATTTCCCTTAAACTATTATCATGCTCCCTACCATCAGAACCAACTATCAACACATCATCCTGGTAAACTTTAACACCATCAACTCCTTTAAGAACATGCTCCATCACTCTCTGGAACACTGCGGCCGCTGGAATCAATCCAAACGACATTCTTACAAACTTAAATGTTCCAAAGGGTGTTACAAAAGCAGTCAGATCCTGAGAACTTGGATGTAAAGTTATCTGATGGTACGCTGATGCAAGATCTAGAGAAGAAAAAGGTTTTGCACCTTCAAGAGAACACAACAACTCATAGATATTCAGGAACGGATAATGATCTGCAATCATCCCCTTATTAAGTTTTCTCAAGTCTACACACAGTCTGACCTCTTCATTAGCCTTCCGTGCCGTGACAACTGGAGATAACCATTCAGTAGCCTCCACCTCCTGTATTATTCCTTCATTGTGGAGTCTGTCTAACGTGATCCTCATACCTTCTCGTACTAAGAATGGTACGCTCCTGACTTTAGCTACTTTAGGTATAGTATCAGATTTCAGCTTTATAGAATGACAATACTTCTTAAGACAACCAAGTTTTTTAGAAAAGACTTCTGGAAATTTCTTCATCTACTTAACATCCCCACCCCCTACCAAATTGATGACAGATTCATTCCTCACATGTGTTGGGAGTTTGACATTTTTTACTGGTTTGTTTCTGACACATATTGAGGGATCATCATTTGGATCCAGATAACCATTGAGATCACGTTGATGAGGCCAGCTTATAAGAGAATCTCCTTTCATAGAAACATATATTTTCCCAGGTATAATCCTGTCTTTGAACTCAATAGTGCCCCACAAATATCGTAGTAAATGTATAGGTTCACCCCTATAACCTTTCTGTTTAATGTCTGGTTTAAATAGCTGAAACCTTCCACTCAGAGTCTGTTCATAAACAACTTTTGGAATAAGAGTTATTTTAGCCCCAGAGACAAATAACATCTTGGCTGGATTTTCATTTACTCTGACTACCTCCAAAGGGCCATTGCTGGAAAATCCTTTGACTTGAAAAATGTAACTTTTCTCTTCAATATTTTCTTCGTTGTCATTGAAGTCTAATTCTTGTACTTTCTTATTATCCTTCGCTGATCTACAGCATCTTGTGACATGACCCTTCCGTCCACAAGCTCTACACACTACCTTCCATCCGGGACATCCCTTGTTCTTAGCAAAGTGCACTTCATTGCCACATCATCACTTTCCTTGCATATGTTTCATGTTGGCATTGACAAACCCTGAAGTTTTATTAGAGACCTTGGTGTTTTGTACTACTTGTACTGAGTTTCCTTTCTTGCTCTCACACCCATTGTCACCTAACAACAACTCTTTCATCAACACTTCAAAACAAGCTTTAGAATGTTCAAACTTTTTTGCTGTATCTAGGACGTCTTGTAAAGATGGGTTATTTTTCTGCCACATGCTTTCCCATGCTTTGTCAAATGCACATCCCAACATTAACTGATCCCTCAGACTCTCTTCAAGCGAAGCACCAAAATTGCATGCAGAAGCCAGTTTTTGTAAATCAGTAATGTATTGTTCCACAGATTTACCTGTACGTTGTACCGTCCGTCCTAAATGATATCTTTTGAGAACAGTGCTGAGCTTTGGAAGATAATGCAAATCTAATTTCTTGATGCATATTTCATACTCGTTCAAATTTGCTGCTTCCTGGTCCGAAAGGTTAGGTAGATATTCAAATATTTCCTGCCCTTCAGATCCCAAACAATGCATCAAGAGAGAGGTTTTCCTCTCTGCACTTAGTGAAGTTCCACAAACTCTTGCATAGTGATTAAAGCCTTTTTTCCACTTGAGCCAAGGGATGGGCGGATCTCCTGGAGAAGATACGAAAAATGATGGTGCTGGAATATTCTGCATTTTATCTTCCTCTTTTTTTTAAAACTTTAATTTATGTGAATGTTGAATGATCTGCTACTGTTGTTTAAAAGAGACGAATATGCCAATCTCTTTTAAAATTGAATGAATCTGTCAATGACTTTAGACAGAGACGACTAGTTGTCGGTACTGCGTTGTCATGGAGATCTGTACTAAACACTAGGTGTCTCCTTGATTGCCGCAACCATCGTAGCGCGCTGGCGTCACTGTGCGCCAGTTTCACTAAGATTCGTCCGAGCGGGAGGAGAGCACGAGAGAGGTGAGCATGAGAGGCTATTTTCGTTTCCTTCACTTGCTAAATAGCCAAATAAATATTTTCAAACCACACAGTCACTTTTATGTAGCATCCGCAAGGTTTACACTCTGCCTCTACTCACTCTACATGCGTAGTGAAGCTTGATGCATTTCATCTTGGAAATGCGATCGACAGCCAAAGCTCGATCAGCGGTGTTAGGGTCTTGGGTCATTACTATAGCTGCAAGGATCTCTCTATTCAGTGGGTTCATAGCTCAGCGCCAAATGTGGAAGTAGACAAGGAGTTACAGCTGTTTATGATGACTTATATTTTATTTATGTAAGAGGTTACATAAGACCCCAACCACCAACCCGGTCACCAACTGCTGTTTCTTTCTTCCTGCCCATTCCACATCAGAACCAACTCAAACTTCCTGAACACTTGCTTCTAAACACCACACACACCCTTTTCATTTTTATATTCTAGTTACTGTGCCTCCCCTTCGTAGTGTCCAGATAATTCTGATTGGGTGTTCCTTGTGTGTTTACCTGTAAATTAGCACACAACGTCTTCAATTACTGGACCTATCCTTCATAGTGTCCAAATGATTCTGATTGGGTATTGTTGTCTGAGCTGCCTGAGCTAACTGATATACATTTAACCATATATCACAAAATACCCTCTGCACACTTTTGTGTTGCAAAACGTTTCTCAGTTCAAAATCACTTTGCAGCAAGGATACATACAGAAGCAGATTATATTCTGATCCGTTTATTGGTATATAATGTAAATCCTCTACAGCAAACACATGTTTTGTCACTTCTGTTAATTCCCCAAGGCTGTAAAAAATACCTAAGAATATAAAAAATATTAAAATTTTACATTGCCATGATGACAGAGGTGCATGCCACCCATGTGTTCAAAGATAGTGCAAATATCAACTTCTGAGTGACTTTACAATCACATGTAAGAGATGATAGAAAAGAAAAGAAAAGATCCAATCCCAAGACAAATTCTGAGGAGAGGATGAACATGTGTAACTGATACTTTAAGGCATTGTAGATGCCCCAGACACTGCGTATGATACCATCTAAGAGAATTGATGGAAATGTGCTGTTAGAGGGTCAGAAAGAGACTAGAATAAAAAATAAAAAAATACCAAAGAAAAATTTGGCATATAGGCCCACCATTATGACATTGGTGCTCAGCTGACCGCCATGCCGGTGATGGCGGTAGTACAGTCGCCAGGATGGCGGTGAAGATCACCAAACTGTGACCATTGCGGTGATCCCTCCCATAGACAGCCAATGTACCACCAGAACAACCAGTTAGGTCCGTCCACTGACCATGGTGGTAGGCATCTTCAGGCTGGCAGAAGACAATGACCCACCCACCATATCATAACACAGCAGACCGCCAGGATTTCTGGCAGAAACATATCATATAAAAGGAGACGCTCACCTCCAGGGACATGGAAGAGTCAGCGGCCGCCATGGAACCCGAACTGGAAGTCCTGCCGATGCTGCACCATGCAATGGCAGTCTAGGAGCAGCAACATCGGCGAAGAAGACGGTGATTACAGCCGCCTAGCACACAAGGAAGGGAGGGTAGAGTGGCACACCCACACGCACAACACACACCACACACACATACCACACACTGAGAACCATCTGCAGAGTTAATCAACATCAACATAACCCAGGAACAAAGAAAGCCAGGACACATACCTCCGGTCCAACCACTGTAATATTGTGGGAACAGCGACCTCAATTTAAATAATATATATCTATTGGCTAGTCCATAGTCAATGAATAGCCAAAGGGCAATGTCCAAGGCCGAACTAGATTCCTGACAGCCCAAGTCACTCACTCCACTGGGCAGGGGCATCATGGTGATGGTAGGCAGGCACCTCAGGGGGCAGGGAAGGGTGGAGGTTGGGGGGAGTTTTCTTAGGAGGGAGGTCCTTGGACTTGGGTTTGGGACGGGACGGGTCCTTACTCTTTTGTTTAGGGGCGGCGTAGTGGGCTTGGAGCAGGGGGCAGAGTGGTAGTCTTGTGTCCTTTACTGCTAGGTTTTGCTGCAGGGGGAGGGACACGTATGGGATGGAAGCTGGAGCTACTGGGATGGGGGAGAGGGATCTTTCTCTTATGGGCAGGATGGGGGGAGGAGGGAAGAGGTCAAGGCAGGAAAGGAAAAGTTCCTTAGGTCCAATGGGGTGGGTTGTGGGAGGAGGTTTTGGAATGGAGGTAGAGAGAGTGGTTGTAGGAGGAGTAGAGGTGCTGGGATTGGGTGCAGGTGCATGGACAGTGTGGGTGTGTGAGGTGGATGGCTGTTGAGTGTCTGAGTGGGAGCGTTTACGTGTTATTGGAAGGGTGCGGACAGGCTGGGAGACAGGACGTGTGTATGTATGTTGTGGTGTTTGCAGGTTAGGTGGGTATGCTGCATCACGTTGTGATGGTGGTGGTGGTGACTACACATGTGGTGCATGGGGTGCTAGTCTGAGGGGTCTGCTGTTGTGGTGACTGTGGGCAAGGCTGTACAGGCAGCAGGACCTGGGATTGATGATGCAGTGCATGTAGGTGTGAGTTTTGATGTGAGTGTGAGGGAGGAGGAGTTGGGGGAGTCAGTGGAGGCAGTCGCTGTTGTTGTATGTGCATCTGTGTGTTGGCTTGGTGTGTGTTTGTGGACTGAAGTGTGGTGCCTGTGTTTGTCTGCGCGAGTCCTTTTTGTTGTTTTGGATGCATGCTTGTCAGATTGTGTGAGTGAAATGGGTTGGGTGAGAAGGCTTTGGGACTGCGAACAGTTAGTTGGAAGGGGGACAGAAGAACCAGGGACACTGGCTGCCATCAAAGAGGAGGCCAGAGCCTGAAACCATCTCTGTCAGTCAGCCAAGCCACCGTGAATGCCCTCCAGGTGCATCTGGGATGCCAGCCCCTGGATCGAATTTACTATGGTTGACTGCCCTACAGAGATGAATCTCAGGAGGTCAATAGCCTACTCAGTGAAGGCTGACTGGGACAGGGCCTGAGGAGCCTGGGGCGAAGGAGACACCCACCTTCCTGGGTGAGCAGGCATGGGCAACTGGGTTGGGGGCTATTGGGAGGGTGGTGCTGGTACGGGGGTGGCGGGAGATCTTGTAGCTGGGGTGCTCCCAGAGGGGTCCGCCACCACCAGGGAGCTTTCATCAGAGGAGGAATCTGAGTTGGATGTTGTTGGTCCAGTCTCCCCCATGGTGCTCCCCTCACCCTCAAACCCACTGGTCCCCTTGGCTTCGGTGGACTCTGCCTCCTGGGTCCAGTGGGCTGCATCTCCCCCACTCGCCAGTGCCCCTGCTCCTTCACAGATGATGCTAATGCACACAAGGACAAGATGAGAAAAGGAGAGAAGGTGGGGAGAAATAAAGGGAGCACAGGGTCAATCACAGCAACAACAACACATATGGCATACACATCACAATCACTCACTGGGTCTGTGCAATAGGGACCACAATGACAAACCATTACCTGGATACAACAACAATAAAGAACCCAAACACTACCATCTGCACACCTACTGGGACTCACTAAGCCATGTCTGCCATGGTATGCTAGCTACTTACAAATACTAAATATACATACCTCCCTACATTGCTAAGCAGGATTACACAAGAATAGCAAAACCAGCATATTTGGGGCATCCACTGACTACAGCCTTGTACCCAAACCCCATGGCAGGCAACAAAAACAAAATACCACACAGTCTGTACTCACCCCCTTGTGGCTGCTGTGCTGCCCTCAAGCACCCATCCAACTCAGGATTGGCCACCTTAAGTATGTGGGCCATTAGGGGGGGTCAGGGTCCGTCAGGCACCCCTCCTTCATTGGGAGGCCATCCCCAGCTGGGCCTCTGCGGTTTTCCGTGCCCAGCGTCACAGGTCCTCCCACCGTTTCCTGCAGTGGGTGCTTCGCAGGCTATGGATCCCTGGGGTCAGCATATCCTTGGCAATGACGCACCACAACCCTTTCTTCTGTTGGGTGCTGACCTGCAGAAGAGACACAAACAGAAGGACACCATGAACTCAAAACTCCATTCTGTAACAGAAATGGCTTACATACTGCATATAACCAACATTAAGCACACACATGACCAGTACCTCCAAACCCCCCCAAATGACACACTGCCAGCACACACATACATCTTCATGCAACCATGTCGCATCCAACATACTCATGATGTACTCACATGTTGGTCTGGAGGCCCATACAACTGCCCATACACTGGTGGAACCCCATCCACAAGCTTCTCCAACTCCTCGGATGTGAAGGCTGGGGCCTTTTCCCTGTAGCACCGGCCATCGCAGGTTCCAGACACAGGACACAGCAGCACACATAGTGGAGATGTTGAACTGTAGAGGGTCAGGAATCAAGAAAAGTCGTACAGAAAAAATGGCAGTCACGTCCCCAGCATTGATCATCATTGGTTCATGTACTCCATAGAGCTCCAAGTTAGCCAATAAGGAGTTGCACTGTGGTGCAGACCGCCTTCCGCCATAACGCCAAACGCCAGCAGAGTGAGGTCACTTACACCTGTCCCTGCATACAAGAAAGGCGGTTGTCTTTTCTTTATGCTAGTACTTAAGTTGGACAGATTTATGTGCGTCATAGTTATCAATTGTACACACCAAGACAATTCCAGTCTTGTACATACATACATGCTCTGTGTACCTTGAAATTGTGTGTCCATACTTCCTGTAGTCACACACATGTTTGGTTTACTTAGATAGATACCACTGCGGAGGTGGAGGAGGAGGAGGCAAACACCCGTGAACAGACCCTTAGTGGACTTGGCTATGCTAGAGGACTGGCACATCATACTCACCTATCATCTGGACAGGGCCACAATTACTGAGCTGTGTCAACAATTGGAGCCAGATCTGATTCCTGCTATTAGAAGCACTACAGCAAGTCCCCCTGTAGTACAGGTACTGTCAGTTCTCCACTTCCTGGCAAGTGAGTCATTCCAGGTGACATGATGCTTGGCTGCAGGAATGTCACAGCCAATGTTTTCAATTGTGCTTGGAAGGGTTTTGGCTGCCTTGCTCAAACACATGAGCAGCTGCATCTCATTCCCCCAGAGTGAAGATTTGCCCACTGTGAAGGCTGGATTCAATGCCATGGGACACATGTCACATGTGATTAGTGCCATTGATGGGACCCATATTGCTTTGGTCCTTCCCAGGGCAAATGAGCAGGTCTACATGAATAGGAAGAGTTCCCACTCTCTAAATGTCCAGATGGTGTGCCTTACTGATCAATACATCTTCTACGTCGCTGCCAGGTTTCCTGCATCTGTGCATGATGCCTATGTATTGAGGAATAGCAGCATTCCACGGGTGATGGCATTATTACAGAGGCACAGAGTGTAGCTCATAGGTGAGCTTGAGTCTTCACACAGTGTGTGTAAGTGTATGCCAAGTGGAGTTGTACTCCATGCCATTGTACATGAGTAATGTGTGTCCCTCACTACTTCCAGGTGACTCCGGAAATCCAAGCCTGTCCTGGCTGTTGAACCCTATGAGGAATCCAAAAACATGGGCAGAAAATTGGTACAATGAAGCATATGGCCTTACCAGAAGGGTTGTTGAATGCACATTTAGGCCCTCATTCCAACCCTGGTGGTCAGTGTTAAAGCGGCGGTCTAACCGCCAACAGGCTGGCGGTAAAAAAAATGCAATTCCGACCCTGGCGGAAACCGTCAACAGAGACCGCCACTTTAACACACCGACCGCCACGGCGGGACAAACAAACAGCGCGGCGGTCACCGCCAACAGACAGGCGGGAGACAATGTACCGCCCACCCTATCACAACCCACCAATCCGCCACCTTTTCCGGGGCGGTAGCCCCGCCGATAAAAACATGGCGGAAACAGACATTTCAAACGGAAAACGCTCACCTCCATACACCCCACGAGGAATCTGGACAGCATGGAACCCGAACTACACATCCTACCAGCCATTGTCTTCCTGCTCATCTACCAGGAGCACGAACGCCGGCACAGAAGACAACGGTGAGTACTGCACCTACGACACAGGGGAGGGGGAGGCAAAAAATTACAGGGACACACATATGCGACACACCCACCCTCACCCTCAACCACTACAATACACACATCAATGCATAGCAACACATCACAGTTACACCCCCAAACCCCCCGGAAGAATGCAAAGGCAAAAGGAAATGATTATAAATATAGAATTATATTATAAGACTGAGTATAAAATATATCACACATCTATAACTTAATATACATAAATTGTCCAGTCCGATATGTCCATCAGCCATTGTTCGTGGGCCACTGGGCCAAAATACATGGGCAAGGCCCAGACAGGATACCTGCCTCCAACGGAGAGAACACTGCAGGGGCATCAGATAGGAAAACTACAGGCACCTTAGGGGGAAGGGAAGCGGGGGCACCTCAGCCAGATGAGTCCACGACGCCAGATCCACGAGGGGCCTCCATGGCCACTGTGCCATCCTGGGGAGTGCAAAGCCACAGTCTCACAAGTCTCTACAGTGGGTGGGTTGCCCACTGTGCCATCCTGGGGAGTGCAAAGCCACAGTCTCACAAGTCTCTACAGTGGGTTATGTTATGTTATGTTATGTTATGTTATGTTATGTTATAAAGGTTTATATAGCGCCTAACTGCCCAAAGGCCTCGTAGCGCTTATACTGCCATAACGGTGACATACTGTTTAAATTTATACGAGGGTTTTAAGTTTTAAATAGCCAAGTCTTCAGTTCCTTTCTGAACGACATCTCTTGAGGGTTTACTCTCATCTTGAGAGGGAGATTATTCCAGAGCAGAGCGCCTTGATATGCTACCGATCTTCCTCCCCATCTGGCTTTCCTCGTTGTTGGAATTATGGCCAGATTAGCTGAGGAGGATCTAAGTGGCCTAGCTGGAATGTAAACCTGTGCCAGTGTTTTCAGCATTTCAGGTCCCTTATCAAATATGGATCTATGAAAGTGGCACAGGGTCTTGAACTGAATCCTTTCCACTACCGGGAGCCAGTGTAGGGAGACAATTCCTGGCCGTATTGAATGTTGTTTAGGAATGTTTAGTAGCAGACGAGCCGCTGCATTTTGTACCCTTTGTAATCTCTGAATTACATATTTCGGGGAGCCAATAAATAAAGCATTACCATAGTCAATCCTAGCACCAATCAGTGCCTGGACAACCAATCTTCTTGCTGGGAAAGGTAAAATAGTTAAAACCTTCCTCAGGGTCCTTAGCAGAGCAAAAGCAATTCCTGCTATTCTATTCGCATGTTGGGCCATTGAGAGAAGAGGGTCCAGCCATACCCCTAAACTTTTAATGAGACCTTTAGGAGAGGGGAGGGTCGATACTCCTCTCAGTAGGCTGGAGTTAAAAAGGGGAATTTTATTTCCAAAAAACATAACCTCCGTTTTGTCATCGTTGAGCTTTAATTTACTATCAGCCATCCAGGTTGCAACTGCTTGCATACACGGACCTAGAGCTGAGCCCATATCTGGGTGGGAATTAGAAAAGGAGACTATCAGCTGCGTATCATTTGCATATGATACTAGGTTCAGTCCGAACGGCTCAACTATGCCTGCTAATGGCCTCATATAGATGTTAAAAAGTAATGGACTTAAGGCCGAGCCCTGAGGAACACCACAGCTACTGAAGGTGCTCCTAGAGATTTAGGGCCAGATGTAGCAAAAAGCAAAATTGCGACTTGCAATTTGCGAGTCCATCCGACTCGCAAATTGCAAGTCGCAATTTGCTATGCAGTACGGTGTCTCAGACACCGACTGCGACTCGCAATGGGGTCGCAATGACCCACCTCATGAATATTCATGAGGTGGGTCACAAATTGCGGCCCCATTGCGAGTATAGGCACTCGCTAACATGGAGGCCTGCTGACGTCAGCAGACCTCCATGTTCGCGACCTGCTTTTAAATAAAGCAGTTTTTTTTTTTTGAAGTGTAGCCCGTTTTCCTGACAAGAAAACGAGCTGCACTGCAAAAAAAAACGAAACCTTTTGTTTCTGTATTTTTTCAGGGCAGGGAGTGGTACCTTGGGCCACTCCCTGCCCTGAAAAAATATTTTGGGGTCCAGTCACAAACTGGAAGGGGTCCCATGGGGACCCCTTCCAATTTGCGAGTGGGTTACCATCCACTTGAAGTGGATGGTAACTGCGATGCCATTTGCGACCGCGTACGCGGTGGCAAATGGTATTGCATCCCACAGCGACTCGCAAATAGGAAGGGAACACCCCTTCCTATTTGCGAGTCGCAAATGCATATTGCGAGTCGGTAACGACTCGCAATATGCATTTCTGCATGCCAAACCCACGTTTGCGACTCGCAAACAGCGAATTTCGGGTTGCTACATGTGGCCCATACTCTCTGTCGAGTACCTGAAAAACCCTCCCATATAAGAAGGAGCAAATCCAGTCTAACACGGTACCGGCAATTCCACATCCTCGTACCCTTTCTATGAGGGGTTTTAAGTCAACTGTATCAAAGGCCTAGGGAGTGCAAAGCCACAATCTCACAAGTCTCTACAGTGGGTGGGTTGCCCACTGTGCCATCCTGGGGAGTGCAAAGCCATAGTCTCACAAGTCTCTACAGTGGGTGGCTTGCCAACTGCCATATCCTGGGCAGTGCAAAGCCACAGTCTCTCAAGTGGATAACAGTCTCCACTGGTACTGGAGGGGGACTAGTGCCCAGAGTGCTTCGTGCAGCCCTGCCCGACACAGATGCGGGCCTGCCCCTTCCGCCAATGGGCCAGCGGTGCTTGAGATGAAGGGCCCAGTTCAGCGGTGCTTGAGATGAAGGGCCCAGCGGAGCGGTGCTTGAGATGAAGGGCCCAGTTCAGCGGTTCTTGAGATGAAGGGCCCAGTGCAGCGGTTCTTGAGACGGCGGTGCCCAGCGGAGCGGTGCTTGAGATGAAGGGCCCAGTGCAGCGGTGCTTGAGATGAAGGGCCCAGTTCAGCGGTGCTTGAGACGGCGGTGCCCAGCGGAGCGGTGCTTGAGATGAAGGGCCCAGACAGCGGTGCTTGAGACGGCGGTGCCCAGCGGAGCGGTGCTTGAGATGAAGGGCCGAGCGGAGCGGTGCTTGAGATGAAGGGCCCAGTTCAGCGGTGCTTGAGATGAAGGGCCCAGTGCAGCGGTGCTTGAGATGAAGGGCCAGGTTCAGCGGTTCTTGAGATGAAGGGTCCAGTGCTGCGGTGCTTGAGATGAAGGGCCCAGTTCAGCGGTGCTTGAGATGAAGGGCCCAGTTCAGCGGTTCTTGAGACAGCGATGCCCAGCGGAGCGGTGCTTGAGACGAAGGGCCCAGTGCAGCGGTGCTTGAGATGAAGGGCCCAGTTCAGCGGTGCTTGAGACGCCGGTGCCCAGCGGAGCGGTGCTTGAGATGAAGGGCCCAGTTCAGCGGTTCTTGAGATGAAGGGCCCAGTGCTGCAGTGCTTGAGATGAAGGGCCCAGTTCAGCGGTGCTTGAGATGAAGGGCCCAGTGCAGCGGTTCTTGAGACGGTGGTGCCCAGCGGAGCGGTGCTTGAGATGAAGGGCCCAGTTCAGCGGTTCTTGAGATGAAGGGCCCAGTGCTGCGGTGCTTGAGATGAAGGGCCCAGTTCAGCGGTGCTTGAGATGAAGGGCCCAGTGCAGCGGTTCTTGAGACGGCGGTGCCCAGCGGAGCGGTGCTTGAGATGAAGGGCCCAGTTCAGCAGTTCTTGAGATGAAGGGCCCAGTGCAGCGGTTCTTGAGATGAAGGGCCCAGTGCTGCGGTTCTTGAGATGAAGGGCCCAGTTCAGCGGTGCTTGAGATGAAGGGCCCAGTGCAGCGGTGCTTAAGATGAAGGGCCCAGTTCAGCGGTCCTTGCCCTGTTCAGCGGTGCTTGCCCTGTTCAGCTGTGCTTGCCTTGGCGGTCCTTGCCCTGTTCAGCGGTGCTTGCCTTGGCGGTCCTTGCCCTGTTCAGCGGTGCTTCCCTTGGCGGTCCTTGCCCTGTTCAGCGGTGCTTGCCTTGTCGGTCCTTGCCATGTTCAGCGGTGCTTGAGTTGGCGGTCCTTCATTGAGCAGCTGGGCTGTGGCTGGCGGTCCTTCATTGCCCAGCTGGGCTGTGGCTGGCGGGGCCCTCCTGGGCAGCTGGGCTGTGGCTGGCGGTCCTTCATTGCCCAGCTGGGCTGTGGCTGGCGGCGCCCTCCTGGGCAGCTGGGCTGTGGCTGGCGGGGCCCTCCTGGACAGCTGGGCTGTGGCTGACGGGGCCCTCCTGGGCAGCTGGGCTGTGGCTGGCGGGCCCTCCTGAGCTGCAGTACCGGGCCTGTGTGTGTCCTCCTGCACACCTGGGATGGGGCTGGTGGGGCCCTCCTGGCCAGCTGGCCTGCTGCCGGACTTGTCGGGCGTGCTGCCCTTCCCACCCTTCCCTGCACGCTTGTGGCCCTTTCCCACCTTTGGCAGTGTGCCAGGTGGCACCTCACTTGCTGACGGAGCCAATGTAGGGATTTTTGGCCCTGGGGTCTTTGGTCGCTTGCGCCGGGCACTGGCAATCTTAGGATGCTTTTCCGGTGGTGGGCTGGCCGTGCCTTGGCTCCTAGCTGAACTGGGTGCCCTTAAGGGTGGGGGACTCCACAGTCCATGGACAACAGTCTTCACTGGTCCCGGTTTTGTGGTGGCTGAGGTGCTGATTGGAGTCTTATGAGATGGACGGGGTGGGGGAGTTGTAGGAAAGAGGTCAAGTTTGGAAAGGAAAAGCAATTTGGAAAGAGAGGGACGGGTAGGTGTAGTGGGTATGGGAGTGGAGGAAGAGGATGTGGTTGTAGGAGTGTGAAGTCTGGTGTCTTTGGGTGCAGGTGCTTGGTCTGGAGGCTGTCGTGAGGTGGATGGCTGTTGGGTGGGTGGCTGCCTGCGTTTGTGTAGTTTTGAGGAGGGGGTGACAGACACACTTGGAGAGGACACAGGGGACGTGGAAATGGTAGTGGGGGTGGTGACTGCACGTGTGCGGAGTGTTCTGGTGGGTGTGCTGGTGATGGACGTAGTGGCAGAAGATGTTGTGCATGCAAGTGTGAGTGGAGACGTCACAGGGAGGGAGGAGGGAGACGAGGAGGAGGGGGACACAGTGAAGGCAGTGGCTGTTGGTATGTCTGCATGTGGATGTTGCTTGTGTGAATGCTTGTGTGATGTGTGGTGCTTATGTCTGGATGAGCTTCCCTTGGGTGTTGAGGTGTGTGCAGGCTGGTCTGTAGGTGTGTCTGGGATAGGCAGAGGTACAGGGGACTGGGTCTGGGTGGAGGAAGTTGGAGGGGGGAGGCTAGAGACAGGGACAATTGCTGCCGTCAGTGCTGAGGCCAGAGCGTTGAACGATTGCTGATGGTCAGCCTGACCCGAATGAATGCCCTCCAGGTATGCATTACTCTGGTGCACCGCTCTTTGTACACCCTGGATGGCATTCAAAAGGGTAGACTGCCCAACAATGATGGTCCTTAGGAGGTCAATGACCTCCTCACTGAGGGCAGCAGGGGTGACAGGGGCAGGGCCTGAGGTGCCTGGGGCGAGGGAGATGCCCACCTTCCTGGGTGAGCGGGCACGGGGCAAACGCTGAGGGGCTGCTGGGAGGGCGGTGCTGGTGCGCTGGGTGGCGGCTGTACCTGTTGTTGCGGGGGGCACGGATGTTGCCGCCACCACAAGGGAGCTCCCTTCAGAGGACGAGTCGCTGTCACTGACATCAGCACGAGTCCCCGCTGTGGAGCTCCCCTCGCCCTCCGTCTCACTGGTGAAATCCGAGTCAGTTGCATGGCCCGCCATGGCCATGTGAGATGCAGCTCCCTCGTGCTCCGATGCCACTTCTCCTCCGCCTGATGATGCTAATGCACACATGAACAGGAAGACCACAAAAAAGGGGGGGAGGAGAAATAAAGACCTGTTGAGTGCATGGATTACCGCTACCGTTGGCGGACAAGACAGACACAGAAGCCGCGCACTTGGGGTCCACTACGCAATCCGTGGGACATGGCCTACAAGCCTATGGACGACAACTGCACACATAGATTACACAGGGCCATGGATACCTGTACTTGGCACCCTACAGAGGTGGGGGGCGGGGGCACAGGGCCATGCCTTACGGAGGGGCCTAGCCTACAGAAATCGCCCTGGCCTAGGGATACCCACAGCCCTCCTCCCCCACCCAGACACCTCCACTGCGCGCAAAGTCAGCAGAATGTATTTGTACTCACCCCCTTGTGTCTGCTGTGATGTCCTCACGTGCCCATCCAAATCGGGGTAGGCCACGGCCAGGATCCGGGACATCAGGGGGGTCAATTGACGACTGGCACCCCTCCTACGTTGGGAGGCCATCCCCAGCAGAGCCTCCGCCGTCTTCCTGCTCCCGCGTCAGATGTCCTCCCACCTCTTCCGGCAGTGGGTGCCCCATCTGTTGTGGACCCCCAGGGCCCGGACGTCCTTGGCGATGGCACGCCAAATCGTGACTTTCTGGTGGCCGCTGACCTATGTGACATGTAGAGGGAGAGAAAAATTGTCATCACCTTCTGCATGCTCGATGTGAGTGGCCCCCCATCCCCACCCTTGCCATGTGGCACATGCTCTCATCTGTCGTTTGATGCATGCCTCAATCGCTCCCCTCCCCACCATCTTTCATCCACCCCACTCAACCCAGGCATTGCCCACTAAGCATGGTCCCAGTGTACTTACCTGTTGGTCTGGAGGACCGTAGAGTAGCGCATACTAGGGGAGGACCCCATCCACAAGTTTCTCCAACTCCTCCGCAGTGAAGGCAGGGGCCCTTTCCCCAGTCGCATGAGCCATTGTCTCTTCCAGACCGAGGTCACAGCAGCACTTGCAGTGTAGGTCCTCTCCTGTCGAAGATCAGGATTCGAGTGATTAAGCAGATAGAAAATGGCGGTCACGCCCGCGGCGGTGCGTACCGTGACCGCCGGTGCACATCGTCATTGGCTCCTGAAACCCACAGGGTTCTATGTTAACCAATGCGGCTTAGCGTCGCGGTCTTCGACCGCCTACCGCCGCGGTGTGCCACGCCAGCGCATTGACGTCACATCCCACTGTCGCACATCACAGGTCAGGCAGCCGCCATTTCAAGGGCCCACATGGACTAATTACCAACTGCGTCACACATACCTAGGCCATGCACCAACACTCATACAAGCCATTCAATGCATTGGGAATCGTGCAATGTGCAAGCTGTGGGAACGTACCTGTGGGTTGAGTGACTCTGTGCTCGCTGTTGTCCTTCATAGGCACCGTCCACTGGGACATGCAAGGAGATGGAGGAATCTTCCTGTGTACAGACCGCTGGTGGACCTGTCGACAATGGAGGAAAGACATGTCATACTGACATACAGGCTTGACCGAGCCACTATTCATGAACTGTGTGCCCAGCTGGAGCCAGACCTGATGTCACCCATCCGCCAACCCACAGGGATCCCCTCTCTAGTGCAGGTGCTGTCAGTACTCCATTTCTTAGCAAGTGGGTCATTTCAAACAACAGTGGCCATATCATCAGGGATGTCCCAGCCTACGTTTTCTAAGGTGTTGTCCAGAGTGTTGTCTGCCCTGCTGAAACACATGCGGAGGTACATCGTTTTCCCTGAGGTGGGGGATTTGCCTACAGTGAAGGGTGATTTCTATGCCCTTGGACATATCCCCAACATCATAGGTGCCATTGATGGGACACATGTTGCTTTGGTCCCCCCCAGCAGGAGTGAACAGGTGTACAGGAACCGGAAGAGTTATCATTCGATGAATGTACAGATGGTGTGTTTGGCTGACCAGTACATCTCCCATGTTAATGCCAAGTTCCCTGGGTCAGTGCATGACGCCTACATCCTGCGGAATAGCAGCATCCCGTATGTGATGGGTCAACTCCAGAGGCACCGTGTATGGCTATTAGGGGACTCTGGTTACCCCAACCTGTCCTGGCTACTGACCCCAGTGAGGAATCCCAGGACAAGGGCAGTGGAACGGTACAATGAGGCCCATGGGCGGACTAGGAGGGTGATCGTGCGAACCTTTGGCCTCCTGAAGGCCAGGTTCAGGTGCCTCCATATGACAGGTGGATCCCTGATGTACTCACCAAAGAAGGTGTGCCAGATCATCGTGGCCTGCTGAATGCTTCACAACCTGGCTTTGCGCCGCCAGGTGCCTTTTCTGCAGGAGGATGGTCCAGATGGTGGGGTTGTAGCAGCTGTGGAGCCTGTGGAGGGTGAAGAGGAGGAAGCTGAAGAGGACGACATAGAGAACAGGAACACAGTAATACAGCAGTATTTTCAGTGACACACAGGTAAGAGTAGACACCGGCATATTACATTTACTTAATGACTCCTACCTCTCTACTGTCTGACTTTTTCCCCCAGTGTATGGTAACTGTGTTGTGACTTGCCCTTCCGTTTTCAGAGCTGTGGGCCCCACTGCGTGACATCTGCTTTGTTTCCCCATGGACTACAGCTGTGTGACAGCGGTTTGTTAGCATCACAATGTGAATGAACATTTTGGCACGGTCATGTCTAATACATTTGTTCTAAATCACAGCCAGACTCCAGATTGTTTTGTGCAATAAGTGTTTTTATTCAAGTGGTCTAAATTGGATGGGTGGTTGTAAATCGGTGAGGGGTGATGGTGGAGGATTGTCCATGGCAGAGTCCAGACTATCAGTTTCACAGGTGCATTGTCCAAATGCCTGTGGGAAGTGGAGCAGGGGCAGTTTAAGGTTGGACAGGGTGACAATGTGGGACAGTGGGTTGACATTCAGGGCGGTATCCTTTGCTGGCGGGGGTCTTGACATCTTACTCTGTCTTCTTCCTGGATCTCAGGGCCCACTTGCGGGGTGGTTCTCCTTCTGCAGGGGGTGGGGTTCTGGTGGCCTGTTGGTCTTGTGTCGGGGCCTCCTGTCCACTAGCGCCGGCGGAGGTGGTAGGCAGTTCTTGGTGCATGCTAGTGTCAGGGGCCCTTTGAGGTGCCACAGTGTTCCGCAATGTCGTGACTACCTCATTCAGGGCCACTACGATGGTACCCAATGCGGAACTGATGTTTCTTAGTTCCTCCCTGAACCCCACATACTGTTGCTCCTGCAGAAGCTTGATCTCCTGAAACCTAGCCAGGACCGTCGCCATCGTCTCCTGGGAGTGGTGGTATGCTCCCATGATGGAGGAGAGGGCCTCGTGGAGAGTGGGTTCCCTGGGCCTGTCCCCCCCCTGTCGCAAAGCAGCCCTCCCAGTTCCCCTGTTTTCCTGGGCCTCTGTCCCCTGGACCGTGTGCCCACTACCACTGCCCCCAGGTCCCTGTTCTTGTTGGGGTGGTGGGTTAGCCTGGGTTCCCTGTAGTGGTGGACACACCGCTGATTGACGTGTCCTGGGGACAGAGGTATGGGCCCGCTGGGTGGGTGCTGTGCTGGTGTTCCCAGAGGGGGGAAGGTCTACTGTGGCCTGTGGCTGTGTGAGGGGAACCGACTGTCCCGAGGTCCCCGATGGACCGGGCTGGTCATCTAGATCCAGGGAGACAGAGCTGCGGTCCTCACTGTGGGCCTCTTCTGGGGGTGGAGGGGACATTTGTGGACCCTCCTGCACGGTGACGTGGCGTTCGGGTCCTGCAGGGGTATAAAAGCATGGTTATTGCTTCTGTGTGTGTCATAGCGTGCAATGGGTGGGTGCCCAAGTACCCCAGTGCTGGCATTCCTTTGTGGGGGCTATTGTGACGGTGGTTGGGGGGGGTTGTATGTGTATGTGCAGTGGGCATGCTTAGGTGATGGGTGTCCATGCTTTGTGGACGCATGCAGGGCTAGGTGTTGGGATGGGTGGGTTGTGATGGTGAGACAGTTGCAAGGAGTAGGATGTGAGGGGGGTGAGGGTGGGGGTATGAGTTGGCATGCAGGTGGGGTGGGGGGAAGAAGTAGTTAAGATTTGCCTTACCAGAGTCCATTCCTCCGCCTACTCTAGCGAGGCTCTCAGGATGCAGGATGTTCAAGACTTGCTCCTCCCATGTTGTAAATTCTGGGGGAGGAGGTGGGGGTCCGCCGCCAGTCCGCTGCACTGCGATGTTGTGCCTGGATACCATGGAACGCACCTTCCCCCGTAGGTCGTTCCACCGCTTCCTGATGTCGTCCCTATTTCTTGGGTGCTGTCCCACAGCGTTGACCCTGTCCACTATTCTGCTCCATAGCTCCATCTTCCTGGCAATGGTGGTGTGCTGCACCTGTGCCCCGAACAGCTGTGGCTCTACTCGTACTATTTCCTCCACCATGACCCTGAGTTCATCATCAGAGAACCTGGGGTGTCTTTGCGGTGCCATGGGGTGGTGTGGGTGATGTGTAGGGCGGATTGTGTGGTGCTAAGTGTGGTGATGTGTATTGTTGTGTTGTGTGAAGTGCGTGCAAATATTGCTGGGTGACAGTGAATTGGGCGTCTGGGTGCTCGGATGTCTTTTGTCGGTGCGTTTTCACAAATCTTTAGGAGTGGAGGTTTGCGGGTGATGTGGGTGTGTGTTTTATATTTAATTGGGTGTGTGGGAGTGGTGTGTGTATGTGTCTCAGGTGTGTGTATTTTGAATTGTCCAATGTGGTTGTGTTTTGTAAGTGTGTGTATATTTTGAGCGCGGCAGTGTGTACCGCCAATGGAATACCGCGGTTGAAAGACCGCCGCGTGGATTCGTGTGTCGTGATAGTGTGGGCTGTTGGCGTGACGGTGGAGGTTTGGTCATCGCCAGTTTCCCGCTGCCCTTTGGTGTGGCGGACTTTTGTGGATGTCTGTATTTTGGCGGTTTGCCTGTTGTGGGTCAGAATGACCGTGGCGGTTTACCGCGGCCGCGGCGGTGTAATGGCGGTCTTCTGAACGGCGGTAAGCGCCTTTTACCGCTGAGGTTGGAATGACCCCCTTAGTCTTCTAAAGTCCAGGTTCCAGTGCCTTCAATTAACAGGTGGATCCCTGCGCTACGGCCCCTAAGAAGGTCTGCCAGATAGTGGTGGCTTGCTGCATGCTGCACAATTTGGCCCTTAGATGCCATGTGCCCTACCTGCAGCAGGAGGGGGAAGGCAATGCACCTGTGGCAGCAGAGGACACTGAAGACAGTGACGAGAAGAAGGAGGGGGAGGATGTGGACAACAGGACACATATCATAAAGCAGTACTTCCAATGACACTCAGGTAAGACTGTAATTCTGTTCATATCTCCATTTCAGTTAAGTGCTGTGTGACAGGGGTGTTGTGCCAATCACTACCTTTAAATTTCAATTGACTGTCACTTATGCCTTCCCTTTTTGCAGATGTTGGTGTGGTCACAACTGTGTACAGATGTGATGACTACAGACTGCTTAAACACATTTGTTGGATTGATTCACACCTTACAGGAAATTCACACAGGATAACACATTTCAATACATTGCAAATTTCTGTTTGATAAAGCACAAATACTACAGTTGTGTTCAAGGGTGTTTATTTAAGTGACAAAAAGTAAGGGATAGTGCAAAAGAGTGGGGTGATGGTGGACGAAAACTTCAGTGTAGTGCCCCAGTTGGTTTGTAGCACAAGTCCATTGTCCATGGGGCCATAGGAAAAGGAGAAATCGCAGCCCACAGTGAACAAGGTGACTCAGTGGCACACAAGAGGGACCTTCTGGAGGGGCTCATTTCCTGGCGGTTGTCTTGGTCTTGGCAACAGTCTCTGGTGTCTGTCTGGGTCGCAGAGTACATTTGCGGGGTGGTTCACCTTCCGCAGGGGAGGGGTGCTGTTGGCCTCTGGTTAGTGTTGCAGGTCATCCTGTCCACTAGCTGCAGCAGATGTTGATGGCTGCTGAGTGGACTGGCTAGTGGAAGTGGGCTGCTGGTGTGTTCTGTTCTCCCCCATGGTATTGGCCATGTCACCCAGCACCCCTACAATGGAAGCCATGTTGACATTTAGGTCCTGCAACTACTGCATGACCTCCTGGTGGTGTACCCCCTGCAGCCGCTGGTTCTCCTGCATGATGGCGATCACCTGCCCCATCCTGTCCTGGGATTTTTGGTATTCCCCCAGGACATGTGTGAGTGCCTCCTGGGTCGTCGGGTCCCTGGGCCTGGGCTCCCCCTGGCACACAGCTGACCCCCCACTGTCCCTGGCCCCCTGTGCCTGTGTTCCCTGAATGGTGTGCTCACTCCCACTTACACCAGGACCTTCCCAATCTTGCCTGTGTGGTGTCGACTCAGTTCCCTGTACAGGTGGGCAGACTATTGTTTGACGTGTCCCAGGGACAGGGGTTTTGGGATGTTGGCTGACTGCTGTTGTGTTGGAGCCGGAAGGGGGTCCTGTGGTGGACTGGGTGTGGGATGTGGAAGCCGACTGACCTGTAGATCCAGATGGGCCATGGAGTTCATTTAGCGCAGGACATCCAGAGTTGCTGTCATCAATGAGGGCATCTTCTGGTGGAGGACTGGGTTGCCGTGGCACCTGCTCACACCTGACATTGGCTGGGGCACCAGTGGAGATGTAAGTGATTTATTAGGGTCATTGTCTATCACATATTCTGCATTTCTAGTTTTCCCTATGGGTTTGTGTTAGAAATTGTTTTTTTGGGCAGTCAGATTACCCTCTGTCCAAACAAGAACCCTCACTCTAGTCAGGGTAAGTCACACACAATCCAAATTATCCTGTGCCCACCCTCTGGTAGCTTGGCACGAGCAGTCAGGCTTAACTTAGAAGGCAATGTGTAAAGTATTTGTGCAACAAATCATACAATAACACCATATAGCACCACAAAAATACACCACACAGTGTTTAGAAAAATATAGAATATTTATCTGGATATTTGTAGATCAACACAATAAAAGATGCAATAAGAATTTGTAGGAATATCACTGAAAAGTGATATAAAGTGTCTTAAGTCTTTAGAAAGTAAACAAAGGTGGTCATTCTGACCTCGGCGGTAAAAGGCGCCTACCGCCGGTCAGAAATCCTCCATAATCCCGCCGCGGTCGCGGAAACCCGCCACGGTCATTCTGACCCGCAGAAGGCAAACCTCCGAAAATCCGACCGCCACAACAGACCGCCAGACCAGCGGTCGGCGGAAAGGTGGAGGTGACCAAACCTCCACCGCCACGCCAACAGAAATACGCCCATGCCATTACGACCCACGAATCCACGCGGCGGTCATTCAAACGCGGTATTCCATTGGCGGGACACACCGGCGCGGTCAGAATACACACAAACGAACAAAACTCACCCACATTGGACGATTTGAATCCCACACACCTGATACACATACACACACCACTCCCACACACACAATACAATATAAAACACCCACCCACATCACCCACAAACCCCTACGCTTAAAAATTCGTAAAGAAGACAAGAGCGAGACACCAGCATCCAAAACATAACAGCCACAGCCACTCAACACCATCACCCACACACTATCCACACACAAAACAACACACACCACCACACTCAACTCACTTAAATACACATACTCCACCCCACACATCATACACACCACCCCATGGCACCCCAAAGACAACCCCGCTTCACAGACGAAGAACTCAGGGTTATGGTGGAGGAAATCGTTCGTGTAGAGCCCCAGCTGTTCGGCACACAGATACAATACACCAGCATTGCCCGGAGGACGGAGCTATGGCAGAGGATTGTCGACAGGGTGAACGCAGTGGGACAGCACCCCAGAAATCGGGAAGACATCAGGAAGCGATGGAACGACCTACGGGGGAAGGTGCGTTCCATGGTATCCAGGCACAACATCGCCGTGCAGAAGACTGGCGGAGGACCCCCACCTCAACCCCCACAATTCACATCATGGGAGGAGGAAGTCTTGAACATCCTGCATCCTGACGGCCTCGCAGGAGTCGGCGGAGGAATGGATACTGGTAAGTTGAAGCTTCAATACTGCTTCCCCCCCACCTGCATGCCAAATCAGACCCCAACCCTCACCCCCATCCTCGAACCCCACCCTCACCCCCACCCCCATCCTCACCCCCACCCTCACCCCCACCACCATCCTCACCCCCACCACCATCCTCACCCCCACCCCCAGCACACCTATTCCCCGCCAATGTCTCACCATCACAACCCACACATCCCAAAACCTAGGCCTGCATGCGTCCACTAAGCATGGACACCCATCACCAAAGCATGCCCAATGCATATACACATCCCCCCCACAAGCCACCCTCACCAAAGCCCCCACACACGAATGCCAGCACTTGGGGACACGGGAACCCACAGATACACCCATATGCCACACATTGAAACTATAACCATACCTCTATACCCCTGCAGGACCCGACCGTCAACACACCGCGGCGGAGGGGCCAGAATTATCCACACCCCCCACCCAAGAGGCCGTCAGCGATGACAGCAGCTCTGTCGATCTGGACACCGATGACCAGCCCGGACCATCGGGGACCTCTGGACAGTCGGTTCCCCTCACACAGGCACAGGCCACTATAGACCCTAACCCCTCTGGGAACACCAGCACAGCTCCCACCCAGCGGGCCCATGCCTCTGTCTCCAGGGCGCGTCAATCTGCGGTGTGTCTACCACTACAGGGCACCCAGGATAACCCACCACCCCAACAACAACAGGGACCTGGGGGCAGTGGTAGTGGGCACACCGGCCAGGGGGCAGAGGCCCAGGGAAACAGGGCAACTCGGCGGGCAGCTGTGCGACAGGGGGGGGAGGAGAGGCCCAGGGAACCCACTCTCCACGAGGTCCTCACCACCATCATGGGAGCATACAACCGCTCCCAGGAGACGATGGCGACGGTACTGGCCCGGTTCCAGGAGATCCAGGTGCTGCAGGAGGAACACTATCGGGGGTACAGGGAGGACATCAGAGCCATCAACACCACCCTGGTTACCATGGTAGGGCTGCTGCAGGACCTCGTAAACAGCAGGGCGGACACTGAACAACACCCAAGGGCCCCTGCCACTAGCCTGGACCAAGAACAGCCATCCACCTCCGCCGGCGCTAGTGGACAGGAGGCCCCCGCACAGCAGCAGCCCACCAGACCCCCACCTCCTGCAGGAGAAGAACCACCCCGCAAGAGGGCCCTGAGATCTCGCAAGACAGAGTAGGATGTCAAGACCCCCGCCAGCAATGGATACCACCTGATGTCATCCCACTGTCCCACATTGTCACCCTGTCCATCCTCGAACTGCCCATGCTCCATCTCTCCACAGGCCTCTGGACAATGCACCTGTGTGACTGTTACTCTGGACTCTGCCATGGACATTCCTTCACCATAGCCCCCACCCACTTGAAACCACCCATCCCATTTTGAGCACTTCAATAAACACCTATTTTGCACCAAAATATCAGGAGTCTGGCTGTGATTTCAATAGATTGTAATTGACATGACAGTGCAAATATGTCCTTGTACATGGTGAAGTCAACAAACAGCTGCCACAAAGCTGTAGTCCATGGGGAAACGAAGCACAGGACTCGTAGTGGGGACCCCAGATCTGAAATAGGGAGGGAAAAGCCAAAACTCAGTCATCATACACTGGGGCAAATAGACAGGCAGCAGAGATGCTGCAGAGTAGTTAACATTTACTAAATTATCTTTGAAATGTTACCTGTGTCCTATTGGAAGTACTGTTCAATGATTCTGTCCCTGTTGTCTGTTTCAGCCCCGTCGTCTTCCTCCTCGTCACTCTCCTCAGGTTCCACCGCTGCCACAACACCACCGTCTCGACCATCCTCCTGCAGGAAAGGCACCTGGCGGCGCAAAGCCAGGTTGTGAAGCATGCAGCAGGCCACGATGATGTGACACACCTTCTTAGGTGAGTACATTAGGGATCCACCGGTCATATGCAGGCAGCGAAACCTGGCCTTTAGGAGGCCAAAGGTGCGTTCGATCACCCTCCTAGTACGCCCATGGGCCTCATTGTACCGTTCCTCTGCCCTGGTCCGGGTATTCCTTACTGGGGTCAGTAGCCACGACAGGTTGGGGTACCCAGAGTCCCCCACTAGCCATACACGGTGTCTCTGTAGCTGTTCCATCACGTAAGGGATGCTGCTATTCCTCAGGATGTAGGCGTCATGCACTGACCCTGGGAATTTGGCATTTACATGCGAGATGTACTGGTCAGCCAAACACACCACCTGGATGTTCATTGAATGGTAACTTTTTCTGTTCCTGTACACCTGCTCCCTGTCTCTTGGGGGAACCAAAGCCACATGGGTCCCATCAATGGCACCAATTACGTTGGGAATATGTCCAAGGGCGTAGAAATCACCCTTCACTGTAGCCAATTCGCCCACCTCAGGGAAAATGATGTAGTTCCTCACGGATTTCATCAGGGCAGACAACACTCTGGATAACACCTTTGAAAACATGGGCTGAGACATCCCGGAAGCAATTCCCACGGTTGTCTGAAATGACCCACTTGCCAAGAAATGTAGTACTGACATGACCTGCACCAGAGGGGGAATCCCTGTGGGTTGGCGGATGGGGGACATCAGGTCGGGCTCCAGCCGGGCACACAGTTCATGGATAGTGGCACGGTTAAGACGGTAGGTCAGGATAATGTGGCGTTCTTCCATTGTCGACAGGTCCACCAGCGGTCGGTACACGGGAGGATTCATCCGTCTCCTCGCCCAACCCAGCGGACGGTGCCTAGGAAGGACAACATGGAGCACACAGTCAGGCAACCCACAGGTACGTACTCACAGCTAGCACAGTATACGATTCTCTATGCAGTGAATGGCGTGTCTGAGTGGCTATGCAAGGCCTAGGCCTGTGTGACGCAGTTGAAATTGAGCCATGTGGGCCCTGGAAATGGCGGCTGCCTGACCTGTGAAGTGTGACAATGGGATGTGAGGTCAATGCGCTGGCGTGGCACACCGCGGCGGTCGGCGGGCGAAGACCGCGGCGCGAAGCCGCATTGGTTAACATTGAAGCCTATGGGTTTCAGGAGCCAATGGCGAAGGGCGTCGGCGGTGGCGGGACGCACCGCCGCGGTACGCACCGCCGCGGACGTGACCGCCATTTTCTATCTACTTATCCACTTGCGACTTGAACTTTCACAGGAGAGGACCTATACTGCAAGTGTTGCTGTGACCTCGGTCTGGAAGGGACAATGGCTGCTGCGACTGGGGAAAGGGCCCCTGCCTTCACTGGAGAGGAGTTGGAGAAACTTGTGGATGGGGTCCTCCCCCAGTATGCGCTACTCTACGGTCCTCCAGACCAACAAGTGAGTTTAATTCAATCTGGATTTGGGGCCACTGGCTGGCTTGGGGGCCTGGCGGGGATGGGGGCATGTTGGGCATGGCGGGGGGCCTGGCGGGGGGCCTGGCGGGGATGGGGGGCATGTTGGGCCTGGCGGGGGGCCTGGCGGGGATGGGGGGCATGTTGGGCATGGCGGGGGGCCAGGCGGGGGGCCTGGCGGGGATGGGGGGCATGTTGGGCATGGCGGGGGGCCTGGCGGGGGGCCTGGCGGGGATGGGGGGCGTTGGGCCACTGGAAAGGAAAATGCTGAGTAACTTGAACGTGGTATTTCTCCCTCCCTGTACGTGTCACATAGGTCCGCGCCCATGAGAAGATCGGGATTTGGCGTGCCATCGCCAAGGAAGTCCGGGCCCTGGGGGTCCACCATCGACGGGGCACCCACTGCCGCAAGAGGTGGGAGGACATCCGCCGCGGGACCAAGAAGACCGCCGAGTCTCTGCTGGGGATGGCCTCCCAACGTAGGCGGGGTGCCTGCCGTCAACTGAGCCCCCTGATGTTCCGGATCCTGGCGGTGGCCTACCCTGATTTGGATGGGCGCGTGAGGGCAGCACAGCAGACACAAGGGGGTGAGTCCAAGCATTATCTACTCTGTTGTCGCGCAGTGGAGGTGTCTGGGTGGGGGAGGAGGGCTGTGGGTCCCCCTAGGCCAGGGCGATATCTGTAGGCTGGGCACCCCCGTAAGCCCCTGTGTCCCCAGCCACCACCCTCAGTAGTTTGTCAGTACAGCCATCCCTGGGCCGTGTCATCCATTGGTGCAGTTGTCAACTCTAGGCGTGTAGGGCATGTTCCACGGAATGCGTAGCGGACCCCAAGTGCGCAACTTAGTGCAGGGGGCATCTGTGTCTGTCATGTCCGCTAACTGTACCGGAGATCCATGTACTCAATATCCCTTTATTTCTCTCTCCCCCCCCCCTTTTTGTTTGTCTTTCTGTGCTTGTGTGCATCAGCATCATCAGGCGGAGGAGAAGTGGCATCGGGGCAGGAGGGAGCTGCATCTCACATGGCCCAGGAGGGCCATGCCACAGAGTCAGACTGGACCAGTGAGACGGAGGGCGAGGGGAGCTCCACGACGGGGACGACTGGACCCTGCAGCGACACGGACACGTCCTCGGAAGGGGGCTCCCTTGCGGGGGTGGCACCATCCGTGCCCCCCGCCATTACAGGTACAGCCGCCACCCAGCGCACCATCTCCGCCCTCCCAGCAGCCCCTCCGCGTTCGCCCCGTGCCCGCTCTGCCAGGAAGCCGGGCATCTCCTTCGCCCCAGGCACCTCAGGCCCTGCCCCTGTTACCCCCGCTGCCCTCAGTGAGGAGGTCATTGACCTCCTCCGAACGCTCATTGTTGGGCAGACTACCCTTTTGAATGCCATCCAGGGGGTGGAGAGGGAGGTTCATCGCAGCAATGCGTACCTGGAGGGCATTCATTCGGGTCAGGCTGCCCATCAGCGATCGTTCCAGGCTCTGGCCTCAGCACTGACGGCAGCCATTGTCCCTGTCTCCTGCCTGCCTCTACTAACTCCCTCCTCCCAGTCTCCTGTTCCTCTGCCTGTCCCACCCACACCATCAGACCAGCCTGCACACACCTCAACACCCAAGAGAAGCTCATCCAAACATAAGCACCACAGATCACGCAGACATTCACACACGCAACATTCCGATGCAGACATGCCAACAGTCACTACCACCTCTGTGACCCCCACCTCCTCGTCTCCCTCCTCCCTCCCTGTGACGTCTACACTCACACCTCCATTCACCTCACCATCAGCCAGTGTTTCCATCACCAGCACACCCTCCACTCCAGTCCGCACACGTGCAGTCACCACCCCCACTGCCATTTACACGTCCCCTGTGTCCTCTCCCACTGTGTCTGTCACCCCCTCTTCCACACCACACAAACGCAGCCACCCACCCACCCAACAGCCATCCACCTCACGACAGCCTATCCCTCCTGCACCTGCACCCAAAGACAGCAAACGTGACTCACCTACAACCACATCCTCTCCCTCCACTCCCATTCCCACTGTACCTACCACTCTCCATTGTCCCAAGAAGCTCTTCCTCGCCACTACTAACTTCTTTCCTGACCCTGAGCCCCCCCCTCCTTCTCGTCGGGGTAAGAAGAGCACCTCAGCCACCACCAGCCCTGCAGCCCCCTTGACAAGGGTGCAGGGGTATTGGAGCCCGCCAGCCCGCATGTCTGGATCTTCGCCCAGCAGCAAGGGGACAGCCAGCCCACCCCCTGGGAAGAGGAGCAGAAGGCGGAAGGGGCGCCGCAGGAGCCCGCCTTCTACATCCCCCCCGGACACCACCCAGAGACAGTCACCAGCCACAGCTCCAAAGGGAGGAAAGGGCCACAGGCCGACGACTAAGGAGGGCAAGGGCAGCAAGTTGGAGAGGTCAGGCAGCAGGCCTGCTGCCCAGGAGGAGCCCACAACCCCCATAGCCGCTGCCCCGGGAGGAACCGGCACAGCTGCCCCGGGAGAGCCCACCAGCCCCATAGCCGCTGCCCAGGGAGGACCCAGCCCAGCTGGCCAGGAGGGCCCCACCACCCACAGCCCAGGTGGGCAGTGAAGGAGCACCATCCCCGCTGCCCAGGAGGGCACCACCAGGCATTTAGCAGTTGGCCATAGACCGTCCGCCGTCTCAAGAACCGCTGAACTGGGCCCTTCAAGGCAAGAACCGCTGAACTGGGCCCTTCAAGGCAAGAACCGCTGAACTGGGCCCTTCAAGGCAAGAACCGCTGAACTGGGCCCTTCAAGGCAAGAACCGCTGAACTGGGCCCCGCCGTCTCAAGAACCGCTGAACTGGGCCCTTCAAGGCAAGAACCGCTGAACTGTGCCCCGCCGTCTCAAGAACCGCTGAACTGGGCCCCGCCGTCTCAAGAACCGCTGAACTGGGCCCTTCAAGGCAAGAACCGCTGAACTGGGCCCTTCAAGGCAAGAACCGCTGAACTGGGCCCTTCAAGGCAAGAACCGCTGAACTGGGCCCCGCCGTCTCAAGAACCGCTGAACTGGGCCCCGCCGTCTCAAGAACCGCTGAACTGGGCCCTTCAAGGCAAGAACCGCTGAACTGGGCCCTTCAAGGCAAGAACCGCTGAACTGGGCCCTTCAAGGCAAGAACCGCTGAACTGGGCCCCGCCGTCTCAAGAACCGCTGAACTGGGCCCCGCCGTCTCAAGAACCGCTGAACTGGGCCCCGCCGTCTCAAGAACCGCTGAACTGGGCCCTTCAAGGCAAGAACCGCTGAACTGGGCCCCGCCGTCTCAAGGACCGCTGAACTGGGTCCTTCAAGGCAAGAACCGCTGAACTGTGCCCCGCCGTCTCAAGAACCGCTGAACTGGGCCCCGCCGTCTCAGGAACCGCTGAACTGGGCCCTTCAAGGCAAGAACCGCTGAACTGGGCCCTTCAAGGCAAGAACCGCTGAACTGGGCCCTTCAAGGCAAGAACCGCTGAACTGGGCCCTTCAAGGCAAGAACCGCTGAACTGGGCCCTTCAAGGCAAGAACCGCTGAACTGGGCCCCGCCGTCTCAAGAACCGCTGAACTGGGCCCCGCCGTCTCAAGAACCGCTGAACTGGGCCCTTCAGGGCAAGAACCGCTGGCCCTTTGGCAGACGTGGCAGGGCAGGATCTATCTCGGGCAGGGCTGCAGGATGTCCTCTGGCCAACTTGCCTCCTCCAGTGGCAGTGGGGTCTGTTATGGACTGTATGGACTGTGGCTTTGCTCTCCCCAGGATGGCCCAGTGGGCAGGCCACCCACTGTATGGACTGTTTGGACTGTGGCTTTGCTCTCCCCAGGATGGCCCAGTGGGCAGGCCACCCACTGTATGGACTGTTTGGACTGTGGCTTTGCTCTCCCCAGGATGGCCCAGTGGGCAGGCCACCCACTGTATGGACTGTATGGACTGTGGCTTTGCTCTCCCCAGGATGGCCCAGTGGGCAGGCCACCCACTGTATGGACTGTTTGGACTGTGGCTTTGCTCTCCCCAGGATGGCCCAGTGGGCAGGCCACCCACTGTATGGACTGTATGGACTGTGGCTTTGCTCTCCCCAGGATGGCCCAGTGGGCAGGCCACCCACTGTATGGACTGTTTGGACTGTGGCTTTGCTCTCCCCAGGATGGCCCAGTGGGCAGGCCACCCACTGTATGGACTGTATGGACTGTGGCTTTGCTCTCCCCAGGATGGCCCAGTGGGCAGGCCACCCACTGTATGGACTGTATGGACTGTGGCTTTGCTCTCCCCAGGATGGCCCAGTGGTCATGGAGTCCCCTCGTGGATCTGGCGTCGTGTACTCAAGTGGCTGAGGTGCCCCCCCTTCCCTTCCCCCTGAGGTGCCTGTCCTATTTTCTTTCTGATGCCCCTGCAGTGTTCTCTCCGTGGAGTTCTTGTCGTGGGACTGGGCCTTGCCCCTTTGCACAGGACCCCTGTGATCCACGGACAGTGGTTGGACTACATTTAGTAGCTGTATATATTTTGTACATAGTTTATTTATTTTTTGGGATTAATGGCGTACATATTTCAATATATCTGCCCGTTTATGATCTCTTCTTTTGGTCTTTGCATTATTTCGGAGGGGGGTGGTTTGTGGGTTGTGACAGTGATCTGTGGGAATGCATTGATGTGTGTGTTGTAGTGGGTGTGGGTGGGTGGGTGTGTGCCGGTAATCTTTTCCCTCCCCTGTGTCGTAGGTGCAGTACTCACCGATGTCTTCCGCGCCGCCGGGCGTGCTCCTGGTATATGAGGAGGAATAGGAGTGCGGGGATGACCTGTAACTCTGGCTCCATACTGCCGGAATCTCGCGTGGAGTGCGTAGAGGTGAGCGTTTTCCCGTTCGTAGTCTGTTTCCGCCGTGTTCTTATCGGCGGTGCTCCCGCCCCGGAAAAGGTGGCAGATTGGTGGGTCGTAATAGGGTGGGCGGTACTTTGTCTGCCGCCGGGCTGTTGGCGGGAACCGCCGCGCTGTTTGTTTGTACCGCTGTGGCGGTCGGAGTGTTAAGTTGGCGGGCTGTGTTGGCGGTTCCCGCCAGGGTCAGAATTGCATATTTTAGACCGCCGGCCTGTTGGCGGCTTGGCCGCCGCTTTATCACCGACCGCCAGGGTCAGAATGAAGGCCAAAGTCTCTTTCAAGCACAAAGTACCAGGTTTGGAGTGGAAAATCTCCGCAGAGGGCCGCAGAAGAGGAGATGCGTGGAAAAGTGGTGTGTGCGTCGGTTACGCCCCTTCACACACGGACTTGCGTTGTTATTTTTCACGCAGGGAGACGTGCGTCGTTCTACGGGAGGAAAAATTGTGTGTGCGTCGGTTGCGCCCCTTCACACACGGACTTGCGTCGTTATTTTTCACTCGGTGAAGACGTGCGTCGTTTTCCGTCATGCGGACCGTCTCCTTCTATGGATCGCGGGATTACCAGATGTCCCAGGGTCTGTGCGTGGATTCTTCGGCTTGTTTTCGGGCTGCGCGTCGTCCCGGGAGGCTGTGCATGGAATTTTCTTTCTCACAGCAGGTGTCGCGTCGATTTCCCCTCTGGAAGTCGGGCGGCTTTGTCTATGTGAGGCCGTGCGTCGAAGTTCTGGTCGCCTCTTAGGCGTCGCATCAAGCAGCGTCGGCGTGCGGCGATTTACTCGCCGCGGAGCAAGCTGTGCGTCTAAATTTTCGGCTCACGAAGAGTCCAAATGAAAAAGAGAAGTCTTTCTGGTCCTGAGACTTCAGGGAACAGGAGGCAAGCTCTATCCAAGCCCTTGGAGAGCACTTTTACAGCCAAACAAGAGTTCAGCAAGGCAGCAGGCCAACAGCAAGGCAGCAGTCCTTTGTAGAAAGCAGACAGGTGAGTCCTTTGAGCAGCCAAGCAGTTCTTCTTGGCAGGATGTAGTTTCTGGTTCAGGTTTCTTCTCCAGCAAGTGTCTGATGAGGTAGGGCAGAGGCCCTGTTTTATACTAAATTGTGCCTTTGAAGTGGGGGTGACTTCAAAGAGTGGCTAAGAAATGCACCAGGTCCCCTTTCAGTTCAATCCTGTCTGCCAGGGTCCCAGTAGGGGGTGTGGCAGTCCTTTGTGTGAGGGCAGGCCCTCCACCCTCCCAGCCCAGGAAGACCCATTCAAAATGCAGATGTATGCAAGTGAGGCTGAGTACCCTGTGTTTGGGGTGTGTCTGAGTGAATGCACAAGGAGCTGTCAACTAAACCTAGCCAGACGTGGATTGAAAGGCACTGAAAGATTTAAGTGCAAAGAAATGCTCACTTTCTAAAAGTGGCATTTCTAGAATAGTAATATTAAATCCGACTTCACCAGTCAGCAGGATTTTGTATTACCATTCTGGCCATACTAAATATGACCTTCCTGCTCCTTTCAGATCAGCAGCTGCCACTTCAACAATGTATGAGAGCAGCCCCAATGTTAGCCTATGAAGGGAGCAGGCCTCACAGTACTGTAAAAACGAATTTAGGGGTTTTACACTACCAGGACATATAAACTACACAGGTACATGTCCTGCCTTTCACCCACACAGCACCCTGCTCTAGGGGTTACCTGGGGCACACATTAGGGGTGACTTCTATGTAGAAAAAGGGGAGTTTTAGGCTTGGCAAGTACTTTTAAATGCCAAGTCGAAGTGGCAGTGAAACTGCACACACAGGCCTTGCAATGGCAGGCCTGAGACCAGGTTAAGGGGCTACTGAAGTGGGTGGCACAACCAGTGCTGCAGGCCCACTAGTAGCATTTAATCTACAGGCCCTAGGCACATATAGTGCACTTCTACTAGGGTCTTACAAGTAAATTAAATAGCCAATCATGGATAAACTAATCAACAGTACAATTTACACAGAGAGCATATGCACTTTTGCACAGGTTAGCAGTGGTAAAGTGCCCAGAGTTCAAAAGCCAACAACAACAGGTCAGAAAAAATAGGAGGAAGGAGGCAAAAGGTTTGGGGATGACCCTGTCAAAAAGCCAGGTCCAACAGTTTGGTATTGTCCTCCCACCTTTGGTTAATGTATGGTCATGGATTGTGGGATTGGTAGTGCTACATGCTTGCCATGCATTGCTGTGTGTGCATGCAGATCTGGGAGGGGTGTGCTTGCAGTGGGTAGGGCATGCAGGGATACACTATTTAGGGTGGTTATTGGGGTGGTGCACTGTATGGGATGGAGTGGGGTGTAGGGAGTCAGGGTGAGGGGGTGACATGCCATGGAGGTATCGATGGAGGTAGGTTAGTAATGGTGACTTACCAGTGTCCAGCCCTCCAGTGACTCCAGTGATGCCCTCAGGGTGCAGGATTGCCAAGACTTGCTCCTTCCATTCTTTCAACTGTGGGGGGGATGTGAGGGTCCACCACCAGTCCTCATGATGGCGACCTGATGCCTTGATGCAATGCAACGCACCTTCCCCCATAGGTCGTTCCCTCCTCTTCCATATGTTTTCCTTGTGTGTGGATATTGTCCGACGGAGTTCACCCTGTCCACGATCCTCCGCCATAGCTCCATCTTGCTGGCAATGGAGATCTTCTGGACCTGTGTACCAAACAGCTGTGGCTCTTCCCTGATGATTTCTTCCACCATCACCCGCAACTCCTTATCAGTGGAGACATGCCTATTGTGTAGTGTGTGTGTTGGCCAGAGGGTATTCAGTGTTGAGGTAGGGTGTGTGATGCATGACGAGTGTATAGGTAGATGTGGTGTCTGTGCGTGTGCAGTTCTCTAAGGGTTTGGCCTGGCAAGGGGTAGCAGTCTTTTCGTGTTTGCAAAGGATTGTGGGCTATGTGGGGGTGTGTTTTATAGTGCTTTTGGTTGGTGTGTAGGTTGTGTGTATATGTGTCAGGTGTGGGTTTTTTGATCTGGCCAATTTTGGCTTCTAGTGGTGTTGAGTGCCCAATTCCACGGCGGTGGTGTGTACCGTCAATGACTGACCACCGTTGAATGTCCGCAGTGGTGATTCATGGGTCAAGATTTGGAGGGCGGTGTATTGCTGGCATAGCAGGGAGGGTGGTGGGTCCGACAGTTTTTTGCCTTCATTGGGTCTGGCGGACTTGTGGTTGTGGCTGGTTTCTGTTAGTTTTGTGTTTGTGTGTCACACTCTGGTGGGAGGATTACCGCCTCTGAGGCTGTCTGTTGGCAGCCGTCACCACAGCGGTTTTCAGAAAAGACTGCCAATGTCATAATGAGTGCCATGGCATGTTAAAAACAAGCAACCAAGAAAATGTTAAGCGATATACAGTCCATGCCTGAGTTAGGAATCGCCAGTGACTGTCTCCAAATGTGCCCTCTTTGTGATGAATGATCGCTGCAGTCTTGAGGAAAAAGTAAAAAATAGAAGAAGTATAAGGGGGTCATTCTGACCCTGGCGGTCGGTGATAAAGCGGCGGCCAACCCGCAAACAGGCCGGCGGTCAAAAAAATGGAATTCTAACCCTGGCGGGAACCGCCATCACACGCCGCCACTTTAACACTCCGACCGCCACGGCGGGACTGACAAACAGCGCGGCGGTCACCACCAACAGGCAGGCGGCAGACAATGTACCGCCCACCCTATCACGACTCACCAATCCGCCACCTTTTCCGGGGCGGGAGCCCCGCCGATAAAAACACGGCGGAAACCGACTACGAACAGGAAAACGCTCACCTATACACACTCCACGAGGAAGGAGGACAGCATGGAGCCCGAATTACACATCCTACCAGCTATTGTCTACCTGCTCATCTACCAGGAGTACGAACGCCGGCGCAGACGACAACGGTGAGTACTGCACCTACGACACAGGCGAGGGGGGAGGAGGAAAGCTTACGGGCACACACATGCGCCATACACCCACCCCCCCACCACAAATACCTACACCCCAATGCCGAGCAACAAGTCAGAGTGACACCACACAAACCCCCCGGAATAATGCAAAGACACAATTTAAATGATCTATAAATTATATGTATAAATTGCTCCATTTAAGGAATGGCAAATATGCCATATAAAAGATACAAAAATAAGGAATGAACATAGTCCACAATATATCCATAGCCAAAAAGTCCTGGACATTCCATCAAAGTTCCATAGTCCGTGGGCCAATGTGCACAAACACATGGGCAAAGCCCACACAGGAGACCAGATACCATTGGAGAGAACACTGCAGGGGCATCAGATGATAAAACTACAGGCACCTCAGGGGGAAGGGAAGGGGGGCACCTCAGCCACATGAGTCCACGACGCCAGATCCACGAGGGGCCTCCATGCCCACTGTCCCACCCTGGGGAGTGCAAAGCCACAGTCTCACAAGTCCCTACAGTGGGTGGCTTGCCCACTGTCCCATCCTGGGGAGTGCAAAGCCACAGTCTCTCAAGTCTCTACAGTGGGTGGCTTGCCCACTGGACCATCCTGGGAAGTGCCAAGCCACAGTCCATCAAATGGATTACCGACTCCACTGTTATTGGAGGAGGCATGGTGCCCAGAGTGCTTCCAGAAGCCCTGCTCGACACAGAACCGTCACTGACAATGGGCCAGCGGTGCTTGAGATGAAGGGCCCAGCGGAGCGGTGCTTGAGATGAAGGGCCCAGCGGAGCGGTGCATGAGACGGCGGGGCGCAGCGGAGCGGTGCTTGAGATGAAGGGCTCAGCGGAGCGATGCTTGACAGGAAGGGCCCAGCGGAGCGGTGCTTGACAGGAAGGGCCCAGCGGAGCGGTGCATGAGACGGCGGGGCCCAGCGGAGCGGTGCTTGAGATGAAGGGCTCAGCGGAGCGGTGCTTGACAGGAAGGGCCCAACGGAGCGGTGCTTGACAGGAAGGGCCCAGCGGAGCGGTGCATGAGACGGCGGGGCCCAGCGGAGCGGTGCTTGAGATGAAGGGCCCAGCGGAGCGGTGCTTGACAGGAAGGGCCCAGCGGAGCGGTGCTTGAGATGAAGGGCCCAGCGGAGCGGTGCTTGACAGGAAGGGCCCAGCGGAGCAGTGCTTGACAGGAAGGGCCCAGCAGAGCGGTGCTTGAGATGAAGGGCCCAGCGGAGCGGTGCATGAGACGGCGGGGCCCAGCGGAGCGGTGCTTGAGATGAAGGGCCCACCGGAGCGGTGCTTGACAGGAAGGGCCCAGCGGAGCAGTGCTTGAGATGAAGGGCCCAGCGGAGCGGTGCTTGACAGGAAGGGCCCAGCGGAGCGGTGCTTGACAGGAAGGGCCCAGCGGAGCGGTGCTTGAGATGAAGGGCCCAGCGGATCGGTGCTTCACAGGAAGGGCCCAGCGGAGCGGTGCTTGACAGGAAGGGCCCAGCGGAGCGGTGCTTGAGATGAAGGGCCCAGCGGAGCGGTGCTTGACAGGAAGGGCCCAGCGGAGCGGTGCTTGAGATGAAGGGCCCAGCGGAGCGGTGCATGAGACGGCGGGGCCCAGCGGAGCGGTGCTTGAGATGAAGGGCCCAGCGGAGCGGTGCTTGACAGGAAGGGCCCAGCGGAGTGGTGCTTGACAGTAAGGGCCCAGCGGAGCGGTGCTTGAGATGAAGGGCCCAGCGGAGCGGTGCATGAGACGGCGGGGCCCAGCGGAGCGGTGCATGAGACGGCGGGGCCCAGCGGAGCGGTGCTTGAGATGAAGGGCCCAGCGGAGCGGTGCTTGACAGGAAGGGCCCAGCGGAGCGGTGCTTGAGATGAAGGGCCCAGCGGAGCGGTGCATGAGACGGCGGGGCCCAGCGGAGCGGTGCTTGAGATGAAGGGCCCAGCGGAGCGGTGCTTGAGATGAAGGGCCCAGCGGAGTGGTGCATGAGACGGCGGGCCCATCGGAGCGGTGCTTGATATGAAGGGCCCAGTGGTGCGGTTCTTGTCCCGGCAGGGCACGTTCAGCGGTTCTTGTCCCGGCGGGGCCCTGTTCAGCGGTGCTCCTCCCGGCGGGGCCCTGTTCAGCGGTGATTGTCCCGGCGGGGCCCATTCAGCGGTGCTCCTCCCGGCGGGCCCTGTTCAGTGGTGCTCCTCCCGGCGGGGCCCTGTTCAGCGGTGCTCCTCCCGGCGGGGCCCGTTCATCGGTGCTCCTCCCGGCGGGGCCCTGTTCAGCGGTGCTCCTCCCGGCGGGGCCCTGTTCAGCGGTGCTTGTCCTGTGTGTGTAGGGAGCCAGACCTGGGCAAGACTTCCCGCTCATTCACCATCCGAACTTGCGGTCGCAGCGCCCGCCTGTGATGGAGTCCTGGGCCCGTGGGTGTCGTCCGTCACACCCAGAATGGGGCTGGTGGGGCCCTCCTGGGCAGCTCGCCTTCTGCCTGACTTCTCCGCCCTGCTGCCCTTGCCCTCCTTCGCTGGAGCTCTGTGGCCCTTGCCTCCCTTGGATGATGTGGCAGGTGACGGGGTAAGGCTACTGTCCTTGGTGGCAGCCGTCTCAGTCTTGTCGCGCCGGGCCTTTTTCTTTTTTGTCCTCTTCCCAGGGTGGGGGACTGGCTGTCCCCTTGCTGCTGGCCGATGTTCCTGCCCTAGGATCTCGTGGACTCCAATAGCCCTGCACTATGGTCACAGAAGATGCAGGGCTGGTGGTGGCTGAGGTGCTTTTTTTAGTCTTACCAGATGGAGGGGGTGGGTCAGTGATTGGAACGAGCTCAAGGTTGGAAAGGAAAAGGACTTTGGAAGGACAGGGACGGGTAGGTGTAGTGGGTTTGGGAGTGGAGGAAGAGGATGTGGTTGTAGGAGAGTCAAGTGTGCTGTCTTTGGGTGCAGGTGCTTGTGACGGAGGCTGTCGTGAGGTGGATGGCTGTTGGGTGGGTGGCTGCCTGCGTTTGTGTGCTTTGGAAGAGGGGGTGACAGACACACTGGGAGAGGACACAGGGAACGTGTAAATGGCAGTGGGGGTGGTGACTGCACGTGTGCGGACTGTAATGGAGGGTGTGCTGGTGATGGAAGTACTGGCTGATGGTGGTGTGCATGCAGGTGTGAGTGGAGACGTCACAGGGAGGGAGGAGGGAGATGAGGAGGTGGGGGACAAAGAGGTGGTAGTGACTGTTGGCATGTCTGCATCTGGATGTTGCTTGGGTGAATGCTTGTGGGATCTGTGGTGCTTATGTCTGGATGAGCTGCCCTTGGGTGTAGAGGTGTGTGCAGGCTGGTCTGATGGTGTGGATGGGATAGGCAGAGGAACAGGAGACTGGGACTGGGTGGAGGGAGTCAGAAGAGGGAGGCTGGAGACAGGGACAATGGCTGCCGTCAGTGCTGAGGCCAGAGCATTGAACAATCGCTGATGGGCAGCCTGACCCGAATGAATGCCCTCCAGGTATGCATTGCTCCGATGCACCTCCCTTTCTACACCCTGGATGGCATTCAAAAGGGTAGACTGCCCAACAATGAGTGTCCTGAGGAGGTCAATGACCTCCTCACTGAGGGCAGCAGGGGTAACTGGGGCAGGGCCTGAGGTGCCTGGGGCGAAGGAGATGCCCACCTTCCTGGGTGAGCGGGCAAGGAGCGAAGGCTGAGGGGCTGCTGGGAGGGCGGGGCTGGTGCGCTGGGTGGCGGCTGTACCTGTTGTGGCAGTGGGCACGGATGTTGCCGCCACCGCTAGGGAGCTCCCTTCCGAGGACGTGTCAGTGTCGCTGACGTCTCCACGGGTCCCCGTTGTGGAGCTCCACTTGCCCTCCGTCTCACTGGTGTACTCGGAGTCTGTTGTATGGCCCTCGGGGGCCATGTGAGATGCAGCTCCCTTGTGCGCCGATGCCACTTCTCCTCCGCCTGATGATGCTAATGCACACATGAACAGGAAGACAAAGAAAATGGGGGGGGGAGAAATGAAGACAGGTTGAGTGCATGCATTGGCAACACCATTGTCGGAGAGGACAGACACAGAAGCCCCCTGAACTAGGCCGCGCAATGGGGGTACACTACTCAGTTATTGTGACTAGGCCTACGGGTCTATGGACGACAAATGCACACATGGGTGAGGCCGACCATGGATAGCTGTACTTGGCACCCTACAGAGGTGGGGCGTGGGGCACAGGGCCGTGTCTAACGGAGGGGCCTAGCCTACAGAATGCGCCCTGGCCTGGAGATAGCCACAGCCCTCCTCCCCCACCCAGACACCTTCACTGCGCGCAAAGATAGCAGAATGTGCTGATACTCACCCCCTTGTGTCTGCTGTGATGTCCTCACGTGCCCATCCAAACCGGGGAAGGCCACCGCCAGGATCCGGGACATCAGGTCGGTCAATTGGCGGCTGGCACCCCTCCTACGTTGGGAGGCCATCCCCAGCAGAGACTCGGCGGTTTTTCTGGTCCCGCGGTGGATGTCCTCCCACCTCTTTCGGCAGTGGGTGCCCCGTCTGTTGTGGACCCCCAGGGCCCGGACGTCCTTGGCGATGGCACGCCAAATGTCGATCTTCTGATGGGCGCTGACCTATGTGACATGTACAGGGTGGTAAAGGACATCGCATCAGTTTTCGGCCTGGTCAATGTGAGTGGCCCCCCCCTCCCCAACCTTGCCATGTGGCACATGCTCTCATCTTTCGTGCATTGCACTCCTCATTCGCTCCCCTCTCCACCATCTTACATACACCCCACTCAACACAGGCATAGCCCATTCAACGTGCACACTGTGTACTAACCTGTTGGTCTGGAGGACCGTAGAGTAGCGAATACTGGGGGAGGACCCCATCAACAAGTTTCTCCAATTCTTCGGCAGTGAAGGCAGGGGCCCTTTCCCCAGTCGCAGCAGCCATTGTATCTCCCAGACCGAGGTCACAGCAGCACTTGCAGTATAGGTCCTCTCCTGTGGATGATCAGGTCTCGAGTGATTAATCAGATAGAAAATGGCGGTCACGCCCGCGGCGGTGCGTATCGCGGCGGTGCGTACCGCGACCGCCGGCGCACATCGTCATTGGCTCCTGAGACCCATAGGGTTCAATGTTAACCAATGCTGCTTTGCGCCGCGGTCTTCGACCGCCTACAGCCACGGTGTGCCACGCCAGCGCAGTGACCTCACATCCCACTGTCACAATTCACAGGTCAGGCAGCCTCCATTTCAAGGGCCCACATGGCATGATTTCTACTGCGTCACACAGGCCTAGGCCTTGCATTGCCACTCATACAAGCCTTTCAATGCATAGCGATTCGTGTACTGTGCAAGCTGTGTGAACTAACCTGAGGGTTGCTTGACTCTGTGCTCCATGTTGTCCTTCCTAGGCACCGTCCACTGGGACTTGCGAGGAGAAGGATGAATCCTCCTGTGTACCGACCGCTGGTGGACCTGTCGACAATGGAAGAACGACATATCATACTTACATACCGGCTTGACAGAGCAACTATACATGAACTATGTGCCCAGCTGGAGCCAGACGTGATGTCCCCCATCCGCCAACCCACAGGGATTCCCCCTCTGGTGCAGATTCTGTCAGTACTCCATTTTTTGGCAAGTGGGTCTTTTCAGACAACAGTGGCCCTATCATCTGGTATGTCTCAGCCTATGTTTTCTAAGGTTTTGTCCAGAGTGTTGTCTGCCCTGATGAAATACATGCCGAGCTATATTATTTTCCCTGAGGTGGGCGAATTGGCTACAGTGAAGGGTGATTTCTATGCCCTTGGACATATCCCCAACATCATTGGTGCCATTGATGGGACCCATGTGGCTTTGGTTCCCCCCAAAGAAAGTGAGCAGGTGTACAGAAACAGAAAAAGTTATCATTCGATGAATGTACAGGTGGTCTGTTTGGCTGACCAGTACATCTCCCATGTAAATGCCAAGTTCCCTGGGTCAGTGCATGACGCGTATGTCATGCGAAATAGCAGCATCCCTTATGTGATGGAACAGCTACAGAGACACCGTGTGTGGCTAATTGGTGACTCTGGTTACCCCAACCTGTCGTGGCTACTGACCCCAGTGAGGAATCTCCGGACCAGGGCAGAGGAACTGTACAATGAGGCCCATGGGTGATTTAGGAGGATCATAGAAAGGACCTTCGGGGTCCTGAAGGCCAGGTTTAGGTGCCTGCATATGACAGGGGGATCCCTCATGTACTCACCAAAGAAGGTGTGCCAGATCATCGTGGCCTGCTATATGCTTCACAATCTTGCATTGCGCCGCCAGGTGCCTTTTCTGCAGGAGGATGGTCCAGATGGTGGTGTTGTTGCAGCTGCGGAGCCTGTGGAGAGTGAAGAGGAGGAAGACGACGGGGACGACACGGACAACAGGGATACAGTCATACAACAATACTTTCAGTAGCACACAGGTAAGAAACAGCCACCCCAATTTACATTTACTTGAGGCCTCATGCGTCTCCACTGTCTGTGTTTCCCCCCAGTTCCTGTTAACTGATTTGTGACTTTCCCTTCCCTTTTCAGAGCTGTATGACCCACTGCCTGACTTCAGCTTTGTTTGGCCATGGACTAAAGCTTATTGAAATTGGTATGTTGTCATCACAAAGTAACTGGACATTATTGCACCGTTATGTGTAATACATTTGTTAAGAATACAAGCAGACTCCTGTTTTTTTATGTGGAATAAGTGATTTATTTTAAGTGCTACATATAGGTAAATGATTGGGAAGCGGGGATGGGTGGGGGTGGAGTAATGTCCATGGCAGAGTCCAGTTATCAGTCGCACAGGTGCATTGTCCATATGCCTGTGGAAGGATGGAGCAAGGGCAGTTCAAGGTTGGACAGGGTGACAATGTGGGACAGTGGGATGACATCAGGGGGTATCTTAGGCTGGCGGGGGTCTTGCAATCCTACTCTGTCTTCTTGTGAGATCTCAGGTTCCACTTGCGGGGTGGTTCTTCTTCTGCAGGAGGTGGGGTTCTGGTGGCCTGTCGTTGTGTGGGGGCCTCCTGTCCACTAGCGCCGGCGGAGGTGGTAGGCTGTTCCTGGCCTGGGCTAGTGACAGGGGCCCTTTGGGGTGCCACATGGTCCAGCAATGTGGTGACGATCTGGGTAAGGGCCAGGACGATGGTCCCCATTACGGAACCAATGTTCCTCAGTTCCTCCCTGAACCCCATGTACCGTTCCTCCTGCAGTTCCTGGATCTCCTGGAACCGGGCCAGTACCGTTGCCATCGTCTCCTGGGAGCGGTGGTATGCTCCCATGATGGAGGAGAGGGCCTCTTGGAGAGTCGGTTACCCGGGCCTGCCCCCCACCTGTCGCACAGCAGCCCTCCCAGTTCCCCTGTGTTCCTGGGCCTCTGTCCCCTGGATGGTGTGCCCACTACCACTGCCCCCAGGTCCCTGTTGTTGTTGGGGTGGTGGTCAACCTGGGTGCCCTGTAGTGGTGGACACACCGCTGATTGACGTGTCCTGGAGACAAAGGCATGGGCCCGCTGGGTGGGAGCTGTGCTGGTGTTCCCAGAGGGGGTTGGGTCTGGTGTAGCCTGTGGCTGTCTGTGGGGAACCGACTGTCCAGAGGTCCCCGATGGGCCGGGCTGGTCGTCTGGCTCCAGGGAGACAGAGCTGCTGTCATCGCTGGGGGCCTCTTCTGGGGGTGGGATGGACATCTCTGGACCCTCCTTGGCGGTGTGGTGGCGTTCGGGTCCTGCAGGGGTATAAAGGTATGGTTATTGCTTCTTTGTGTGGCATTTTGTGTGATGGGTGGGTGTCCTTGTACCCATGTACAGGCATTTCCTTGTGGGGGCTTTTGTGAGGGTGGCTTGTGGGGGTGATGTGTGTGTGCAGTGGGCATGCTTTGGTGATGGGTGTCCATTCTTTGTGGTCGCATGCAGGGCTTGGTGTTGGGATGGGTGGGTTGTGATGGTGAGCCTTTTGCTAGGGATTGGTGTGATGGGGGAGGGGGTGAGGGTGGGGGGAAGATTTGGCATGTAGGTGGGGTGGGGGTGGGAAGCAGTAGTGAAGATTTGCCTTACCAGAGTCCATTCCTCCGACTACTCCTGCGAGGCCCTCAGGATGCAGGATGTGCAAGACTTCCTCCTCCCACGCGGTAAATTCTGGGGGAGTAGGTGGGGGTCCGCCGCCAGTCTTCTGCACCGCTATGTTGTGCCTTGATACCATGGAACGCACCTTCCCCCGTAGGTCGTTCCATCTCTTCCTGATGTCCTCCCGATTGCGTGGATGCTGTCCCACCGCGTTAACCCTGTCCACTATCCTTTGCCATAGCCCCATCTTCCTGCCAATTGTGGTGTGCTGCACCTGTGCCCCGAAGAGCTGGGGCTCTACACGGACTATTTCCTCCACCATGACCCTGAGTTCGGCGTCACTGAACCTGGGGTGTCTTTGGGGTGCCATGGGGTGGTGTGGTTGAGGTGTGGGGTGGCGTTTGTGGTGATGAGTGTGGTGCGTGTGGTGGTGTGTGGTGTTTGGTGCGTGGATTCTGTGTGGGTGATGGTGTTGTGTGCCTCTGTGTTGTGGGATTCTCTGTTCTGTGCTCTCTCTCTAGCCTTCGTCAATGATTTCGGGTCGTAGGGGCGCTTGTGGGTGATGTGGGTGTATGTTTTATATTGTGTTGGGTGTGTGGGAGTGGTGTTAGTATATGTATCACGTGTGTGTATTTCGAACTGACCAATGTTGCTGAGTTTTCTATGTGTGTGTGTATTTTGACCGCGGCGGTGTGTACCGCCAATGGAATACCGCGTTTGAAAGACCGCCGCGTGGATTTGTGGGTCGGAATGGTATGGGCGTATTTCTGTTGGCGTGACGGTGGAGGTTTGGTCAGCGCCATTTTTTCGCTGACCTTTGGTGTGGCAGATTTTTGTGGATGTCGGGTTTTTGGCGGTTTGCCAGTTGCGGGTCAGAATGACCGTGGTGGTTTACCGCGGCCGCGGCGGTGTTATGGCGGCCTTCTGGCCGGCGGTAAGCGACTTTTACCGCTGAGGTCAGAATGACCACCTAAGACTTGAAGCACAGAGTGCTATGCCCCCCAAGGAAAAGTAGGTTCCAGGTGGCCCTGTAATGCGTACCATAGCATCCACAGTGCAACCCAAAATAGTAGCAAATAATTATATCCAATGCTCAAAGGTATATCACAATAACAGCCTGAATAAAAAGAAAAAAATATGAAGATAAAATGTAGAAAGAATGACACTGACTAGTGCTGTAATCATCCAACTACAAAGTGGGGCCTAATCTACACTTAGGGGGTCATTCTAACCCTGTCGGTCGGTGATAAAGCGGCGGCCAACCCGCCAACAGGCAGGCGGTCCAAAAAATGGAATTCTGACCCTGGCGGGAACTGCCAACCCAGCCCGCCACATTAACACTCCGACCGCCACGACGGGACCGACAAACAGCGCGGCGGTCACCGCCAACAGACAGGCGGCAGACAATGTACCGCCCACCCTATCACAACTCACCAATCCGCCACCTTTTCCGGGGCGGGAGCCCCGCCGATAAAAACACGGCGGAAACAGACTACGAACGGGAAAACGCTCACCTATACACACTCCACGAGGAAGGAGGACAGCATGGAGCCCGAATTACACATCCTACCGGCTATTGTCTACCTGCTCATCTACCAGGAGTACGAACGCCGGCGCAGACGACAACGGTGAGTACTGCACCTACGACACAGGGGAGGGGGGAGGAGGAAAGGTTACGTGCACACACATACGCGATACACCCACCCCCCCAACCCACCCCCCCAATACCTACACACCAATGCAGAGCAACTAGTCAGAGTGACACCCCCCAAACCCCGCGGAAGAATGCAAGGACATAATTCAAATGAAGTTTAAAATTTATGTATGAAATAGGTTCATTGAAGTCATGGTAAATATGCCATATGAAATATACAAAAGAAATAATGAACATAGTGCAAAGTATAAACATAGTCAATAAGTCCTGCACAGTCCGTTCAATATCCAGAGTCCGTGGGCCAATGTGTACAAACACATGGGCAAAGCCCACACAGGATACCGGATACCATTGGAGAGAACACTGCAGGGGCATCAGATGATAAAACAACAGGCACCTCAAGGGGAAGGGAAAGGGGGGCACCTCAGCCACATGAGTCCACGACGCCAGATCCACGAGGGGCCTCCATGCCCACTGTACCATCCTGGGGAGTGCAAAGCCACAGTCTCACAAGTCTCTACAGTGGGAGGGTTGCCCACTGTGCCATCCTGGGGAGTGCAAAGCCACAGTCTCACAAGTCTCTACAGTGGGTGGTTTGCCCACTGCATTATCCTGGGGAGTGCAAAGCCACAGTCTCACAAGTCTCTACAGTGGGAGGGTTGCCCACTGTTCCATCCTGGGGAGTGCAAAGCCACAGTCCATCAGATGGATAACCGACTCCACTGGTATTGGAGGAGGCATGGTGCCCAGAGTGCATCGTGAACACCTGCTCGACACAGAACCGGCACTGTCAATGGACCAGCGGTGCTTGAGACGGCGGTGCCCAGCGGAGCGGTGCCTGAGATGAAGGGCCCAGCGGAGCGGTGCTTGACAGGAAGGCCCCAGCGGAGCGGTGCTTGACAGGAAGGGCCCAGCGGAGCCGTGCTTGACAGGAAGGGCCCAGCGGAGCGGTGCTTGAGATGAAGGCCCCAGCGGAGCGGTGCTTGAGACGGCGGTGCCCAGCAGAGCGGTGCTTGAGATGAAGGGCCCAGCGGAGCGGTGCTTGAGATGAAGGGCCCAGCGTAGCGGTGCTTGAGACGGCGGTGCCCAGCGGAGCGGTGCTTGACAGGAAGGCCCCAGCAGAGCGGTGCTTGAGATGAAGGGCCCAGCGGAGCGGTGCTTGAGATGAAGGGCCCAGCGGAGCGGTGCTTGAGATGGCGGGGCCCAGCGGAGCGGTGCTTGACAGGAAGGCCCCAGCGGAGCGGTGCTTGAGATGAAGGGCCCAGCGGAGCGGTGCTTGAGATGAAGGGCCCAGCAGAGCGGTGCTTGAGACGGCGGGGCCCAGCGGAGCGGTGCTTGAGATGAAGGGCCCAGCGGAGCGGTGCTTGAGATGAAGGGCCCAGCGGAGCGGTGCTTGAGACGGCAGGGCCCTCTTCAGCGGTGCTCTTCACGGCGGGGCCCTGTTCAGCGGTGCCTGTCTTGGCGGGGCCCTCTTCAGCGGTGCTCCTCACGGCGGGGCCCTGTTCAGCGGTGCCTGTCTTGGCGGGGCCCTCTTCAGCGGTGCTCTTCACGGCGGGGCCCTGTTCAGCGGTGCCTGTCTTGGCGGGGCCCTCTTCAGCGGTGCTCCTCACGGCGGGCCCTGTTCAGCGGTGCCTGTCTTGGCGGGGCCCTCTTCAGCGGTGTCCTCACGGCGGGGCCCTGTTCAGCAGTGCCTGTCTTGGTGGGGCCCTCTTCAGCGGTGCTTGTCCTGTCTTTCAAGGGAGCCAGACCTGGCCAAGACTCCCCGCTTAGTCGCCCTCCGACCTTGCGGTAGCGGGGCCCTCCTGTGATGGAGTCTTGTGCCCGTGGGTGTCGTCCGTCACACCCGGTATGGGGCTGGTGGGGCCCTCCTGGTGCACTCGGCTGCTGCATGTCTTCTCCGCCCTGCTGCCCTTGCCCTCCTTCGCTGCAGCTCTCTGGCCCTTGCCTCCCTTAGATGATGTGGGAGGTGACGTGGCAAGGCCACTCTCCTTGGTGGCAGCCGTCTCAGGCTTTTCGCACCGGCCCTTAAGTTTTCTTGTCCTCTTCCCAGGGGGTGGGCTGGCTGTCCCCTTGCTGCTGGCCGATGTTCCTTCCCTAGGAGCTGGTGGACTCCAATAGCCCTGCACTATGGTGATACTATATGCAGGGCTGGTGGTGGCTGAGGTGCTCTTTGGACTCTTACCAGATGGAGGGGGTGGGTCAGCTGATGCAAAGAGGTTAATTTTGGAGAGGAAAAGTTTTTTAGGAGCAATGGGAAGGGTAGGTGCAGTGGGTATGGGAGTGGAGGAAGAGGATGTGGTTGTAGGAGAGTCAAGTGTGCTGTCTTTGGGTGCAGGTGCTTGGGCTGGAGGCTGTCGTGAGGTGGATGGCTGTTGGGTGGGTGGCTGCCTGCGTTTGTGTGGTTTGGAAGAGGGGGTGACAGACACAGTGGGAGAGGACACATGGGACGTGTAAATGACAGTGGGGGTGGTGACTGCACGTGTGCTGACTGTAATGGAGGGTGTGCTGGTGCTGGAAGTACTGGCTGATGGTGGTGTGCATGCAGGTGTGAGTGGAGACGTCACAGGGAGGGAGGAGGGAGACGAGGAGGAGGGGGACACAGAGGTGGTAGTGACTGTTAGCATGTCTGCATCTGGATGTTGTTTGTGTGAATGCTTGTGGGATCTGTGGTGCTTATGTCTGGATGAGCTGCCCTTGGGTGTTGAGGTGTGTGCAGGCTGGTCTGATGGTGTGGATGGGATAGGCTGAGGAACAGGAGACTGGGACTGGGTGGAGGGAGTTAGAAGAGGGAGGCTGGAGACAGGGACAATGGCTGCCGTCAGTGCTGAGGCCAGAGCGTTGAACGATCGCTGATGGGCAGCCTGACCCGAATGAATGCCCTCCAGGTATGCATTGCTCCGATGCACCTCCCTTTCCACCCCCTGGATGGCATTCAAAAGGGTAGACTGCCCAACAATGAGCGTCCGGAGGAGGTCAATGACCTCCTCACTGAGGGCAGCAGGGGTGACTGGGGCAGGGCCTGAGGTGCCTGGGGCGAAGGAGATGCCCGACTTGGTGTGCGAGCGGGCACGGGGCGAACGCTGAGGGGCTGCTTGGAGGGCGGAGCTGGTGCGCTGGGTGGCAGCTGTACCTGTAGTTGCGGTGGGCACGGATGTTGCCGCCACCGCAAGGGAGCTCCCTTCCGAGGACGTGTCGGTGTCGCTGACGTCTCCACGGGTCCCCGTTGTGGAGCTCCCCTCGCCCTCCGTCTCACTGCTGAACTCGGAGTCGGTTGCATGGCCCTCCGGGGCCATGTGAGATGCAGCTCCCTCGTGCGCCGATGCCACTTCTCCTCCGCCTGATGATGCTAATGCACACATGCACAGGAAGAAAAAGAAAATGGGTGGGGGGGAGAAATGAAGACAGGTTGAGTGCATGCATTGGCAACACCGTTGGCAGAGAGGACAGACACAGAAGCCGCCTGCACTACGCTGCGCAATCGGGGTACACTACTCAGTTCTTGTGACTAGGCCTACAGGTCTATGGACGACAAATGCACACATGGGTGATGCAGGACCATGGATAGCTGTACTTGGCACCCTACAGAGGTGGGGGGCGGGGGCACAGGGCCATGGCTAACGGAGGGGACTAACCTACAGAAAGCACCCTGGCCTTGAGTTACCCACAGCCCTTCTCCCCAACCCAGACACCTCCACTGCGCGCAAAGATAGCAGAATGTGCTGATACTCACCCCCTTGTGTCTGCTGTGATGTCCCCACGCGCCCATCCAAATCGGGGTAGGCCACCGCCAGGATCCGGGACATCAGGGGGGTCAATTGGCGGCTGGCACCCCTCCTACGTTGGGAGGCCATCCCCAGCAGAGACTCGGCGGTCTTTTTGGTCCCGCGGCGGATGTCCTCCCACCTCTTTCAGCAGTGGGTGCCCCGTCTGTTGTGGACCCCCAGGACCCGGACGTCCTTGGCGATGGCACGCCAAATGTCGATCTTCTGATGGGCGCTGACCTATTTGACATGTACAGGGTGGGAAAGGAAATATCATCACTTTTCTGCATGGTAGATGTGAGTGGCCCCCCCTCCCCAACCTTGCCATGTGGCACATGTTCCCATCTGTCGTGCATTGCACTCCTCATTCGCTCCCCTCCCCACCATCTTACATACACCCCACTCAACACAGGCATAGCCCATTCAGCGTGCACCCTGTTTACTAACCTGTTGGTCTGGAGGACCGTAGAGTAGCGCATACTGGGGGAGGACCCCATCAACAAGTTTCTCCAATTCTTCGGAAGTGAAGGCAGGGGCCCTTTCCACAGTCGCAGCAGCCATTGTATCTCCCAGACCGAGGTCACAGCAGCACTTGCAGTATAGGTCCTCTCCTGTGGATGATCAGGTCTCGAGTGATTAATCAGATAGAAAATGGCGGTCACGCCCGCGGCGGTGCGTATCGCGGCGGTGCGTATCGCGGCGGTGCGTACCGCGACCGCCGGCGCACATCGTCATTGGCTCCTGAGACCCATAGGGTTCAATGTTAACCAATGCTGCTTTGCGCCGCGGTCTTCGACCGCCTACAGCCACGGTGTGCCACGCCAGCGCAGTGACCTCACATCCCACTGTCACACTTCACAGGTCAGGCAGCCGCCATTTCAAGGGTCCACATGGCATGATTTCTACTGCGTCACACAGGCCTAGGCCTTGCATTGCCACTCCTACAAGCCGTTCCATGCATAGCGATTCGTGTACTGTGCAACCTGTGTGAACGAACCTGTGGGTTGCTTGACTCTGTGCTCCATGTTGTCCTTCCTAGACACCGTCCGCTGGGACTTGCGAGGAGAAGGATGAATCCTCGCGTGTACCGACCGCTGGTGGACCTGTCGACAATGGAAGAACAACATATCATACTTACATACCGGCTTGACAGAGCAACTATACATGAACTATGTGACCAGCTGGAGCCAGACCTGATGTCCCCCATTCGCCAACCCACAGGGATTCCCCCTCTGGTGCAGGTTCTGTCAGTACTCCATTTTTTGGCAAGTGGGTCGTTTCAGACAACAGTGGCCATATCATCTGGGATGTCTCAGCCTATGTTTTCTAAGGTTTTGTCCAGAGTGTTGTCTGCCCTGATGAAATACATGCGGAGCTACATTATTTTCCCTGAGGTGGGCGAATTGGCTACAGGGAAGGGTGATTTCTATGCCCTTGGACATATCCCCAACATCATTGGGGCCATTGATGGGACCCATGTGGCTTTGGTTCTCCCCAAAGACAGTGAGCAGGTGTACCGAAACAGAAAAAGTTATCATTCGATGAATGTCCAGGTGGTCTGTTTGGCTGACCAGTACATCTCCCATGTAAATGCCAAGTTCCCTGGGTCAGTGCATGACGCCTACATCATGCAGAATAGCAGCATCCCTTATGTGATGGGTCAACTCCAGAGGCACCGTGTGTGACTATTAGGTGACTCTGGTTACCCCAACCTGTCATGGCTACTGATCCCAGTGAGGAATCCCAGGACAAGGGCAGAGGAACGCTACAATGAGGCCCATGGGTGAACTAGGAGGATCATAGAAAGGACCTTCGGGGTCCTGAAGGCCAGGTTTAGGTGCCTGCATATGACAGGGGGATCCCTCATGTACTCACCAAAGAAGGTGTGCCAGATCATCGTGGCCTGCTGTATGCTTCACAATCTTGCATTGCGACGCCAGGTGCCTTTTCTGCAGGAGGATGGTCCAGATGGTGGTGTTGTTGCAGCTGTGGAGCCTGTGGAGAGTGAAGAGGAGGAAGACGACGGGGACGACACGGACAACAGGGATACAGTCATACAACAATACTTTCAGTAGCACACAGGTAAGAAACAGCCACCCCAATTTACATTTACTTGAGGCCTCATGCGTCTCCACTGTCTGTGTTTCCCCCCAGTTCCTGTTAACTGATTTGTGACTTTTCCTTCCCTTTTCAGAGCTGTATGACCCAACTGCCTGACTTCAGCTTTGTTTGCCCATGGACTAAAGCTTATTGAAATTGGTATGTTGTCATCACAAAGTAACTGGACATTATTGAACCGTTATATGTATTACATTTGTTAAGAATACAAGCAGACTCCTGTTTATTTAAGTGGAATAAGTGATTTATTTAAAGTGCTAGATATAGGTAAATGATTGGGAAGCGGTGATGGGTGGGGGTGGAGTAATGTCCATGGCAGAGTCCAGTTCTCAGTCGCACAGGTGCATTGTCCATATGCCTGTGGAAGGATGGAGCAGGGGCAGTTCAAGGTTGGACAGGGTGACAATGTGGGACAGTGGGATGACATCAGGGGGTATCTTAGGCTGGCGGGGGTCTTGGCATCCTACTCTGTCTTCTTGTGTGATCTCAGGTTCCGCTTGTGGGGTGGTTGATCTTCAGCAGGAGGTGGGGTTCTGGTGGCCTATCGTGGTGTGGGGGCCTCCTGTCCACTTGCGCCGGCGGAGGTGGTAGGCTGTTCCTGGCCTGGGCTAGTGACAGGGGCCCTTTGGGGTGCCACATGGTCCCGCAATGTGGTGACGATCTGGGTAAGGGCCAGGACGATGGTCCCCATTGCGGAACCGATGTTCCTCAGTTCCTCCCTGAACCCCATGTACCGTTCCTCCTGCAGTTCCTGGATCTCCTGGAACCGGGCCAGCACCGTCGCCATCGTCTCCTGGGAGCTGTGGTATGCTCCCATGATGGAGGAGAGGGCCTCTTGGAGAGTCGGTTACCCGGGCCTGTCCCCCCCCTGTCGCACAGCAGCCCTCCCAGTTCCCCCGTGTTCCTGGGCCTCTGTCCCCTGGCCGGTGTGCCCACTACCACTGCCCCCAGGTCCCTGTTGTTGTTGGGGTGGTGGGTCAACCTGGGTGCCCTGTAGTGGTGGACACTCCGCTGATTTACGTGCCCTGGAGACAGAGGCATGGGCCCGCTGGGTGGGAGCTGTGCTGGTGTTCCCAGAGGGGGTTGGGTCTGGTGTAGCCTGTGGCTGTCTGTGGGGAACCAACTGTCCAGAGGTCCCTGATGGGCCGGGCTGGTCGTCAGGGTCCAGGGAGACAGAGCTGCTGTCATCGCCGGGGGCCTCTTCTGGGGGTGGGATGGACATCTCTGGACCCTCCGTGGCGGTGTGGTGGCGTTCGGGTCCTGCAGGGGTATAAAGGTATGGTTATTGCTTCTGTGTGTGGGATTTCGTGTGATGGGTGGGTGTCCGTGTACCCATGTGCAGGCATTTCCTTGTGGGGGCTTTTGTGAGGGTGGCTTGTGGGGGTGATGTGTGTGTGCAGTGGGCATGCTTTGGTGATGGGTGTCCATGCTTTGGGGTCGCATGCAGGGCTTGGTGTTGGGATGGGTGGGTTGTGATGGGGGAGGGGGTGAGGGTGGGGGTATGATTTGGCATTCTGGTGGGGTGGGGGTGGGAAGCAGTAGTGAAGATTTGCCTTACCAGAGTCCATTCCTCCGCCTACTCCAGCGAGGCCCTCAGGATGCAGGTTTTGCAAGACTTCCTCCTCCCACGCGGTAAATTCTGGGGGAGTAGGTGGGGGTCCGCCGCCAGTCTTCTGCACCGCTATGTTGTGCCTTGATACCATGGAACGCACCTTCCCTCGTAGGTCGTTCCATCTCTTCCTGATGTCCTCCCGATTGCGTGGATGCTGTCCCACCGCGTTGACCCTGTCCACTATCCTTTGCCATAGCTCCATCTTCCTGGCAATTGTGGTGTGCTGCACCTGTGCCCCGAAGAGCTGGGGCTCTACACGGACTATTTCCTCCACCATGACCCTGAGTTCGGCGTCACTGAACCTGGGGTGTCTTTGGGGTGCCATGGGGTGGTGTGGTTGAGGTGTGGGGTGGCGTTTGTGGTGATGAGTGTGGTGCGTGTGGTGGTGTGTGGTGTTTGGTGCGTGGATTCTGTGTGGGTGATGGTGTTGTGTGCCTCTGTGTTGTGGGATTCTCTGTTCTGTGCTCTCTCTCTAGCCTTCGTCAATGATTTCGGGTTGTAGGGGCTTGTGGGTGATGTGGGTGTGTGTTTTATATTGTGTTGGGTGTGTGGGAGTGGTGTTAGTATATGTATCAGGTGTGTGTATTTCGAACTGACCAATGTTGCTGAGTTTTCTATGTGTGTGTGTATTTTGACCGCGGCGGTGTGTACCGCCAATGGAATACCGCGTTTGAAAGACCGCCGCGTGGATTTGTGGGTCGGAATGGTATGGGCGTATTTCTGTTGGCGTGACGGTGGAGGTTTGGTCAGCGCCATTTTTTCGCTGACCTTTGGTGTGGCGGATTTTTGTGGATGTCGGGTTTTTGGCGGTTTGCCAGTTGCGGGTCAGAATGACCGTGGCGATTTACTGCGGCCGCGGCGGTGTTATGGCGGCCTTCTGGCCGGCGGAAAGCGACTTTTACCGCCGAGGTCAGAATGACCACCTAAGACTTGAAGCACAGAGTGCTATGCCCCCCAAGGAAAAGTAGGTTCCAGGTGGCCCTGTAATGCGTACCATAGCATCCACAGTGCAACCCAAAATAGTAGCAAATAATTATATCCAATGCTCAAAGGTATATCACAATAACAGCCTGAATAAAAAGAAAAAAATATGAAGATAAAATGTAGAAAGAATGACACTGACTAGTGCTGTAATCATCCAACTACAAAGTGGGGCCTAATCCACACTTAATGCCAATAAGATTATTTTCCAGGCATATGTTAAATGCACTGGACAGAGGAAGCCCGACCCCTGTCCCCAACTGTATGAAGAAAACAAATTGACTATGGTCGAAATATGCCTTTCAAACGGAGAACCAAAGTGACTGATGAGACACGAAGGCAAGGGAACCCACCTCAAAAGTGGTATTCATACGTCTAAGGTTCCAAAAAGAGCAGCGCTCTACAAACAAACACTGCTAAGTCCATAATCTATAAAGAACGAAATGGAAAATAGTAATAAGGAAAACAATAATTACTACTCGTTTATAAAAATTATGGCAACATTGTGACATAAGTATATCAACAAACTGTGGAGCTACAAATTTCTTACCTGGAGTTCTAAGTGTAGCGGTGTGGCATTGTGTAAGTGGCAAATGTGGTGAGAATCTCGCAAGTCAGCGTTATATACTTACAAGGTAATGTTCAGCCAGTGAGCAAAGAAACAAACAAAGGACCAAGCCAGAAGCTCTACTTTTACTGGATGTAAAAATAGCAACCACCTTGGAATGATGAAAAGATAAGATTCTAAAAACAGATCATGCAAAGTAATACAAAACAGGAAACTGGAATGTATAGGTAGGAAAAGATGTCCCCCCAAGAGCCTAATTTGCCACTACGTGAAGAAAAGGGTTAGCCCCAATCATGATGTGAACAAAGCTGCAGTGATACGAGTGTGTGTAGAATTCATTAGAAAGTGGTCAACACATATATGACGCAAATGTCACTATACATGTATCGGACAAAACATAAGGTAACCACAACTCTCAAATAACTCTTTTTTCAGAACATGTAGAGGGTACAAAAACATAAAAGTACACTGTGGTAATGTGAGTCAAGACGATCATTGAAATACAAAGGGGCATATTTATAGGAAAGAAGCGCATTGGTGCCAATGCGCCATTTTTCTTGCGGTCCCCTACCACCACCTAACAACACCATGGTTGTACTGTATTTACAACATGATGCACTATGGCTGTTGTTAGGCCAAAATTATGGTGCTAATCCTGCAAGGTAAAAGGAGGCCCATTGAAACAATGGGAGCATATTTCAACGCCTGACTTAGGCATGCATTAAAAATGATGCTAAAAATGGCGCAGTGAAAGCTTGTAAATTTCATTGCACCATTTATACGGGCCTCCTAATTAGGGAACGTCCCGCTTGCATACATTGTGCCTGGCACATGCATAATGTGACGCAAGGGGTTACATAGTGGCACAATGCATGCATTGTGTACCTTTGTAAATATGGCGTGACAAAATAAGGTGACATTAACACCACTTGAGCATAAAAAAGTGATGACAATGTGATGCAAGGTGCCGCAAGGGGCTTGTAAATATGCCCCAAAGTATTCATCTTGGGTACCAACACATTTTGGGCACAAAAAACCTCAGACTTTACATAGATTATGGCTAGCAATAAAAGCAAAGAGTTAAGGCTAGCAATGCTGGAAAGAATATAGGGGGTCATTCTGACCCTGGCGGCCGGTGACCGCCAGGGTCACCGACCACGGGAGCACCGCCAACAGGCTGGCGGTGCTCCCTCGAGCATTCTGACCGCGGCGGTTCAGCCGCGGTCAGAAACGGAAAGTCGGCGGTCTCCCGCCGACTTTCCGCTGCTCGGGTGAATCCTCCATGGCTGCGGAGCGCGCTCCGCAGCCATGGGGATTCTGACACCCCCTACCGCCATCCTGTTCCTGGCGGGTCTCCCGCCAGGAACAGGATGGCGGTAGGGGGTGCCGCGGGGCCTCTGGGGGCCCCTGCAGTGCCCATGCCAATGGCATGGGCACTGCAGGGGCCCCCATAAGAGGGCCCCACAAAGTATTTCAGTGTCTGCAAAGCAGACACTGAAATACGCGACGGGTGCAACAGCACCCGTCGCACCTTCCCACTACGCCGGCTCCATTCGGAGCCGGCGTCCTCGTGGGAAGGTAGATTTGCCCTGGGCTGGCGGGCGGCCTTTTGGCGGCCGCCCGCCAGCCCAGGGCAAATCTCAAAATACCCTCCGCGGTCTTGCGACCGCGGAGCGGTATTTTGTCGGGGGTAGACTGGCGGGCGGCCTCCGCCGCCCGCCAGTCTCGGAATCACCCCCATAGTCATCAAACCAACCATGTACATATACAAAATAGTTCCATTAATATTGCCACCAATGCAAGAAGGGGTTTAACCTTAGATTGGGGTCAGAATGACCTCCATGTTACAGACTTCCCACTCAGCTCAGCAGGAATACATGCATTTGTTTGTCCACATTGAGTCCCATGTCAGCCACAACAAACAGGATAATCCATTTGCTTTCATGTCTCCTCAACATTTTTGTTCAGTTGCCTCCACGGGGACCGGCTTTAACTTGATCATTTCCACTCTCTTATGAAATGTGTTTTGAAAGCCCTCATGTGCTCCTGAATCCTTTCCTTAAGGGGGCGTGTGGTGATACCCACGTATATATCCGTTCACAGATGCATATAGTACAGTAGACAACAAACTTAGAATTGCAATTCAGAAAATGTTTTATGACATATGTTTTGTTTTGCGTTATACATGAATTCAGTTGTCTTGTGCAATGCAAAGCTACATATGTTGCAGTGGGTGCATCCATAGGAACCCTTAGGTCTATCCGGTAACCAAGATCTCAATGTCCTTTGTGGTTCTTTGTGGAATGTAACTGGCACAGAAAATGTTCCTTAAGGTCTTGGCCTTACTATATGTAATTCTAGGCTTGGTGGTAATAAACCTAGACAAAGTTTTGTCCAATTTTAGTAAATGCCAATGTTTATGTAAAATGAGATATACAAAATTATTGTGTAAATTGTAACTAGTAATAAAGTTTAGGCGTTCATCCTTTTTCTTTTTTTGCATGTACATGTTCTTTCAGAAATTCTTTCCCTGGCTTTGATAAGTACAGTCTCTGAATAGCCCCTCTGCCTCAAATGCTTTTCTATTTTCTAGCAGACTTAGTTCATGTTCAAATACGTAGTCATCACTGCAATTTGCATCTTATGTATGTCATTTCCCCTTGGGAGATGGAATCAATCTGTACCCTCAGATGTCCACTTTAAGCATATAGGGGGTTATTACAACTTTGGAGGAGGTGTTAATCCGTCCCAAAAGTGAGGGTAAAGTGACGGATATACCACCAGCCGTATTACGAGTCCATTATATCCTATGGAACTCGTAATATGGCTGGTGGTATATCCGTCACTTTACCGTCACTTTTGGGACGGATTAACACCTCCTCCAAAGTTGTAATAACCCCCATAATATTGAGTTGCATGCAGTAGGCTTCATGTAAATCCTAGACAGTACCCTAGAGTTCTCTAAAAAGAGGATTACATCCAAAAAGTCTACTGCTTTGGAATTCACATCATGGCCCTCATTACAACATTGGTGGTAAATGCCGCCTACCGCGGTGCTGACTGCCACCAACATATCGTGACCGTGGTGGTATACCGCTATGGGTATAATGACCCACACATAGAAATCCGCCACAATACAGAAACCCACAAGTCCGCCAGCCCAAAGGTCAGTGATCAACTGGCGGTCCCAAAACCCAGACCGTTACCCCAACAGAAATATGCCCACAGTATCAGGACCCACGAATCACCGCAGCAGTCTTTCAACTGCGGTAAACCATTGGTGGTACACACCGCTGCGCTCAAAATACACACACACTAACAAAACTACACCACATTGGACAATTCAAACCACACACACCTGACACATATACACACACCACACCCACACACCCACAACACTATAAAATGCACACCCACATTACCCACAACCCTTTCAATGAAAAAGAAGATTGCCAACTAAGAGAGAGACAAGCCAGGAGCACCCACTCAATCTGAGCAACAGAACACCATCACCCATACACCATCCACGCACCTCACAGCACACACCCCAACACAGCACCCCACACATCCTCACACATACCACTCACACCACATCCATGGCACCCCAAAGACACCACAGGTTTTCAGAGGAGGAGCTAAGGATCATGGTGGAGGAAATCATCCGGGTAGAGCCACAGCTATTCGGATCACAGGTGCAGCAGACGTCCATTGCAAGGAAGATGGAGCTATGGCGGAGAGTCGTAGACAGGGTCAACGCCATTGGACAGCATCCCAGAACAAGAGATGACATAAGAAGAGGTGGAATGACCTACAAGGGAAGGTGCATTCCGTGGTAGCAAGACACCAGGTAGCTGTACAAAGGACTGTCGGTGGACCCCCACCTCCTCCCCTACAACTAATAAAATGGGAGGAGCAAGTCTTGGCGATCATGCATCCTGAGGGCCTCGCAGGAGTAGCAGGAGGACTGGACTCTGGTAAGTCAAATCTTTACTATTATATCCCCCACCTTACCTGCATGCAATCACAAACTACTACCCCTACCCTCACTCCCATCACTCCACCACCTCACATATACCCCACCATCACAACCCACCCATCACAAAACCAAGCCCTGCATGCCACACCAACGCATGGACACCCATCATTAAAGCATGCACTTTAGAGAGAATCACCTAGCCCACAAAATCACCACTCATACAAGGCAAAGCTGGCAATCACAACCGTACAGGGAAACACACCCATGTACAAGATGGCACATGCAGATACAATAACACTGCATTTACATCCCCACAGGACCCCCAATCAACGTCACCGGGGAGGAGGTGCCACCAACATCCAGCCCCCCCCAGAAGAGGCCCACAGTAATGGAAGGAGCTCTGCACGCCTGGATCACAATGACCAACCTGGCCTATCAGGGACCTCTGGCCAGTTGGTTACCCTGACACAGTCCCATACCACCACAGAGCCTACCCCCTCAGGAAACACCACCACAGCACTCACCCACTGGGCCCATCCCTCTGTCCCCAGGACACGTCAATCAGCAGTGTGTCCACCACTACAGGGACCCCAGGTAATCCCACGAACCCAAGACAATCAGGGACCTGAGGTCAGTGGCAGTGGGCACACGGTTCAGGGGACAGAGGCACAGGACAACAGGGAAGCCGGGAGGACTTGTGTGCGACAGGGGGAGGACAGGCCCAGGGAACCCACTCTCCACAAGGCACTTGTAGGGACCCTGGGAGCATACCACCATTCCCAGGAGACCTTGGGCCAGATACTGGCCAAGTTGCAGGAGACCCAGAGGCTGCAGGAGGGACACTACCTGGGGATCAGGGAGAACCTCAAACACATCCACACCATCCTGGTCACCACTGCAGGGGTGCCTGCTTACATGGCCAACACCATGAGGGAGGCATTGGCACATCCCCGGGCCCCTGACACTAGCCACACCGAAGAACAGCCCTCCACCTCCACCGGCGCTAGTGGACAGGAGGCCCCGCCACAGGACCAACCGGCCACCAGCACCACACCCCCTGCAGAAGGAGAACCACCCCACAAATGGTCCCTGCAATCCAGGCAGAAGCCAGAGAATATTGCCAAGACCCCGCCAGAAAATAAGACTCTCCTGAATGTCACCCTTGTGTCCCACTCTGTCACCCAGTCCAACTTGTACTGCCATTGCTCCACTTCCTATGCCTCCTTGGACAATGCACCTGTGATACAAATAGACTGGACTCTATCCTGGACATTCCTCCACCATCACCCCAGCCCATTGAACATCCCCCTCTACTTATTAGCACTTAAATATACACCCTTGAAACAAATACAAGTATGGAGTCTGTCAAACGATTAAAATATGTATTAGTTTAACAAGCTGTAAACATTTCAAATCATATGTAAAGTGGTATATACATTGGTATGACCTGTAGTGGGCAGCACTAAACACACCAGGAGCCAGAGTGAGCCACAGAGATCTGAAAACAGAGATGCCAAAGGGTACAGTAAGTGGCCATAAACATAGGGAACTTAGGCTACCATGTCCAATGACTAACACAAAACTGCAATGGAAATTTAAGTTACAGTGTCTTCCCTGTGTGTCACTGGAAGTACTGTTCTATGAGTGAGCTTCTGTTGTCCACATCTTCTTCCTCTGCCTCCTCTTCCTCACGGTCCACAGGCTCCACCACTGCCACAAGACCATCTCCAGGTTCATCTTCCTGCAGAGAAGGTACCTGGCGTCTCAAGGCCAGATTGTGCAACATGCAAGATGCAACAATAATCTGGCACACCTTCTTGGGTGAGTAGTACAGGGATCCACCTGTCAGATGGAGGCACCGGAACCTGGCCTTCAGGAGGCCAAAGGTTCTTTCAATGATCCTCCCTGTTCGCCCATGTGCCTCATTGTAACGTTCCTCTGCCCTTGTCCTGGCATTCCTCACTGGGATCAGTAGCCATGAGAGGTTGGGGTAACCAGAATCACCTGCAAATATTCAAGGGATACCTGTTAGACATAGACTCACCCTTAGGGACAACCCCACACCCATATACCTACCTCAACTGGATGGGGACCATGGGCTCACCTATTAGCCACACTGGTGCCTCTGGAGTTGAGACATCACATATGGAATGCTGCTATTCCTCAAGATAAAGGCATCATGCACAGCGCCAGGATACTTGGCATTCACATGGGAGATGTACTGGTCTGCCAAACACATCATCTGCACATTCAGAGAGTAATAGCTTTTTCTATTCCTGAACACTTGTTCATTCCTCCGGAGGGAGGGGGAAATGCTACATGTGTACCATCAATGGCACCAATGATGTTGGGGAAATGTCCCAGGGCATAGAAGTCAGCTTTCGCTGTGGCCAAATCCTCCACCTGGGGGAATATGATGTAGCTGCGCATGTGTTTCAGCAGGGCAGACAACACTCTGGTCAACACATTTGAAAACATAGGCTGTGACATCCCTGATGCCATGGCAACTGCCGCTTGGAAGAAACCACGGGCCAGATGTAGGAAGCCTTTTGCGCCTCGCAAACGCCGAAAAACACAGTTTGCGAGGCGCAAAAGGCTGAACGTGATGCAGAATCACATTTTGCGACTCGGTACCGACTCGCAAAATGTGATTCCGATTCGCAAATAGGAAGGGGTGTTCCCTTCCTATTTGCGACCGCATGGCGATGTAGAGTTGCTTTGTGACCGCAAAAGCGGTCGCAAACCAACTCGCAGTTACCATCCACTTGAAGTGGATGGTAACTCATTCGCAAAAGGGAAGGGGTCCCAATGGGACCCCTTCCCCTTTGTGAATGCCCACAAAAATATTTTTTCAGAGCAGGCAGTGGTCCTAGGGACCACTGCCTACTCTGAAAAAAACGAAACCAAATGGTTTCGGAATTTTTTCTTTTTGCAGCTCGTTTTCCTTTAAGGAAAACGGGCTGCAAAGAGAAGAAAAAAACTGCTTTATTAAAAAAGCAGTCACGGACATGGTGGTCTGCTGTCTCCAGCAGGCCACCATCCCCGTGAGTGCCTAGACTCGCTATGGGGTCGCAAACTGCGACCCACCTCATGAATATTCATGAGGTGGGTCTTTGCGACCCCATAGCGAGTCGCAGAAGGTGTCCGAGACACCTTTCTGCATCTCGGATTGCGAGTTGCAATTTGCGAGTCGCTATGACTCGCAAATTGCAAGTCGCAATCGGATACCTACCTACATATGGCCCCACTTGCCAGGAAATGGAGCACTGACAGGACCTGCACTAGAGGGGGGATAACTGTGGGCTGGCGGATAGCTGAAATCAGGTCTGGCTCCAATTGGGCACACAGTTCATGGATTGTGGACCGATCAAGTCTGTAGGTTAGGATAATGTGTCTGTCCTCCATTGTCTCCAGGTCCACCAGGGGTCTATACACGGGAGGATGTCTCCATCTCATAATCATCCTCAGCGGTTGAAGTCTAGGGATAAAAACGGTGAGCAGAGGGACATATTCACATATCTATTGAAATAATGATGCATCTCTTCCTTTACAGAAACAGTATGTGAATTTGAGAGTTAATGTGCCAATCTCTGCTGTGACGCAGTTAGGTGCCATGCCCTGTGCCCCCCTGAAATGGCGGCTGCCTGACCTCTGTGGAAAGACAAGTGGAAATGAGGTAATGCCGCTGGTGTTGTGCCCCGTAGGGCTCGGCGGTCAATGACTGCCGCGCAACTTTGCATTGGTTAACATTGGGCTCTATGGGTTCCAGGAGCCAATGGCGATATACGCTGGCGGTGACGGTACGCACCGCCGTGGACGTGACCACCATTTTCTATCTGTTCACTCACTTGCTACCTGACCTTCAACAGGAGAGAAACTACCCTGCAAGTGTCTGGGGAAAGGGCCCCTGCCTTCACTTCGGAGGAGTTGGAGAGACTGGTGGATGGGGTCCTACCCCAATACACTTTACTCTATGGTCCTCCAGACAAACAGGTGAGTACACTGTGAGCATGATGCGTGGGCCATGAATTTCTGGAGTGCTGTGAGTGTCTGCCTCATGTAGGGGGGGCTCAGCAGTCCTGGGCAGCGTGCTGCATGTATGGTGGTCAATGTATGTGCATAAGGGGATGGGAGAGATACAGTGGGCCATGAGTATGACAGTCTGGATAGTATGACTAATCCTTTTTCTGCTGTCTTTTCCCTGCAGGTCAGCGCCCATCAGAAAAAGGGTATTTGGCGTGCTATGGCCAAGGAGGTGCAGACCCTGGGGGTCTTTGACAGGCGGAGCATCCACTGCCATAAACAGTGGGAGAACCTGTGCTGCTGGGCAAGGAAGATGGTGGAGGCCGAGCTGGGGCTGGCCTCCCATTGAGGAAGGGGTGCCCGTCGTACCCTGACCCCCCTGATGTTCCGCATCCTGGTGGTGGCCTATCCTGAGTTGGATGGGCGCTTGAAGGCATCACAGCAGCCACAAGGGGGTGAGAACTGATTCAGATTCCTGACTTTGCGCATGTTAAGGTCTTACCTGGGTGGGGGAGGTGGGCTGTGGTGCCCCTAGGCCAGGTGCAAACATGGCAGGGTAGGTCCCTTATTGGGCAGGCTCTGGAGAACTCCAACCCCAATAGTGTTAGTGGTCATCTACTACTGGGCAGGGTCCTGTGGGTTTCAGGTGTGCAGCTAATGGCGTTAGGCATTGTACCCCATGGGCTGGTGACTAGCTGTGTAACTGGTAGTGCATGGCCTAGTTAAGGACAGGGCAGCTCCCTGTGTGTTGTGTACGCCAACGGTAGTGGTGTTGCTGGCATTGACCAAGTGTATCCTCTGTCCCCCCCCCCTTTTTGTTTTGTCACTCTGTCCTTGTGTGCATTAGCATCAACTGGCAGAGGAACAGAGGCACCGGCGTTGAGGGAGCTGCATCCCACATGGGCCTGGAGGCAGAATCCACCAACGGTGAGGGCACCAGTGAGACAAAGGGCGAGGGGAGCACCACGACGGAGACAGGAGGGGACACTACAGACAGCGGCCCCTCCTCTGATGGAAGCTCCCTGGCGGTGGCGGACACCTCTGTGCCCACCCCAAAAACAGGTACAGCCTCCACCCCCATACCAGCACCGCCCTCCCAGCAGCCCCTCAGCGTGTTTCACATGCCCGCTCACCCTTCGCCCCGGCACCTCAGGCACTGCCCCAGTCAGCCCTGCTGCCCTCAGTGAGGAGGCTATTGACCTCCTGAGATCCCTCACTGTTGGGCAGTCAACCATATTGAATGCCATCCAGGGTGTCAAGAGGCATTTGCAACAAACAAATGCATACCTGGAGGGCATTCACTCTGGCGTGGTGGCCCAACAGAGAGCATTTCAGGCTCTGGCCTCAGCACTGATGGCAGCCATTGTCCCTGTCTCCAGCCTCCCTCTCCAACTTCGTCTACCCAGTCCCACTCCCCTCAACCCCAGCCTATCCCAAGTACACCTTCAGACCAGCAATCACCCAAATCAACACACAGAAGTGGCTCAGGCAAACACAAGCACCGCACTTCATCTCACAGGCACTCACACAAGCACCATCCCCATGCAGACACACCAACATCCACTGCCTCCACTGTGTTCCCCTCCTCCTTCTCATCCACCTCCCTCCCAGTAGTGTCTCCACTCACACCTGCATACACTACATCCTCATCCACTACCTCCATCACCAGCACGCCTATCACTAAACACCCCTCTCTGGCAGTCATCCCCCAACATCCATGCACACGTCCCCTGTGTCCTCTCCCACTGTGTCTGTGACCCCTCCTTCCAAAGTACACAAACGCAAGCACCCACCCACCCAAAAGTCATCCACCTCACAACAGCATCCAGCTCATGCACCTGCACCCAAGTACAGCAGACTGACACCTCCTACAAGCACTCCCTCTTCCTACACTCCCAAACCTTTACACTCTTCCCACCCCAATGTCCCTAAGAAGCTTTTCCTAGCCAACATTGTATTGTTCCCTACCCCCCGTCCTTCACCTTGGGCCAGCTCAGCACCTCAGCCACCAAGTCCATGTCCGCTGTGGTTTCTGCAGCTGTCAGAGGCTCAAAGGGGGCACCCGTCACGCCAGCCAGTGTGCCACCAAGCCCTGCCAAGGCCAAGAAGATTCCGCCACCTGGAGAGGTCAAGAAGGGAATAGCATCCTTCAAGGAGAAGGACCACAACCACCCAGCAAGGCCACGTCAAAGACTCCAGCTGGCAGACCCAAGGTGACACCACCATCTGCCAAGGGCAGGAAGGGGCACAGAACACCAGCCAAGGCACTTCAGCCGTCCGAGGCTGCAGGTGAAGGCCTGGTGGCTACCAGCACAACCACCAGCACCGCCACCTGCACCGCCCCAAGCACCAATACTGTCTGCAGCAGCAGCCCCTGTGGGCAGCCGTCCAAGCCTCCCCTCACCACTGGCAGCAACGGCACCTGCACCGTGGCCAGCACTGCCACCAGCACCGCCGCATGTACCGCCACCTGCTCTGCTGAAAGTAGCACCACTGCCAGCAGCAGCAGCCCCCGTGGGCAGCCATCCGAGGCTGCAGGGGAAGGGCTGGAGCCTCCCCCCACCACTGGCAGCACCCCCACCATCACCGGCACTACCACCACTGTGTAGCCGTATCCGCCGGCGGAAGGACTGTAGTCCTGCCTCCATGGAGTATCATGCATCCTGACCACTGCAAATCTCGTGGCTCTGACACTCAGGTGAGGGACTGTGACCTGGCACCCCCCAAGTGCTGCATCACTGGGCACAAGGCCCCCTCCAGAACCAGTGTAAGAAAGCATCCACTCACCCTATCTTTGGCAGGATGAAGCACACTGGGCACCAAGCTCCCTCCAGAACCAGTGGAAGAAGGCATCAACTCACCCTATCCTTGGCAGGATGAAGCACACTGGGCACCACGCCCCCAGAACCAGTGGAAGAAGGTATCCACTCACCCTATCTTTGGCAGGATGAAGCACACTGGGCATCAAGCCGCCTCCACAACCAGTGGAAGAAGGTATCCACTAACCCTATCCTTGGCAGGATGAAGCACACCGGGCATCAAGCCCCCTCCACAACCAGTGGAAGAAGGCATCCACTCACCCTATACTTGGCAGGATGAAGTACACTGGCACCAAGCCCCCTCCAGAACCAGTGGAAGAAGGCATCCACTCACCCTATCCTTGGCAGGATGAAGCACACTGGGCACAAAGCCCCCTCCAAAACCAGTGTAGGAGCCACCCACTTGAGAGACTGTGGCTTTGCACTCCCCAGGACCAACCAGTGGGCAAACCACCCACTTAAGAGACTGTAGCTTTGCACTCCCTAGGACCAAGCAGTGGGCAAACCACCCATTTTAGAGACTGTGGCTTTGCACTTCCCAGGACCAAGCGGTGGGCAAACCACGCACTTGAGAGACTGTGGCTTTGCACTCCCCAGGACCAAGCAGTGGACATGGAGCCCCCTCCAGGAGCAGTGGCATTGTCCCATCTTCCGGCTGAGGTGCCCCCCCTTCCCTGTCCCCCTGAGGTGCCTGTGTGTTTTCTACCTGATGCCCCTGCAGTGTTCTCTCAGTATTGAGGCAGGAGTCAAGTGTGGGCTTGGCCTATGTGTTTTGGCCCAGAGGGCCACAGACATTTTGAGTGGACACTGTCCCGCCTTTTGTAAATATTGCATATTTTGTAAATACGGTTTTTGTGTTCTAAACGTATTTATAACTATTTCTAATATAACACTTATTTCACTCAATTCCTTTTGTCCTTGCATTATTCCTGAGGGTTACAGGGTGTATATGTAATGTTGTTGCATGTGTTTGTGTGTATGGTATTGAGGGTGGTTGCCTATTGCGTGTGTGTGTGTCACTCTCTTTTTCCTCCTCCCCTCCCCTGTGTGCTAGGTGCAGTACTAACCGTGGTCGTTGTCACCAGCATTGGTACTCCTGGTATATGAGCAGATACACCAGCATGGGAAAGACGTGCAGCTCGGGCTCCATGGCGTCCTGGCTCTTCCTTGAGTGTCGAGAGGTGAGTCGTTTCCCTTCAGAATACTGTTTCCGCCGTGCTTTTGATGGTGTTGGTACTGCCCCGGAAAAGGTGGCGAATAGGCCTCTTGTAATGCAGAACCTTGTCTTCAGCTTGACTGTTGGCGGTTGCCGCCGCTGTGTTTGTTGCTACCACCGTGGTAGTTGGAGTGTTAAAGTGGCTGTCTGTGTTGGAGGTTTCCGCCGTGGTAATGATTCCATTTTTTTTACCGCTGGCCTTTTGGCAGTGTTACCGCTGGTAAGCATTTATAAGAATTAACATAGAGTCACAAAAATGCATTTCTCATTCCATTCTATGTCCTCTGGCTTGTTCATCAAATCATTTGTGTCCTGTATATTCAAAGGTAGATTGTGACCTAGGGGCTGTAAAGGAATATCAATATACGCAGAAATGTTTTCTGTGGGGGAACCATTTCCTGACATGATGTGTCTGCCAGGAGGAAAAGATCCAGTTTTGTCTATGTTCGGAAGAATATACAGACACATAGACCAGGGTGTCGGGTTAAATAGATACTTAAATTTCATGTCTGCAATCAGCCAAAGGTCCAACCAATAGGTCAACCTTATCTCTATCTGTTTTGTGACCTCTATTAAAAGGTTGCCTGTTAGCCTTATCATTTGAGAGTTGCCTGCCCATCTCACCCATGTACTCTATCCAGTTCATAATAACAATATTATCCCATTTGTTGGCTTCCTTGATGACAATATCAGGAGACATGGCAAGTTTGTGAAGTGCTAGGTGTTTCCCACTATTGAGGTTGTTTCTCAAATGTTTGTGTTTGGTATGAAGCAGATCTTCCAATTCGTGTAAGTCCCTAATGACTGCCTTGTAGAAGACATCTATGCTGTTATCAGTTGGTAAGTTAGGAAGAAAGGTGGACCTTGGTTTTAATATACCATGGGGCAGATTTAAGAGCCCCTAGAGCCTCCTTGCGCCACGCTAGCATAATTCTTTTAATGCTAATGTGGCCCAATGAGGCCAAAATCGCCATGCCAAATTTACAAAGTGGCGCAATGCATGCATGTAGGAAAGTACCATCTTGCCTGGCATGTTACCCCCATATTTCACTGTATATATGTTGTTTTAGTGTATGTGTCACTGGGACCCTGCCAGCCAGGGCCCCAGTGCTCATAAGTGTGCCCTGTATGTGTTCCCTGTGTGATGACTAACTGTCTCACTGAGGCTCTGCTAACCAGAACCCCAGTGGTTATGCTCTCTCTGCTTTCCAAATTGTCACTAACAGGCTAGTGACCAATTTTACCAATTCACATTGGCATACTGGAACACCCTTATAATTCCCTAGTATATGGTACTGAGGTACCCAGGGTATTGGGGTTCCAGGAGATCCCCATGGGCTGCAGCATTTCTTTTGCCACCCATAGGGAGCTCTGACAATTCTTACACAGGCCTGCCACTGCAGCCTGAGTGAAATAACGTCCACGTTATTTCACAGCCATTTACCACTGCACTTAAGTAACTTATAAGTCACCTATATGTCTAACCTTTTCCTGGTAAAGGTTGGGTGCTAAGTTACTTAGTGTGTGGGCACCCTGGCACTAGCCAAGGTGCCCCCACATCGTTCAGGGCAAATTCCCCGGACTTTGTGAGTACGGGGACACCATTACACGCGTGCACTGGACATAGGTCACTACCTATGTACAGCGTCACAATGGTAACTCCGAACATGGCCATGTAACATGTCTAAGATCATGGAATTGTCACCCCAATGCCATTCTGGCATTGGGGAGACAATTCCATGATCCCCCGAGTCTCTAGAACAGACCCGGGTACTGCAAAACTACCTTTCCCGGGGTTTCACTGCAGCTGCTGCTGCTGCCAACCCCTCAGACAGGTTTCTGCCCTCCTGGGGTCCAGCCAGGCTTGGGCCAGGAAGGCAGAACAAAGGACTTCCTCAGAGAGAGGGTGTTACACCCTCTCCCTTTGGAAAAAGGTGTCAGGGCTGGGGAGGAGTAGCCTCCCCCAGCCTCTGGAAATGCTTTGATGGGCACAGATGGTGCCCATCTCTGCATAAGCCAGTCTACACCGGTTCAGGGATCCCCCAGCCCTGCTCTGGCGCGAAACTGGACAAAGGAAAGAGGAGTGACCACTCCCCTGACCTGCACCTCCCATGGGAGGTGCCCAGAGCTCCTCCAGTGTGCTCCAGACCTCTGCCATCTTGGAAACAGAGGTGCTGCTGGCACACTGGACTGCTCTGAGTGGCCAGTGCCAGCAGGTGACGTCAGAGACTCCTCCTGATAGGCTCTTACCTGTGTTGCTAGCCTATCCTCCTTCCTAGGTAGCCAAACCTCCTTTTCTGGCTATTTAGGGTCTCTGCTTTGGGGAATTCTTTAGATAACGAATGCAAGAGCTCATCAGAGTTCCTCTGCATCTCTCTCTTCACCTTCTGCCAAAGGATCGACCACTGACTGCTCAGGAAGCCTGCAAAACCGCAACAAAGTAGCAAAGACGACTACTGCAACCTTGTATCGCTGATCCTGCCGCCTTCTCAAATGTTTTCCTGGTGGTGCATGCTCTGGGGGTAGCCTGCCTCCTCTCTGCACTAGGAGCTCTGAAGAAATCTCCCGTGGGTCGATGGAATCTTCCCCCTGCAACCGCAGGCAACAAAAGACTGCAGAACCAGTTCTCTGGGTCCCCTCTTAGCATGACGAGCGTGGTCCCTGGAACTCAGCAACTCTGTCCAAGTGACTCCCACAGTCCAGTGACTCTTCAGTCCAAGTTTGGTGGAGGTAAGTCCTTGCCTCCCCACGCTAGACTGCATTGCTGGGTATCACGTGATTTGCAGCTGCTCCGGCTCCTGTGCACTCTTCCAGGATGTCCTTTGTGCACAGCTAAGCCTGGGTCCCCGACACTCTAACCTGCAGTGCACAACCTCCTGGGTTGTCCTCCGGCGTCGGGGGGCTCCCTTTTGTGTCTTCGGGTGAGCTCCAGTTCACTCCTCTTCGTAGTGCCTGTTCCGGCACTTCTGCGGGTGCTGCCTGCTTCTATGAGGGCTCCCTGACTTGCTGGGTGCCCCCTCTGTCTCCTCATCCAAGTGGCGACATCCTGGTCCCTCCTGGGCCACAGCAGCATCCAAAAACCCTAACCGCGACCCTTGCAGCTAGCAAGGCTTATTTGCGGTCGTTCTGCGTGGGAACACCTCTGCAAGCTTCTTCACTACGTTGGACATCCATCCTCCAAAGGGGAAGTTTCTAGCCCTCTTCGTTCTTGCAGAATCCACAGCTTCTACCATCCAGTGGCAGCTTCTTTGCACCCTCAGCTGGCATTTCCTGGGCATCTGCCCAATCTCGACTTTGTCGCGACTCTTGGACTTTGTCCCCTTGTTCCACAGGTACTCTCACCCAGAAATCCACTTTGGTTGCATTGCTGGTGTTGGTCTTCCTTGCAGAATTCCCCTATCACGACTTCTGTGCTCTCTGGGGAATATGGGTGCACTTTACACCTATTTTTCAGGGTCTTGGGGTGGGCTATTTTTCTAACCCTCACTGTTTTCTTACAGTCCCAGCGACCCTCTACAAGCTCACATAGGTTTGGGGTTCATTCGTGGTTCGCATTCAACTTTTGGAGTATATGGTTTGTGTTGCCCCTGTACCTATGTGCTCCTATTGCAATCTACTGTAACTTTACACTGCTTGCATTACTTCCTTTTGCTATTACTGCATATTTTTGGTATTGTGTGCATATATCTTGTGTATATTTGTCATCCTCATACTGAGGGTACTCACTGAGATACTTTTGGCATATTGTCATAAAAATAAAGTACCTTTATTTTTAGTATATCTGTGTATTGTGTTTTCTTATGATATTGTGCATATGGCACCAGTGGTATAGTAGGAGCTTTGCATGTCTTCTAGTTCAACCTAAGCTGCTCTGCTATAGCTACCTTCTATCAGCCTAAGCTGCTAGAAACACCTCTTCTACACTGATAAGGGATAACTGGACCTGGTACAGAGTGTAAGTACCCCTTGGTACCCACTACAAGCCAGGCCAGCCTCCTACAATGCATTGCACCACTTTGTAACCCTTTACGCTACATTATGCCTTAGCCAGGCATAATGTTTGCAAAGTGGGCGTTCTCCCTTTGAGGGGGGTATAAAACTGGCTCTAAGAAATCTAAGAGATTTCTTTGTGTCATTATTTTCAGCACTTTTAATATCTGCACAGAGCAGGTGTTAAAAGGGTGCACACCATTATTCATAATGGGCCCCTATGTACTGTTCAGGGTTAGCACCAACATTTTGGCGCTAACCCTGAACAGTACATCAATGATGTCAGAAATTCTGACACTCTTGCCTCTACCCTGCACTATGGGGCATCGTATTTTAAATACAGCGCAGACATGGTGGTGGTAGAGGGGCGCAAGGGGCAGCAAGAAAAGTGGTGTTACATGTAATGTAGCACAACTTTTCATAAATCTGGCCCTATATGCCTAATTTTCATCAATTTACTTAGGTGATGGTATCATAATCACTCTCTGGGCCATCTACTATGCCTTAAAGTATCTGTTACACATGTTCATCCTTTCCTCAGAATTTGTCTTGGGGTTGGATCTTTTCTTTTTCATCATCTCTTGCATGTGATCCTAAAGTCAATCAGAATTTGGTATTTGTGCTACCTTTGGACACATGGATGGAATTTCAATATTCTTATGTACTTTTTAAAGCCTTGAGAAAGCCACAGAAGTGACAAAACATGTGTCAGCTGTAGAGGATTTACTTTATATATAAATAAAAGAATCAGAATATCACCTGCTTCTCTACGTTTCCTTACTGCAAAGAGATTAGAACTGAGAAAATGTTTGCAACTCAAAAGTGTGCAAAGGGTATTTTGTGATATATAAGTGTACATTGATCCATGTAAGATCAATGAGCTACTACCTCTGGGTAGTAAGGCTTCTAAACCTATCCAGCACGAGAGAGACTATATATGTATTGTCATTGACGAGTCCCACTAAAATTCTATGAATTTGAGTGGTGGTGCGGTAACTACACCACTACTACGTACATTGTGATATTGATACATTCAACCATATTGATGTTCAGCATCATGTGTCTGCATATAAATTGCTGTTCCTTCTTTATTTTGCAAATAACTTAAGTATTTTAACTCCATGGTAATGGTCGCACTCATAATGTGGTGGTATACACCTCCAGCGTGTTGGCAGTGATACCGCCACATTAACCCTTGCGGTTAAAAGACTGCCAGGGTCTTAATGAGGGCCTATGCGTTTTATTGTCTTCTAGAAGGCAGAGGCATTCTGTTCTATATGCCTCCATATCTTGTAAGACAATCCCAGCACCTTTATCCTCTGGTTTTCTGGTTATCCGGTCTTCTTCCTTCAGTTCTTTCAGTGCTTTTGTTTCTTCTCTGGTTATGTTGTAGGAGATTCTAGTTTCATCGTACTTTGTTGATTCAATGTTATTATTTACTGCCTTCTCTAAGGTTAGTATTTCTATGGGACTGCTTGTGGTTTGGGGGGAAGAAAGTAGATTTAATGTTTACCCCAGTGTCATTTTGCTGATTCACCCAGAGGCTAGTTTTTTCAAAGAAGGCTTTCAATTTCAATTTCCTGAAAAACGTTGTCTAACTCACAATGTAAACAAAATTTGTCCAGATGTGCAGTTGGGACAAACCCTGACCCTTTAGTTAGGACTTTGTGTTGCATCTCTGTTAGTGTAATGGAGGACAGGTTGTTCACCATGTCTAGCTCTGGCTCGTTCCTGGTTGACTCTCTTTTGACATGCCCTTGGTGTTTACTCTCAATTGTGTGTCTTCCCAATGTATTTCCTTTCCCCTTCTTCTTTGTTGTCTTTCTCTCCTGCCTCTCTGTTAAAAAATGGGGATGTTGATTTTGGGGTAAGTCTGGTGGGGGAGTTTGGGGGAAAATGTTACCCCAACCAAGGAATTGAGGTAGTTGTGGATGTTGAAATAAATGTGGTGGCATTCCTATTGAGTTTTGGAAAGGGTTGTATCCCTCACATGGTTGTGGCTCTGGCCAAGACCTGCTTCTATTTCTCTCTTGTGGTCTTGTCCTGTTTTCTTCCTCACTGGACCAGCTCCCAGTATAGAATGATCCTTCATCTGAGGTGTAGTTGTCTGAAGAGTATCCTTGTTTTTCTGTGCTGGTACAGTCAGCAGATTAGTAGGGATAGATGTTGATGTAAGAGAATTTCTTTAGGACCTGTTTTAAAAATTCAGGATTTTTGATTGTGTTAGATAATCCTGGTATTCCGTCATCTCTTTGTGAATCTCGTATAACTTTTTATTTATGTGTTGTTACTGTAGGCTTTTTTGTAGTTTTTTTGTACTACAATACAACTACAATAACAGCACATAAAAAGAAGGTAGACAATACAGCTATTTGAGATTCAGTTGTGGAGTCAACAAAGATAGCAATTCCAGAGGAGCAGATAGTTCACAGTTAGAGGTTTTTTTTTTACAACTCTCATTGGTACTGGCAATAAAGAGATGGGATAAAAGTGACTTAGAACTTTTATGTCATCAGATGATTTCTTAAGTAATGGAAAAATGAAAACTGACTTAGGAGGTGGAACCATACCTCAGTATAGAGAAAGATTCAGATAATAGTACTGCACAGGCTTTTTTATATATTTATTTTTAAGGCAGTATGTACCACTGTCTCTAACGGTATTTCTAGAAGTGAGACAGAGTTAATTTTCCAAAGTTTAGAAAACATGGCTCTAGAGGTTGGACATAGTCAATGACAGGAATATCAGAGAAAAGAGGTCTGGTTTAAATGCTGGGATTCAGCCGAGTCAGTGTAAGGAATGAAAGAGGAACAAGTCGGTTCAGTCTTATCATGTAAAGTTTGTTTTTGACATGTTAGTATATTGACATCTTAGGGTTTGATCATTTCGGTTAAGAATAATGAATATAACTATTGATGTGATTGGTGAAAATCAATTTGATCATAGTGCAAGAGTTTCAATGCCACTGATGTTTAGCACACTTGTCATCACATTTCAGAGCAGCCAATTTTGGGTCAGTACAAAGAAGCTATGCCAGGTTGAGTTAGGGTTGCTTATTCAACAGTCTGAATTTGAATGACTGCAAACTTGTTTTGCAAAGAGAAAGAACTTGTTTTCTCTGCTATTGGGCCTCTTCTTTCCCTAGAGTGTATCAAGATAGCACTAGGTAGCATGGCAGTATAGTGACTTCCCTTCGACTCCTTTAATGTTCATTATATCCACATATGATATTTCCTTGTGCTTTCTATAGTCCCTGTTGCTGATTTCTTCCTGTCCATAGCTTCTTTCCCCACCCCTTTGTGTTACAGTGACTAAAGCCTTTATCTCCTCTTTCTTGAACACATCTCTACTCCATCTTTGTGCTGTGCGGTACCGAAAGGGAAACTTGACTTTGCTCACTGCTGTCAGAGTGTCAGAATTTCAAAACTGTATGAAGGAAGGGGAAGAGCACTTTAATTGCAGGAAAACAGTGTGTAGGACCGGGAAACTAAATCATTTCATTTTTAGGGTTGAACTGAAGGGAAGTAAAACATTGCTTAGTCAGGCATTAGATTTGTTTGCCTCCAAAGTGTTCTTTTTAGGAGTACCTACCAATAAGAACTATTCATTCTTCTCTTTATTTTTCCTCATTGCAGGAAATCCCATTATAGCGACTCTCCTTTGCCCCATAGTGCTGAAGCAGCCCTCACCTCTGCCATTCCTGCTAGCACTGCTGGTAAGTCAAGTTGAATCTTTTTTACTTTTAAGCTAATATGCATTAGGCCCTTATGTATTTTCTCTAACTTTCACCTGTGTATTATTGTGTCCCCTTTGACAATGCACACATGACTCTTTGTGTTTTCTTTATATTCCCCTAGTTTCCATTGCTGACTTCCTCCTGTCTGTAACTATATTTCCCCTGCTTTTTTTAATAACGTTCCCCTCGACGTAGTTATGCATAACTAGTCTTGAGTTAACAGAACATTGTTGGTAATGTATAGAGGACAACAGGCCTAAGTATTTACAACATATAGGTTGACAGAAGGATTTTTTGACCAAAACAGTCCATAGTACAGTTACTGAAGTCCCAAAAGGTATCCCCCACGTTTTAAATCTTGCCCAACGTCACAATAGAATAAAGAACCATATCAGGTGGAAGACCTTGAGACAACGTTAGATCAATTGCAACTCACACACTTACAAAAGGTGATGGGTATCATACACCATAGTAGGATGCAATGTCATACAAGGTTCAATGTCATGACAGCACAGCACGGAAGGATACCGGTGTATGCCCTTTCTATTCCCTTTCACCCCTTCATTGTTTTTTCCAATCTTTTTGCAGCCATGTTCCTACATTATGAAAATGAAAATATTAGGTAGCGTTGAATGATGGACTATTTACTAGGTCCATTGAACATTTCAAAGTGATACTTTGGATAGTAGATAATTCAATATTAGTGATATATGGTTTTTGGAAGATGTGCAAAATAATGTAATGGTTATCTGTATCTAAATATGTGCTTCCTTTTTTTAACTAGGACCATAAGTACCGCAGGTTCCTGTGGATGCGGGCAGGGAACACCATCCAGTGGAGAGAAAGGAGTGGATGCTGGGGCAAGTTGTAAGTCACATTCCTTTCTCTATGACAGCTACTGCATTCTCTCTTTCTTTAAAGCCCACTTAGCAATTTTTTCATACATTATCAATTTTTCTATGTTTCTGCCTCATCCTCCCTATCATTCAATTGTTAGAAGAAAATGTGTGGTGCCAAGTACCCACTCACCTAAAACTTGCCCTGTTCTTCCTTTCCCACCCAGCTCAAAAATTAGATAGCAATTTAACCAAAAATCACATAAAAAATCCCAATGGCCCTAGGGAAAGAGCAATGTTATGGCTATTGTACAAGGCATTCAGTACTACAATTCATGTTCTTTTGTTTGTTCTTGGAATCATATAGCTACTCCTGCTGCAGTACCTGCCTAGGAAGCCCAGTCCCAGCAGGCACCGCCACTTAGCTGCTCCTCTTGAAAATGGAAGCAATTGCATTGGAGTACTGCCGGTCAGTTCAACATTTGGAAGCACACAGACAACAACACAGCTGCTACCACAGACCTTTCTAGGCTCACCACAGAGGGCAGAAACATGTTGGCTACCATTTTTTAGACAGGTGACCCTGTGATTCCTTGTTCTCACAGAGGTGTCCCACACTACGCTTTTAATCACACCAAACAGAACCTATTATTAAATTGTAACTTTGCACAGGTATCTGTTTAGGTGTTTTTATTCCTTAGATTAGCTGGATCCTGTCTTTCCAGACCCAGAATTTATTTACGCACTCCCCCCTGTTCTTATAACAGGGAGGTTGAGTCCGCCCAGGTGGTATTATCCTACCTGGGTGGGGCTAGGTGGTCAAATGATGAAGCAAGACACTATATAGTGTGTGAGACTACCTAGTCTGTAAAGGAAATTCCCCCTTTGTCTCTCCTCTTTTCACAGCTCACCATCCCCATACTGACTTATTTCCTCTAATAGAGGACTATGAGGAACTAAGGGCACAGCTGGTACCCTTGGGGCCTATCCCTCATTGTATAAGAGAACCCCGTACTCTCTAGTGTGTTTTTTATTTCATGTTCATTACTCCGCACCCCAGCAAGACTATCAAAGGTCTTCCCACACAATAGCACAATTAGCAGTGCTTGACCCAGTTCCTGGAATGGGAAGGAGTGGGGAGGCAAGCTGCATCTGTTAGTTGGCTAGTCACACTGCACCTGGTTTAGGAGAGCCCATGCATGCAGAAATAGAGGAGGGGCATACCTTTGAAGTTTTGGTGGAAAAGAACCAGGCAGCTGTGCCAGCTGGGGCGGAGCCAAGATTCTTAGTGGAGCGCTTTCCACAGGAAACTTGAAGTCTCCATATTGGATTGTTCCACAATGTCCTACTTTTGAAAATTTGGGGAGGTTCAAACTTTATTTTTACAATGCATTTTCAGATACAGATGTGATTTAGTGTCTTTGTTTTTCTAATTTGTGCTGTGGGTGTTGTCCACTTCAAAATACCAACTTTCTGCCCTTTGTCCAGGAAGCAATCTATCACAGCAAGCACAACACAGGACATGGGAGTGACTAGAGGATCATACTTGGATGGCAGCCTAATTGATATATGCCTACCTAAAGGTTACAATGGCCTCAACTCTGTTCTTTATGAGCCCATTTCTCTGCATTGTTTCCCTTATAAGCTCCATGATCTATCTTACAATGTGCCCAGGCACCACTGATCAGTGACCTTTTCAGGATCATAGAGCCCTTCTGAAGTGCACAAGAGCGCCTCATTTTTCCTTCCTCCAGTGAGTATGTCTGTATCCCACCCAATGCTAAGGAATGCAGGCAATCCACAAATCTGTTTGAGATGCCACAGCAAAATGCCTTACCAAGGTCCTGGGTTTCCAATATGGAACCCACAGACCTCCATGTACTCTATCAATCACAGATACACATGTTTCACAGTAAATACACATAAACACATACATGATGTAGGCCGAAGGTGAGTTATGGTACACAGAAGCTGAACTTTACATGATCGGGAGGTAGACCTCAGTTGGGTGACACCGGTAGAAAGGGCTGTTTACTTTACTTATGACTATTACAAAAATGGTATGCTGCCACCACCACGATTGTGCTACTTAATTCTGGGTGAGGGCAGTAGCCCTTTACCCCTATGAGGGCAACACTTTGTGCACACCTCCTCATCTAACAAGAGTGCAATCCTTGAAACAAGCCTAGGTCATTGTTTCACAGACATGATCCATGTTTGCCCATGATCAAAACTCGGTACCTTGGGTACATATATCATTGCAGCCAGCACACTCAAGGGTGCACATCTGTCACTGTACAGAATACTTTTCTGTCCCAACAGTCTTGCTGGGTGTCCCAGGATGGTTCCCATATGCCTTCTGTGGACTGGCCACTGACTCCACTGCTGACACACAGGTGGTCTGCAAGACTGGGGCCATGGGGTTTGGGGAATGCAGCAGGGAGGGTATTCTCCTTGTTGGCTGTGGAGGAACTGTGGAAGACTCTCCCCAATAAAGAGAGAGCCTCAGAAGTGCAGTCAAAGGACAGGTCTGGTGCAGGGAGCACTGAAATCCAGCCCCCCCTTTAAAAGTATCATTTTAGAGGCCAAGAGATCTGAGGAAAAGGCTTCTGGTGGCTAGGGATGGCCACTTGGAGTAAAACAACCCCAAAAGTATGCAAATAACTCCTACAGGCCTGAGTTACAGCCTGGTTCCCTAGAGGGACCAGGCAGAGAACAAAGCCTTGTTTGTCAATTCCTCTGGTGAGGTTGTGTGCAGGGAGCTGCCAGGGGCCTTTAGAGGCATTGGAGCTCCCAATGTGGCCACTAACCCAGGCAGTTTTGGGTGCCTGAGTAGGCATAGGCACCTGGTTAAAAGAAATCAGTGGCATGACCCCACTTGAGCAAAGAGTGCAGCAACTTCCCAGAAGATATTTCACAAAAGTGACACTACCTCTCCCAGAGGATTTAATCCCTGTCTCTGGGAGGGGTTTGCCGTGGTTTCAAAACACTCCTACAGCTGTTGGTTAATGCTGAAGCTACACAAGCAGCAGTGGAAGATAGATTATGTGAAACATGTTTTTACAAACAATGTTTTATTGAAAATGGTAATCGTTGACAGTGCAGAGTTTGCACTATGAAAAATTCTATTGATTATTGGTATGACAATGGTGAGTCATAACTTGCATTGCCTATTAGTACTGTCCCATTGACCTCAATTGTGTTACATTGGTGAATTATACCATAATACTGTTTTTACAGATGTGGTAACTCCCTGACAAAGCCAGCAAGCCTACCTTAATGCTACTGACACTCCATTATATGCTGATGTTGCATTGGGTGCAGGTGCAGGTGGCATTATTGTGAACAAAGGGTTCAAGACCCAGTAGGGGTGTGAACTAATATGAGGTTGTCACTAAACCTATTTCCATCTACCTGAAAGTATATATTTGTAATTTAATGCATAGTATTTATTAGTGAGTGTGTAATAAAAGAACTATACTTCTATAGAAGAAAAAGCATTGACTGGACAATGGTTTATTGAGTGTTGTTGTTGCGTACCAGCAAGCTGTGGTTACTAACCCACACCACCTCTTGTGAGTAGGCTGATTTGGACTGCTCTGCTTTGCTGTCCTGAGACAGTCAAGTGCTACAATAGGGTCCTTGGTTCCCAGCAGAGAGACAACAGGCCACCCATTTCGTTGTGGAGGTCACACAACCTTCACAACTAAAAACTCAATATATGACAATGATCAATTACCAGTTCATGAATTGTGCTCTAGAGTTTGTGCCTTCTAACTGGATCAAAGGTTGCCTTTAAGTCAGCGAAGATCTAACATAGGGAAAGATTTTGGTTGGACATATTTTACACAGATAGAATGTAGCACAATGCAACACATGTAGAAATAAGAAATAACTAGGAGAAATAAAGATATTTCTCTCTATTATACTTCCCCTACAAAAGTGTACATTTTGAGGCATTCCCAGGTCTACCACTTATGGTAAATCTGTGAATGTAATAAAGTCCATGGACGGATGCATGGGAACACCATGCTTCACCCATGGAAAGCATCCCTAGGGCAGAGTAACGCAAGGCATTTACATGCTATGCCTTGCGTTACTCCAGATTTACCAAGCACCACAAGGACCATGCAAAGTTGCCTTGCGTAGATTCGTAAATCTAATTTTAGTGTTGCGTTGCCTTTGTGTTACCTTGCGTGATCCAAAGGCGAAGCAATACCTTGATAAATCTGGCTCCTGGTGCATATTGATGGCTTCCTGCTTGGTGATAGCAGTACAGGCACAATCCCTATGCAAAAATCCTTTCTAAAGGGGAGCCTTTCCTCTTTCTAACTCTATCTCTCCTGTCAACAATAGTGCCCAGGGTGAAATCCAGCACTGGATTCAGAATGCAAGACTTATCAGTCTGCTGTAACCACATCTCTGGTGTGTTGGTGACGTCAATGTGCCCCCAGCAATGCAATCCAACATAATACAATGGAAGGATAAATATTCCTTGTCTGTCTTAAAATGTTTCTTTTAATATGTTTTAATTCCCTTCAGACATGATGTGAGGGGGCAGCTATGGAATTAACATGCAACATTTATTTATTGAGTTTTCTAATTGATTTAGACATTGGACACTTCATGACAAATGCCTTCCATAACATTTTGAAACATCGTGCTGTTACAAAAGTGAGTCTGATAAAAAAAGAAAATTCTAATTTCCTGAAATCTGCTAAATAGGAAGAACTAGTAATTCTATTGACACTATTCTAGGTCTGCCTTCAACATTCGGCCCTCTTGTACCTAAACTAGGTCACCTTAATAAAGAGATCCTTTAGCAATTTGATGACAAAGTGGGACCCTTATTTTCTCAATACCAGTCTCTAGGTTAGCTCAGAGAGCAATGTTAATTTCACATTTCAAGTCAGCAAATACAATACAAAGTGGTACTTCCCTCAATGGGACATATTTGATGTACAGATTAAAACACTATGCTTGAAAACCTGCTACAAAATGTTACATAATATTTTTAGAGCCTAATTTTCCAAGCCTGCTCAATAGAAATTTCTGATATATTTTTGATGAGCATCCATTAGGCATATCTAGCAATTCTTTGAAGGTTCATTGTGATCCCTATTTATATAAGATGGGACATTCTCTGCCACATGCGTGTTCATGGAGGACCAGCACACGCCAAAACCCAAATTTTGTATTAATTATTTGGAATTTTAATAGGTCCTTGTGCATTTCCCACATTTTTGTGACATTATAGCATTGTGGACTTTCCTCAAGGGTAAAAGTGGATTAACAACATGGATTTTGTTGTTATAAGATGGTTTCAAAAACAAATCAGGATTCTCAGAGGCAGACTGGTCCAGACCCTTACCTTGCAAAACTATAGATGCCAGGATTCTTTCGGAGATATAAGCCTCTTGCATGATTTGTAGAGATTTTTCTCTGTGGGTGACAATACACCAAAATCCACAGGAGTCATGACCTTCAACATCTCGTTTCAATTTTCCCAGCTCTTGCCTTGCCATTCAAACTCTTTAAACAGTAATAGATCTTTATAGTATTAGCTACTCTCTTGTAATTCAAGAGAATGACACACTTTCACTTTAATAAGTTGGTTTACTAGTCCTGCAATTTTTTTTTTAAATAGTAAGGGCCAGATTTAATAGAAAATGATGGTGCGCTGTGCCAAATTTGGCAGCGTTGCGCACCACCATTTTCAAAACGCAGGGATGCACCATATTTATTAGAATACAGTGCACCCCTGTGTTCCCCCTGTGCAATATTGGCTACTGTGCACCAATGCAGCCACCCTTGCACCATAGTGCAAGGATGACTGTGTTGAGGCGGAGATTGTTTTGTGCAGGAAGGAACACCTAAATGGCGAATTGCTCTTTCTATGTGTGCTGCAGAATGCAGCACACACAGAAAGACAAAAGAATGAGGAGAAATGAAAGCATTTTCCTCATTGCGCCATGCTAATGCCACCACTGGGATTTTGGCGCTGCCTCAGATTTACGAAAACTCGTAAATCTGAGGCAGCATCAAAAATGCAATGGGTGTTGCTGTAGCACACCCACAGCAAAACTCATTCCACACCCCTTCCTTGCAAAGTAGTATGTGTGAAGGGGCCTTATTTACAAGGTTGCGCTAAACCACAAAAAGTGACAACTCCACTTTGTAAATACGGCACAGGTCGTAGCGCCACCGGAGCATCACAAAAAGTGACACTTCGGTGGCGCTAGGGGCTTTTAAATATGCCCCTCATTGTCATAGCATTCATGATTGGGCTTTCTGTCAGAGATGTTTTTTTTTTCCAGTAAACAAAAAAGTTTGCACTTGGTCTTTGTAATCATATCATGGTTATCCACTGGATTAAGGAGTAAGACAGGGGCATCAAATTATTTACACAGTGGCATTAGAAATAGACATCATGAATCGTTTGTTCCAAATTGTTTTCCTAGTATAACAATCTCTGTCTGTCAGACATTGCTGCAGAAGGTGAAAGAGAAGTTGTGTGAACAACGTTTTCATTAGATGAGACAGGAAATTGCAATAGTAGTTTAAATGGCTATCAATCACTTCAACCTTCTGCTTAAATAACATTCCCCATACTATAAAATCTCAAAAATAATCTGTAGATCCTGTGGATTTCCATTCTCTATATGAGTCTAGCGTGATGATCCAAAGTTTTTTGTCCATTACAAGCTGTGACTCCCCTATACGGACTTCAAAATGCAGTTATAACAAGATCATTACAAAACTATTGCCAACAGAAATTTGCATTCCAGAAACTGTACTAAACATACCCAAAATATTGAAAACAAAAAGATAGTGTACCAAAATACCATTGAAATATTTTTATAAATAAACAAAACACAGCAATTAAAGTGGTACAACAACTTAAAAAAAATAATACTTGAATAAAGTCCTAGGTGTTGATTAAAATTGCCCTGCATTCTAGTATTTGTAGTCTGCCACATGAGAACATAATCAATTTCACCAGTGCGTTTCAAAATATCTTTAATGAAAAACATCATACATGTAATAACAACCAATTATATCCTAAGAACACCATTTAAAAACAATTTATAACGAATAAAAAATAAACAATAAATAAAAGAAAAAGAAATGCCCCCCTGATCCTCCTTGTCCTCTCAGCAGCATTCAACACTATGGCGGTCATTCTGACCCTGGCGGTTGAAAACCGCCAGGGCAGAGTGCCGCGGAAGCACCGCCAACAGGCTGGCGGTGCTTCATGGGCAATTCTGACCGCGGCGGTAAAGCCGCGGTCAGAAAAGGGCAACCGGCGGTTTCCCGCCGGTTTACCCCTGCCCCAAAGAATCCTCCATGGCGGCGCTGCTCGCAGCACCGCCATGGGGATTCCGACCCCCTTCCCGCCATCCTGGTCCTGGCTGTAAAAACCGCCAGGAACAGGATGGCGGGAACGGGTGTCATGGGGCCCCCTAACAGGGCCCCATAATGATTTTCAGTGTCTGCCTAGCAGACACTGAAAATCGCGACGGGTGCCACTGCACCCGTCGCACCCGTCGCACCCCTTCAACTCCGCCGGCTCCATTCGGAGCCGGCTTCATTGTTGAAGGGGCTTTCCCGCTGGGCCGGCGGGCGGCCTTCTGGCGGTCGCCCGCCGGCCCAGCGGGAAAGTCAGAATGACCGCCGCGGTCATTTGACCGCGGTACGGTCTTTTGGCGGTTCCCGCCAGGCAGGCGGCTTCCGCTGCCCGCCGGGGTCGGAATGACCCCCTATATCCCACCACACCCTTGTCAAGAGGCTACATCATATCAGAATCCAAGGAAACACCGTCAAGTGGATCGCCTCCTTCCTCACCATAAGAACCCACAGAATCCACCTACATCATTATACCTCGGGACCTAAGGACATCATCCCTTAGCCCCACATTGTTCAACATGTACAGGACCTCCTTTACCAACATCGTCAGATCCCACGGAATGAACATTGTATCCTATGCAGACAACACCCTCTCAGTATCAGAAGAACCCTCCCCCATGAAGGTGCATGACATGCTTTGCCGACTGGATGAAAAACCACTGCCTAAACCTCAATAAAGACAAAACAGAAGTGCTGACCTTTGGGAAAAAACACCTCCATGTGGAATGACTCCAGGCTAGTGGCCTTCAGAACTTGGACCAGCATCCATCTCGACAGACCAGGCACGCAACCTTAGCATTATCCTGGACAGCAAGCTCACCATGAAAAATCAGATCTATGCAGTTTCATTCACCTCTTCGCATGCTCTGTAAGATCTTTAAATGGCTCCCTGATGACACCAGAAGAACCATCACCTAAGCCCTAGTCACCAGAAGGCAGGAATACAGCAATATGCTTTACGTAGGAATCACCACGCACATCCTGAAAAGGCTGCAGACCATTCAGGACTCCGCAGCCAGACTCATCCTCAACCTCCCCAAATGGACCGACATCATCACCCACCTCAAGAATCTCCACTGGTTCCCCATTCAGATAGATGTCAATTCAAGATACTGATTCACACCTACAAAGCCATTCACATGTGTGGACCAGCAAACATCAACCACTACCTGAACTTCCACCAACCCTCCAGTCTCCTGCGCTCCACCTCCCTCTCCCTCGCGCACACACCCCTCATCAGCCAGAGCAACAGTGGAGGGCACTTCTTCTCCTACATTATGGCAAAATACTGTATCGACCTCCCCCTTCACATGTGGACCTTCTGGAATTCAGGAAAGGACTCAAGACCTGGCTGTTCAACTGCACTTTGAAGCTGCTCTCAGCACCTGGATACCCTCCCTGATGATTAGTCATGCTCTATATATATGATCATTTTAAACTAAACATGGTTAATTTAAAAACTTTACTTAACAAGGAAAACTAAAACTAGAAAACACTTCAAGAAATACTTCCTCAGCAAAACCAAGACTAAGGGGGTTATTACAACTTTGGAGGAGGTGTTACTCCGTCCCAAAAGTGACGGTAAAGTGACGGATATACCACCAGCCGTATTACGAGTTCCATAGGATATAATGGACTCGTAATACGGCTGGTGGTATATCCGTCACTTTACAGTCACTTTTGGGACGGATTAACACCTCCTCCAAAGTTGTAATAACCCCCTAAGGAGAGTAAATATATGCCAAGGATCATTAAAGAACTACCCACCACACTTCCATGAGTTATTTTTTTAAAGCTTATCTGAGTAAATTGAATGAACTATGAATAAACCATCACACAATTTTAAATAAAAGTGAAGTATTTCTAGCAAAACATATGCTTATTTATTTCCACTACAGATGCATTCCCTACTGCAATTACAATTCTGAAAAATTATAAACAGAGACAAGAATAAAGATGGAGAAATAATGCATTATGAATACACACCATCTTCTTAAAGAGTCCTCCTATAGCACTACTTTGCTACTATGCATATTCATGAATGTTTTAGTGAATCAGCTCCGACATCTTCAATGCAAAAGTAATTCTGAGGGTAGAATCACAAAATAAATTCTTAGTATGGGAAGTAGTAATACAGCAGCAGTCCTTTATATACTATTAGAATGCCTTTGTGAGTGGCCTTTCATCGCACAACTCCCTACTACTAAAAGTGTAAAGATAGCAAAGTCCTTAATATACTCTTTTTATTCCCATTTTTATTGCTATGGCCACCATTACAAAGCCATGTAAGACTATGTAAAAGAGAACTACAGGTGTACTACCTTCACATACCAGAACCTATATTTTTATTGTTAAAATTATACAAATACCTTATTTAATTTGTCTGTTAACAATATTATCTACTGCATATAAAAATACATAAAATATATCCAAATTAACAAGAAAAATTCAATGTAAACATAATATAAAGGAATAAGTTTACTTTATTCGAAATATGAAACTGTATAATTTTGTATCAAACAATGTAAAACATATGTCATATTGTGATTCATATGTGTAAGAAAATGGGTTTCGATCCCCTCTGGATTTTTTGCTTTTGGATAACCAAGATATTGGTTTCACTAAATGAGCCGCACTCACTGTATCTTCTGTTAAATAAATTGAGAGTGCTAGCAGCCAGTGTCTGCCTTTTGCAACAATCACAACAATTGGTTCTAACTTGGTGTAGGGCTTCTAATGAAAGTCAGCATTCATAGAGTAGTTCTGTAGTGCTTAAAAGAAAATGTTGTGCTATACATTATGAGCGAGATGTGCACCAAAGTACAGTTTGACCACAGCTCAGCCAATGATCTAGTGTGATGCACCAATCTTCAGGTAAAAAAGAATTCTGACTGCAGCCCCAATGTCACTTTAGTCATATCTTCATTTCTGGCAATTTAGTATTTGTCATCTTTCTCTCACTCAGCTCCTAGTTAAATTCCTGGCTTTTGTCCCCCCTGCTGGGACAAATACATTATTTTGCAGGCCACCTGCAGCATCAATGCCCCCCACAGAACAGTACCATTTGCTAGTGTTTGGGTTCTTAAGAAAAGATATGGTGAACCATACTGCACCAGGCATGAGAAGGATAAAGGGGAAAACACCAGACCCCTGGAGTCAATCGCAAAAGTGGCTCCCCTTTAGAGTTATAGGGGTAAGGGACCAGACAGTTGTGATGGCAAGAAGTGTGGGGTCAGCTTCTCAGAGCAGTCTTTCAAAGGACCACTTTAAGTTCCAATCTTGAAACAGCCAAAAATGTTGTGTAGGAGAGATGGGATAGAGGTGGAGTGATGGTGTGTCATTCTAGGATTGGACATAACGTTAAGCCTGTACTTAAAATCCTTTGCACTGGGGTGAGAGAGGGAGAGAGAAGATGGATTTTTCAGTGCTCTTGTGAAGGCCAGGCCCCTGCCTGGGGAGCTGGAGTACCCTGTACATAGCTTGGATGGGACTTTTTAGATTCCCTTTCCAGGGCAACAATGGTCCCCTTAAACCCTCTGAGGGACAGTAGAAGAATGGGCCTATGGAGGGGAGCCTTGAATGCAATGGGTTCCCCTGGAACGTTTGAGGACTGGGCAGCAGGAGGGTATATCTCATCAGAGCATGGTCCACTGACTTCTGCTGTCACATTGGTTCCCTTCAAGGCCAAGGATGCTATCAAACATGAAGAGAGTAGGCATGGCATGGAGAAAAGAAATCAAGCTCCCTAAAAATGTCAGCAGAGAGAAAGTGAAGACAACACCCTCTCAGTAGAGAAAAAGTGAAGTGAGAAGTGCTGTCTTTCTGCAACTAGCCTCTCTCTATATGGGCCAAGAATACCACTTGCGAGGAGCAAGGGTAAATGGCTGCAAATGGAAAGTGCAGCCTGGTTACAGGTTCTGTGGCAACCCCCATCCCATTGATGAGTTTCCCCCTGCCCCCCGCACCCCATATCTACAGGGGCTAGCAACGATAAGAGGACATCGAAAACCTAGAACACCACTACACTCACAATTGGATTTCCCATCTCCACAAGGACCGAAGTGAAGGAAGGAGAGGCTCTGGGTCGAGCCTCAAAATCTGCATATGGTGTCTTGCTGTAACCTGGAGAGGGCAGGGGCACCACCAATGTATTGCAACGTGGTCTGGGGACTGCCTGGAATGAGGAAGACCAGAAGGCCCCAACTACAATTTGTCATGGTTACCCTATTTCTCCAAAGAGGCTTTATTTATGACCCCAGATGAAGATTTCTTTGTTTTCATTTTTATTTTTTGTCTTAAGAAAACCTCTGACCTACACTAGATGTACATAAGTCAGAGGGCCACTAATTCAGTGTTAGGCTCATATACAGACTGCTCCACTGGGCAATGACTATAGTTTTTGTCCCATCCGAGCCTTGACTGATTTGAAAGGGTGTAATCATAGGACCTGTAGATATTAGCAGAGTTTCGACAAGTCCCAAAAATGTTGTCCCTTATTTCCGGTATTCCTCTGCTTTTCCATCCCCCTGAAAGACATCACCGACCTTTTCCAGCTGTACCAACTAGGGGCCAGCAGTTGAGACCATACCTTACAGATTTCCCTTCTTACAAGTAAAAGTAAGTAAAAAAACGGTTTATTTTGCTTTAAGCATAAATGGGAGCCGGCTTCCCTGTGAGCCAGCTTCCTCAAGTCCAAGATGCCCAAAAAGAATCTGAACGAGGCTTACCTCTAGAGTAATATCTATGGAGTCCGAAATAGTTTTACTCCTATTGCAAACCAAAATTTCTCCAGATTCGGGCAGGTGACCAGCATATGCACGTCATCAGCTTCTTCCTGGCCGCATCTCTTGCATTTCGATTTCTCACTCCCACTTACTTTCACCAATTTTTTCGGAGACCAAAATATTCTGCGGAAAGTGAAGAAGTGATTTCTCCTTAATGCAGCAGATTTAACCACTGAGTAAAGTTTAAACAGCGGTACTTGCCATAATGTTTCTAACTCTGCACCTGGCAAGTCTCCAGCCCATACTTGATGTGGGGGTTTCATCTCTACCTCTGCGGCTGCCAGCAGGTGTTGATACCAACGTGCTACTTCCTTCTTGACTACACAAGGATCCTGAAGTTCTATTTCCATTTGTCCAGGCTCGGTGCCAGACCAACCCTGGCCCCTAAGTCAAGCATTTACTTGGAAAAATTTGAATCTGGAGAGAGATCCCTTCGTTCTACTGTTCCAGTGGTCCCATGACAGTCTCAACGCATCATTCAACAGCTGGCCCCAGTTCTTTAAGCCACTTTGTCTCAAAGGTTTCACTAAGCTGTCAAGCAGGTAATCAGGTGTCCCCGGGGAATCCCATATAGGGGACAGTATGCTATAATAGCCAATACCTAGGAATGATCTAACCTCATACCATGTTTTGGCTGCTGCCTGTAGGCATTTCAACCTAACCTTTTTGAAAAAACTTGGGGTACCTAACTTGTATGAAAAGCCTTTTACTGGTAGCCCTGACAGCATTGCACTAAACATTACCCCCACCGCCAAATCATCTGAGCGAAGAAGCATGCTTTCATTTTTAGTTGAAAAGCCTAGCAGTAAAGTTGTAAATCTGGGAGCCCCAGTCCACCTACTCCAAGTCTCCATCTCAGTTTTTTCCAGGAAAGTTGAATTCCCCTACTAGCCAAGATAAAATATGTTATTTTCCCTTGTATTTTCAAGAGAGCCTTCTTGTCAAATTCTACTGTAATGTTGTCAAACAAGAAGGTAATTTTGGGCAGGATTGACATCTTTACTAAGTTGGCCCAGCCATATATAGTGAGGGAGAGGTTCTGCCATCTTTTTAAGAGCCCATCTATTTCATGATCTAAACTTTCAAGGTTTGCTATCGCTATTTTCCCAACCTCCTGTGTAATCTTTAACCCTAAATGGCTCCATTCCGTTACCCTCATTGTCTCACTAGATTTCTGGTTCCACAACGTTATTTCAGTTTTTTCCTTATTGACCTCATAGCCAGACACTCTATCAAAGTTTTCCACCTCCATCATAAGATGTAGAATAGCTAAAACAACATCTGAGGTGTAAACCATTAAATCATCAGCTTACAAGGCGATCTTCCCAGAGTAGGTGATGACTACAAACGGTTTTATTCCCTTGCACAACCTTAGACTTTACACAAGTGGCTCTATATGTAGATCAAAAAGAAAATGCAAAAGGGAGCAACCTTGCCTAGTTCCTCTTTCAATTTTCACACTCGCCGAAAGAGTATTGTTCACCAAACACCATGCATTTAGGCCCCAATAGATTTTAAATAGAGGATCTATTATAGCTATACTGAACCCGAAATGGCCCAAAACAGTCATGAAATGGCCCCTATTAATGTGGTCAAAAGCCTTAGCTGCATCTAAGGTCTCTATAGACAGAGGGCAACCTGAAGCCATGGCCAGAGCCATTGAACCGATCAGAGTGTAGTTTAGTTCCCTCATATTTCTCCTAGGCAGGAAACCCTTTTGGTCATTGTGTATCAAGCCCCCCACTACTCTATTCAATTGAGCTGCCAAAATGCTTTCAAATATTTTATAATCACACTTAAGCAGTGATATTGGCCAGAAAGATTGACACAGTGTGGGATCCTTAACGGGTTTTAGTATTATGACATTACTGCTTCATTTCAGGACTAGGGGATTGGCTGACCTTCTATCAAGATGGAATTAAACAGTTTGACCCAGATTCGAATATTCCCATCTACAACAGCAGAACAAAGCTCTCTGGGTATCCTATCTGGGCCTGCAGCCTTCCCTTTTTTCATCTTTCTAATTGGTACCAGATTTCACTGCTGTAATTTCTTGACCTAGAGATTGTTGTTGATCCTTGGTGAGTTCGGGAAGATACTGTTCCAGGAGCCAGTGCTCTATAACGTCCCTTCCCGGACATATTGTTTCTGAGTAAAGTCCCTGGAAAAATGTATTAAAGTCCTCCTTTATTTTACTGCTCTCTTCAGTAATTCTCCCAGTGCCATCCTCCATTATTTTCCTGATATAATTCGGATTTCTTTCTAACTTTGTTTTCCATGCTAGCAACTTTCCACAACATTCCCCATGTATAATGTCTTTGGCTCTACTAATCTCCAATTGCTGTTGAACTTTCTCCTCTACTCTAACAATAAACTTCAGTTGCTCGTCTTCAAAGACTTCTAATTTCCTATTTCTTTCATCCTCACTCAGTAAATTTGTCTTTAAGATTTCCTTAATTTAACAATATCCTTCTCCAAATACCCAAGCTACACTTTCTCCTCCCTCACCCAGTTCACAAATAAACTTTTAAGAAGCCCCATTAACCAGGCCTTATATGTGTCCCACACTATGGGGGTCATTCTGACCTCGGCGGTAAAAGGCGCTTACCGCCGGTCAGAAGACCGCCATAACACCGCCGCGGCCGCGGTAAACCGCCACGGTCATTCTGACCCGCAACTTGCAAACCGCCAAAAACCCGACATCCACAAAAGTCCGCCACACCAAAGGTCAGCGAAAAAATGGCGATGACCAAACCTCCACCGTCACGCCAACAGAAATACGCCCACACTATCACGACACACAAATCCACGCGGCGGTCTTTCAAACGTGGTATTCCATTGGCGGCACCCACCGCCGCGGTCAAAATACACACACACATAGAAAACTAAGCCACATTGGTCATTTTTGAAACACACACACCTGATACACATACTAACACCACTCCCACACACCCAACACAATATAAAACACACACCCACATCACCCACAAACCCCTACGACCCGCAATTATTGATGAAGGCTAGAGAGAGAGCACAGAATAGACAATTCCACAACACAGAGGCACACAACACCATCACCCACACAGAATCCACGCACCAAACACCACACGCCACCACACGCACCACACTCATCACCACAAACGCCACCCCACACCTCATCCACACCACCCCATGGCACCCCAAAGACACCCCAGGTTCACTGACGCAGAACTCAGGGTCATGGTGGAGGAAATAGTCAGTTTAGAGCCCCAGCTCTTCGGGGCACAGGTGCAGCACACCACAATTGCCAGGAAGATGGAGCTATGGCAAAGGATAGTGGACAGGGTCAACGCGGTGGGACAGCATCCACGCAATCGGGATGACATAAGGAAGCGCTGGAACGACCTACGGGGGAAGGTGCGTTCCATGGTATCAAGGCACAACATTGCGGTGCAGAAGACTGGCGGCGGACTCCCACCTACTCCCCCAGAATTTACAGCATGGGAGGAGGAAGTCTTGCACATCCTGCATCCTGAGGGCCTCGCAGGAGTAGGCGGAGGAATGGACTCTGGTAAGTCAAATCTTCACTACTGCTTCCCACCCCCACCCCACCTGCATGCCAGCACATACCCCCACCCTCACCCCCACCCCATCACACCAACTCCTTGCAAATGGCTCACCATCACAACCCACCCATCCCAACACCAAGCCCTGCATGCGACCACAAAGCATGGACACCCATCACCAAAGCATGCCCACTGCACACACACATCACCCCCACAAGCCACCCTCACAAAAGCCCCCACAAGGGAATGCCTGCACTTGGGTACACGGACACCCACCCATCACACGAAATGCCACACACAGAAGCAATAACCCTACCTTTATACCCCTGCAGGACCCGAACGCCACCACACCGCCACGGAGGGTACAGAGATGTCCATCCCACCCCCAGAAGAGGCCCCCAACGATGACAGCAGCTCTGTCTCCCTGGACCCAGATGACCAGCCCGGCCCATCGGGGACCTCTGGACAGTCGGTTCCCCACAGACAGCCACAGGCTACACCAGACCCAACCCCCTCTGGGAACACCAGCACAGCTCCCACCCAGCGGGCCCATGCCTCTGTCTCCAGGACACGTCAATCAGCGGTGTGTCCACCACTACAGGGCACCCAAGTTGACCCACCACCCCAACAACAACAGGGACCTGGGGGCAGTGGTAGTGGGCACACCGTCCAGGGGACAGAGGCCCAGGAACACAGGGGAACTGGGAGGGCTGCTGTGCGACAGGGGGGGGGACAGGCCCAGGGAACCGACTCTCCAAGAGGCCCTCTCCTCCATCATGGGAGCTTACCACCACTCCCAGGAGAAGATGGCGACGGTACTGGCCCGGTTCCAGGAGATCCAGGCACTGCAGGAGGAATGGTACATGGGGTTCAGAGAGGAACATCGGTTCCGCAATGGGGACCATTGTTGTGGCCCTTAACCAGATAGTCACCAAATTGCGGGACCATGTGGCACCCCAAAGGGCCCCTGTCACTAGCCCAGGCCAGGAACAGCCTACCACCTCCGCCGGTGCTAGTGGACAGGAGGCCCCCACACAACGACAGGCCACCAGAACCCCACCTCCTGCAGAAGAAGAACCACCCCGCAAGCAGAACCTGAGATCTCACAAGAAGACAGAGTAGGATTGCAAGACCCCCGCCAGCATAAGATACCCCCTGATGTCATCCCACTGTCCCACATTGTCACCCTGTCCAACCTTTAACTGCCCCTGCTCCATCCTTCCACAGGCATATGGACAATGCACCTGTGAGACTGAGAACTGGACTCTGCCATGGACATTACTCCACCCCCACCTACCTCCTACCCACGACAAGGGCCACCTGCTTGACCCTGTCTTCACTAATTGCCCCAACCTTTCGATCGGCACCATCAAACATCTTCCCTGGACCGACCACTTTCTTATCCCCCTTGACTGGAAGATCCACAAATTCACTCCCCCCATTCCTACACCACGTAAAATGAGGAAATGGTCTAAGCTTCCACTGGTACAATGGTCAAATCTATTATCTGACACAAAGCCGTCTCTATCCCAAGACCCCATAATTGACAATAGCAAAGTCCACAAATGGATTGAGGACTCTATCGACTCCATTCTCCCCATGAGGAGTACCATTCTAAAAAGAGCACGAGCAACCGCTCCGTGGTATTCAGATAAGCTTAGGAAGAAAAAACAGCAGTGTAGACAATCTGAAAGAAAATGGCGCATGGGATACGACCCCGTCAAAAAAATCAGGTCTAGAGAAGCCATTAGGACCTATAAACTGGAAATCAATACAGCCCAATCCATCTACTTTAGAGAGAAGATTATGTCCGCCAAGTCTAAACCAAAAGAAATCTATCAAATAGTTAAGAGCCTTTCCAAGATCTCCGCTCCGGCCGCTCCAGCCGAAAACTCCACAGATAGATGCAACGAGTTAGCTGAATTTTTTTACCAAAAAATAAATAAAATCTATTCGTCATTCTCAACCCCTGTACCTGAACCCATAGCCACTGAACCTTGTTCTCCTACGCTAAATGAATCCCCCGCGCAAGCAATGCTAAACAAATTCCCACTAATGGACTCAGACTCACTTCAATCCCTGGCCTCACAAATAAAGTCTGGCTCCCCCCGTGACCCTGTACCCCCGTATGATGAACATGGTTAGCCAAGTCATTTTCCCCACTATCTTGGAATTCCTCAACGGCTCTATATTAAAGGGTGTAGTGCCCCCAACCTGGAAACAGGCGATGGTGAGAGCACTACTCAAAAAACCTACCCTCAACCCGAATGACCCAAATAACTATCGTCCCATCTCCCTGCTACCATGGACAGCCAAAATTTTGGAGAAACATATTAACATTCACCTCACTAAATTCCTTGAAGAGAACCAGCTTCTGGATTCCACCCAGACCGGATTCCGTCCCAAACACGGCACAGAAACAGCCCTCCTAGCCGTGACGGAGGAATCCAGGAGGATCCTGGATCAGGGGGGATCAGTGGCAGTGGTCCTCCTGGACTTAAGCTCCGCGTTCGACACTGTCTGCCACAAAACTCTTCTTTGCCGGCTATCTCATCTGGGACTCGCCGGGGCCGCCCTTGACTGGCTGAGTTCCTTTTTGAGCGGAAGGACTTTTCAGGTCTTCGATGGCGACTCCTGCTCCACCAGTAGATCCCTGGATTGTGGGGTGCCCCAGGGCTCCTCCCTAAGCCCCACGCTGTTCAATGTGTACATGAGACCGCTGGCTGGGGTTGTCCGCCAATATGGTATTAAAATCATTTCATATGCGGACGACACCCAGCTGGTGGTCTCCCTGGCACAGAAGAACAGCGGGTCCCCTCGGGACAATCTGGCGGCCTGCATGGAAGAGGTGAGGAAATGGATGACAGCATCCTCATTAAAATTAAACGGGGATAAAACCGAGGTCATGCTCCTCGGCCCCTCCACCCTCACTGACTTCGACTGGCTATGGCCCCCTAGTTTAGGCCCACCACCTACTCTGAAGGAGAATATTAAAAGCCTGGGAGTGTGGCTTGACAACTCACTCACTCTGAACACCCAGGCCACCAAAACTTCAGCAACTTGTTTCAGCATCATCCGGATGCTGAAGAAAATTCTGCCTCTCCTACCTTTCGAAGCCCAACAGGTGGTTATTCAGGGCCTCATCCAGTCCCGGATAGACTTTAACAACGCTCTCTATCTGGGATCCCCCTGAATACGTGCTGCAAAAACTACAGCGAATTCAGAACTGTGCTGCACGTACGCTACTTAAGATACCGAGAAGAGAATCTGCCAAAATGGGAATTCGATCACTCCATTGGCTCCCGGTGAGGGATAGAATAAAATACAAAACCCTATGCATATCCCATCAAGCATTTTACAGAGCAAACCCAGAGATCAATCATTCTCTTCTCACTCCCTACCTCCCCGGGAAACTGCTGCGCTCATCAAACGCATTTCTAGCCACCGTACCTAGAATTAAGAGGTCAAGAGCAGGAGGCAGGGCATTCTCCCTCAACGCCGCCAAATTATGGAATTCACTTCCCCTATCCCTTAGATCCAATCCCATCCTCCCTTCCTTCCGCAAGGAATTAAAAACTTTCCTGTTCAGGAGCTAATTCCCCATTGACTCCCTCAGTGAACCGGTTTTTTTTCTACTCAGCGCTTGGACGCCTTAGGGCAGCCGTCGCGCTTTAAAAATCCCCTTTCATTTCATTTCATTCATTTCATTTAATTTCATTTCATTCATTTCACAATCATGTACCTATATGTAGCACTTAAAATAAATCACTTATTGCACTTAAAATAACAGGAGTCTGCTTGTATTCTTAACAAATGTATTACACATAACGGTGCAATAATGTCCAGTTACTTTGTGATGACAACATACCAATTTCAATAAGCTTTAGTCCATGGGCAAACAAAGCAGAAGTCACGCAGTGGGTCATACAGCTCTAAAAAGGGAAGGGAAAGTCACAAATCAGTTAACAGGAACTGGGGGGAAACACAGACAGTAGAGACGCATGATGCCTTAAGTAAATGTAAAATGGCGTGGGTGATTCTTACCTGTGTGCTACTGAAAATATTGTTGTATGACTGTATCCCTGTTGTCCGTGTCATCCCCGTCGTCTTCCTCCTCTTCACTCTCCACAGGCTCCACAGCTGCTACAACACAACCATCTGGACCATCCTCCTGCAGAAAAGGCCCCTGGCGTCGCAAAGCAAGATTGTGAAGCATACAGCAGGCCACGATGATATGGCACACCTTCTTTGGTGAGTACATTAGGGATCCCCCTGTCATATGCAGGCACCTAAACCTGGCCTTCAGGACCCCAAAGGTCCTTTCTAAGATCCTACTAGTTCGCCCATGGGCCTCATTGTACCGTTCCTCTGCCCTGGTCCGGGGATTCCTCACTAGGGTCGGTAGCCACGACAGGTTGGGGTAACCAGAGTCACCAATTAGCCACACACGGTGTCTCTGTAGCTGTTCCATCACATAAGGGATACTGCTATTTCGCATGACATACGCGTCATGCAGTGACCCAGGGAACTTGGCATTTACATGGGAGATGTACTGGTCAGCCAAACAGACCACCTGGACATTCATCGAATGATAACTTTTTCTGTTTCTGAACACCTGCTCACTTTCTTTGGGGGGAACCAAAGCCACATGGGTCCCATCAATGGCACCAATGATGTTGGGGATATGTCCAAGGGCATAGAAATCACCCTTCACTGTAGCCAAATCGCCCACCTCAGGGAAAATAATGTAGCTCCGCATGTATTTCATCAGGGCAGACAACACTCTGGACAAAACCTTAGAAAACATAGGCTGAGACATCCCAGATGATATGGCCACTGTTGTCTGAAAAGACCCACTTGCAAAAAAATAGAGTACTGACAAAACCTGCACCAGAGGGGGAATCCCAAAGGGTTGGCGGATGGGGGACATCAGGTCTGGCTCCAGCTGGGCACATAGTTCATGTATAGTTGCTCTGTCAAGCCTGTATGTAAGTATGATATGTCGTTCTTCCATTGTCGACAGGTCCACCAGCGGTCGGTACATGGGAGGATTCGTCCTTCTCCTCGCAAGTCCCAGCGGACGGTGCCTAGGAAGGACAACATGGAGCATAGAGTCAAGCAACCCACAGGTTCGTTCACACAGCTTGCACAGTACACGAATCGCTATGCATTGAAAGGCTTGTATGAGTGGCAATGCAAGGCCTAGGCCTGTGTGAAGCAGTAGAAATTATGCCATGTGGGCCCTTGAAATGGCGGCTGCCTGACCTGAGAAGTGTGACAGTGGGATGTGAGGTCAATGCGCTGGCGTGGCACACCGTGGCGGTAGGCGGTCGAAGACCGCGGTGCTAAGCCGCATTGGTTAACATTGCACCCTATGGGTTTCAGTAGCCAATGAGGATGGGCGCCTGCAGTCGCGGTACGCACCGCGGCGGTAAGCACCGCCGCAGGCGTGACCGCCATTTTCTATCTGATTAATCACTCGAGACCTGATCATCCACAGGAGAGGACCGATACTGCAAGTGCTGCTGTGACCTCGGTCTGGGAGATACAATGGCTGCTGCGACTGGGGAAAGGGCCCCTGCCTTCACCTCTGAAGAATTGGAAAAACTTGTTGATGGGGTCCTCCCCCAGTATGCGCTACTCTACGGTCCTCCAGACCAACAGGTTAGTACACAGGGTGCACGTTGAATGGGCTATGCCTGTGTTGAGTGGGGTGTATGTAAGATGGTGGGGAGGGGAGCGAATGAGAAGTGCAACGCACGAAAGATTAGAGCATGTGCCACATGGCAAGGTTGGGGAGGGGGGGGCCACTCACATCGACCAGGCAGAAAAGTGATGAGATTTCCTTTACCACCCTGTACATGTCACATAGGTCAGCGCCCATCAGAAGGTCGACATTTAGCGTGCCATTGCCAAGGACGTCCGGGCCCTGGGGGTCCACAACAGACGGGGCACCCACTGCCGAAAGAGGTGGGAGGACATCCGCCGCGGGACCAGAAAGACCGCCGAGTCTCTGCTGGGGATGGCCTCCCAACGTAGGAGGGGTGCCAGCCGCCAATTGACCCCTCTGATGTCCTGGATCCTGGCGGTGGCCTACCCCGATTTGGATGGGCGCATGAGGACATCACAGCAGACACAAGGGGGTGAGTATCAGCACATTCTGCTATCTTTGCGCGCAGTGAAGGTGTCTGGGTGGGGGAGGAGGGCTGTGGCTATCTCTAGGCCAGGGCGCATTCTGTAGGCTAGGCCCCTCCGTTAGGCATCTAACTCTGTAGGGTGCCAAGTACAGCTATCCATGGTCCGGCCTCACCCATGTGTGCATTTGTCGTCCATAGACCTGTAGGCCTAGTCACAATAACTGAGTAGTGTACCCCGATTGCGCGGCCTAGTGCAGGGGGCTTCTGTGTCTGTCCTCTCCGACAACGGTGTTGCCAATAAATGCACTCAACCTGTCTTCATTTCTCCCCCCCCCCCATTTTCTTTGTCTTCCTGTTCATGTGTGCATTAGCATCATCAGGCGGAGGAGAAGTGGCATCGGCGCACGAGGGAGCTGCATCTCACATGGCCCCGGAGGGCCATGCAACAGACTCCGAGTACACCAGTGAGACGGAGGGCGAGTGGAGCTCCACAACGGGGACCCGTGGAGACGTCAGCGACACCGACACGTCCTCGGAAGGGAGCTCCCATCCGTGCCCACCGCCACAACAGGTACAGCCGCCACCCAGCGCACCAGCCCCGCCCTCCCAGCAGCCCCTCAGCCTTCGCTCCGTGCCCGCTCGCCCAGGAAGGCGGGCATCTCCTTCGCCCCAGGCACCTCAGGCCCTGCCCCAGTTACCCCTGCTGCCCTCAGTGAAGAGGTCATTGACCTCCTCAGGACCATCATTGTTGGGCAGTCTACCCTTTTGAATGCCATCCAGGGTGTAGAAAGGGAGGTGCATCGGAGCAATGCATACCTGGAGGGCATTCATTCGGGTCAGGCTGCCCATCAGCGATCGTTCAACGCTCTGGCCTCAGCACTGACGGCAGCCATTGTCCCTGTCTCCAGCCTCCCTCTTCTGACTCCCTCCACCCAGTCCCAGTCTCCTGTTCCTCTGTCTATCCCATCCACACCATCAGACCAGCCTGCACACACCTCTACACCCAAGGGCAGCTCATCCAGACATAAGCACCACAGATCCCACAAGCATTCACCCAAGCAACATCCAGATGCAGACATGCCAACAGTCACTACCACCTCTGTGTCCCCCACCTCCTCATCTCCCTCCTCCCTCCCTGTGACGTCTCCACTCACACCTGCATGCACACCACCATCAGCCAGTACTTCCATCACCAGCACACCCTCCATTACAGTCCGCACACGTGCAGTCACCACCCCCACTGCCATTTACACGTCCCCTGTGTCCTCTCCCAGTGTGTCTGTCACCCCCTCTTCCAAAGCACACAAATGCAGGCAGCCACCCACCCAACAGCCATCCACCTCACGACAGTCTCCGTCACAAGCACCTGCACCCAAAGACAGCACACTTGACTCTCCTACAACCACATCCTCTTCCTCCACTCCCATACCCACTACACCTACCCGTCCCTGTCCTTCCAAAGTGCTTTTCCTTTCCAACCTTGACCTCGTTCCAACCACTGACCCACCCCCTCCATCTGGTAAGAGTCAAAAAAGCACCTCAGCCACCACCAGCCCTGCATCTACTGTGACCATAGTGCAGGGCTATTGGAGTCCACCAGCTCCTAGGGCAGGAACATTGGCCAGCAGCAAGGGGACTGCCAGCCCACCCCCTGGGAAGAGGAAAAAAAAACGAAGGGGCGGCGCGACAAGCCTGAGACGGCTGCCACCAAGGACAGTAGCCTTGCCCCGTCACCTGCCACATCATCAAAGGGAGGCAAGGGCCACAGAGCTTCAGCGAAGGAGGGCAAGGGCAGCAGGGCGGAGAAGTCAGGCAGCAGGCGAGCTGCCCAGGAGGGCCCCACCAGCCCCATTCCGGTTGTGACGGACGACACCCACGGGCCCAGGACTCCATCACAGGAGGGCCCCACGACCGCAAGGTCGGATGGTGACTGAGCGGGAAGTCTTGGACAGGTCTGGCTCCCTAGAAACACAGGACAAGCACCGCTGAACAGGGCCCCCACTGTAGAGACTTGAGAGACTGTGGCTTTGCACTCCCCAGGATGGCACAGTGGGCAAGCCAGCCACTGTAGAGACTTGTGAGACTGTGGCTTTGCACTCCCCAGGATGGCACAGTGGGCAAGCCACCCACTGTAGAGACTTGTGAGACTGTGGCTTTGCACTCCCCAGTGGATCTGGCGTCGTGGACTCATGTGGCTGAGGTGCCCCCCTTCCCTTCCCCCTGAGGTGCCTGTAGTTTTATCATCTGATGCCCCTGCAGTGTTCTCTCCAATGGTATCTGGTCTCCTGTGTGGGCTTTGCCCATGTGTTTGTGCACATTGGCCCACGGACTATGGAACTTTGACAGAATGGGCAGGACTTATTGCCTATGTATATATTTTTAACTATGTTCATTCCTTATTTTGTATCTTTCATATTGCATATTTCCCATGACTTCAATGGAGCTATATTATACATATATTTTAAAGATCATTTTAATTGTGTCTTTGCATTATTCCGGTGGGTTTGGGGGGTGTCACTCTGACTTGTTGCTCTGCATTGGGGTGTAGGTATTTGGGGTGGGGGGGTGGGTGTATGGCGTATGAGTTTGCCCGTAAGCTTTCCTCCTCCCCCCTCCCCTGTGTCGTAGGTGCAGTACTCACCGTTGTCGCCTGCGCCGGCGTTCGTACTCCTGGTAGATGAGCAGGTAGACAATAGCTGGTAGGATGTTTAATTTGGGTTCCATGCTGTCCAGATTCCTCGTGGAGTGTGTAGAGGTGAGCGTTTTCCCGTTCGTAGTCTGTTTCCGCCGTGTTTTTATCGGTGGGGCTCCCGCCCCGGAAAAGGTGGCGGATTGGTGAGTTGTGATAGGGTGGGCGGTACATTGTCTGCCGTCTGCCTGTTGGCGGTGACCGCCGCGCTGTTTGTCTGTCCCGCCGTGGCGGTCGGAGTGTTAAAGTGGCAGCCTGTGTTGGCGGTTCCCGCCAGGGTCAGAATTCCATTTTTTTGACCGCCTGCCTGTTGGCGGGTTGGCCGCCGCTTTATCACCGACCGCCAGGGTTGGAATGACCCCCTATATGTATAGGTGCTGATGTTACATTCCAGGAGAGAAATCCTCTGTTCCATGCAGCATCTCGGCGACTAGCCTGGCCTGTAGCAGAATCCTCCTGTTAATTGACTACCGCCTGGTCTCATGCGCATTCCTCAGTTCGATTTTCAGCAGAATTGCAGCATGGTCTGACAAGTGAATGGGAAGATGTTCTATCCCCACTATTTTCTCAGCTTTCCTATTATCCAAAAATAAATAGTCCAGCCTGGAGTAGTGACCATGCTTTTTGCTAAGAAAAGTGTAATTCCTAAGCCTCCCTTTCACTTTACCCCATACATTGCAGAAATTAAAATGTTCTGCCATATCTAACAAATATTTCCTCATCTTTGGGGTGCTGCACTGGATCCGATTTGAAGACTTGTCCAGGTTATTATCCAGCAAAATGTTAAAGTTCCCACCTAGAATGATAGAGGCCCAAAAATCCAGTAGACTAGCAAACAATTGAGCAAAGGGGTTAATATCATCAATGTTTGGACCGTAGTAACTCAGGTGTATACATTTTACTGTATCTTGACCTCTACAATTATCCATCTTCCTCCCTTATCAACTGTATATTGGGTCAGTTCCACTCCAGTTTTTATTCTAAACATTATAGCTATACCTTTAGTACAATGTGACTGATCAGTGGCAATCACTTTTACAATTTATCTTTGCTTTGAGAAAAGATCCCTACACTTTTGTCTCAAAAGATGAGTTTCCTGCAACATAACTATTTCAAGTCTCATTCTCTTTCAGGTACTGAAGAATTAGGCGTTGTCTCTTAGTCACCCTTAAGCCATTTACATTCCAGCTAAGAAGAGGGAGAACCTGCACTCTAGTCAGACCTGACCTCCCTCTATCTGCAGGCATCTTAGTGAGTGAACCGGTATGTGAACTGAGTGTAAGTATGTACGTCTGATTATTTACTTGTACATTGTTTAACTACTGAGGACTTTAATATTTTTCGCTTTTTTCCCATTATGCTCCCCACCACGTGTACCCCTCCTGTGGGAACCCTCCCTTTTCTCCTAATAGAGATATCTTATGCCTACTTTAGGCTCATACCCGTTCAGTGGTGTCAGCTTATATTATAATACTTTCCTCTTACTTTCTCCCTCACTTCCTATGCTCCCCCTCTACCTGGGTTCACCCTTTTTTCTTAACTTCTATAACAAAATTGTCCACCTCTTCTGGGTCCATGAATGTGTGCATTTTATTTTGTCACATAACTTTCAGGATGGCAGGGAATCTCAGTTGCCCAGTGGCACCCAGCTTCCTCAACTCCTCCATTCTGCTCCCTAGTTCTCACTGCCTGTCTGCTGTCTCCCTGGAGATGTCTGATCTGATTCTGAAGATAACCCCCATTGCTTGGACAGACTTCTCTTTCAAGGCAAGGCTCAGAATCTTTTCCTTTACAGTATAGGTCACAAGGTTCACCAAGATCTTCTGCTGTTTTTTCCTCCCTGGACTCAATTTAAAGGGATCTCGGTGAACCCCCTGGATCTCTGTATTAAGGTCCACCATATTAGTGACCTGTGGAAAGGCAGGATGCTAATGTTATTCCTCCTGGCATTATTTTCTAGTCTGTCGAGTCTCGTAGCCAGAGCTTTTTTTTTCTTCAAATAGGCCACCTCTTAGGAGTTTTCCTGCACTGACAGAGAGAGGTGTTGCATTTTACTCTCCAACTCTTGTGTTTGCTGGGCTAAGCTCTCAATCCTCCCCTCTAGGCTGCAGGTCCCCTGTATCTCTCTTTGGTTAGTCTCAGAGACAGAGAAGCACTCTTTAATTTCTTGTGTTAACCAAGCTAGAATTTCTTGAACTGCTTCCCATTCCTTTGGGCTACTTCCCCGGGTACTGGGATTCCCATAACTGATAACCTGAACATCAGACTTCTCACTTATTTCTCCCCCCACAGCTCCTACAAATGCTGGGTTCTCCATTGCCAAGCAAGAACATTTGTTACAGAGTGGGACTGCCAGGTGAACTTTCAAAATCCTTTGGGATCCACCTGGGCCCAAGTCCTTTCTAGAATTGACTTTGTCCACCCCCTTTCTTGTCCCTCTTGCTCGGAGTTTACTTCTTCTCTCACTTCTCCGTACTTCCTTTAGGCTGACCTTACCTTAAAGAAAAATCTCAGGAATGGAGTAAATTTGGCAGTATTAACTCCAGAGGCCTGTCTCACCTCCTGTGGGGACAAAATGGCAGCCTCTGCCAACAGCTTCCTGTTCGGACGAGCCTTAGCTGCCCGAATGCCATCTCATAATTTGCCCTGTTGTACTGGTGCTTTAGTAGGTGACTGGGGAGTAATTTTCTTATTTACAAGGTTACTCTCACACAAAACTACAGGTAATTTCTTTGATCTCAGTGTATAGCAATTGCCTGAGTCAAATAACAATCCATCTGCCTTCTTTTGTACATCAGGATAGGACAAGCTTTGGGGTCTCTGACCTTTTTGAACAAAAAAGAGGAGGACCAAATACCTGTTATTGGTGCACTTTTGCCCTGGCTTAGACCACCATCCACAATGATTAATTCATAGTGCTGTGCAGAATCTGGAAGCTCCCCCATGTCAGCAACCTCGCTTCTATGGCTCCCTAAACAGTAGGGACCTGCACGCGCCTCCTATTCCTGCAGCACCAGACATGACACACATGCCAATCGTGCCACAGCTCTGCAGGGAATGCTGTGCAGCACGGAGCCCGGGAAAAGCTTCTACCGCTGCGCTCCAGAGCATGCTCGGCTCCACCATCCGCACTCACAAACCACCAGACCCCTGCCACGAAGGACCACCGGACAGCTAGGCGGCACCCAGTCCTACAGTAAGCAGGGGGTCAAACACATGCGGCCAACACCACGGCAAGGGACGAGCTTTGGGCCGCTACTCAGCCATGCACCATGCTCCCACTCTCCATCAACAAGAGGTAAGCCTTCTATTGCTTTGTTTTCAAGCACTGCTGGAGCATATGTTTTTCACTAAAGGCTCTGGTGTGTGGTTATCCTTGTTGGTGGGATGCAATGCTATGTGAAAGCATGAGTAAAAGTTTATTATCAATGCTAAATTAAGAGTGAATCATTATATGATTTAAAAAGGTAATTCAAATGTTTTATTAACAATGACAAGTGAGGTGCATCGTTATATGCAATGATGAAAGTCATTGAAATGTTTTATTGGCAATCACAACTTAACAGTAAGCCATTACATGTTCTAATGAATGTCAACCATCCTTTAAGCCTGCATGTTGATAACTATGCCATGTTGTACTGTGTCTAGAATATGTGTGGGTATTGCAGTTATAGCATTCAAGGCTCACTGGTGGTGTGAATTGGAGGGTGACACCATAGGTTTTTCCACCTGCCATCATGTATATATTTGTAAATTCATGCGTAGTATTGAGCAATGTGTGCATAAGAAAGTACTTTTTCTGTCTGGGCAATGATTTATTGGGTGGTATTTTCTGCATATCTACTAACTGCGATACTGAAACACATTGGGCACGGTCGCTCTAGGGAGAAGATTGTGTTCTGAAATGGACACTTTCCTTCTCAACATGAAATCCTGTTGAAACAGCATTTAACAATCCAACATTTCTTTCCCTGTAACAGAGCGAGGTATTTAATTTGAAAGTACATTTTGTTAGGTGGCCAAGACATGTAGTCTATGACTAGGAGACCATCCTGATATTTGTAGCAGCTATTGAAACACAAATATAATTATTAGGACTAGATGGAGAACTAGCTCTTGTATCAACACCAGAGTAAAGTGATTTGCACAGAATTGTGCATTTGGGAACCAGTATACACATGTATTAAACATGTATCTAACAGAGCATGACAATTCTCAAATTCATATGCTGAAATTTTTGGAAACCGCTATAAAAAAAGTCCAACTCAGCACCACTGGGGAGACTGCCTAACTTGTATTAGTTCTGGCCTGTGCCTGGAAAACACCAGTCAAATAGTTTTGTTTATTGGTGGTTATAACTCCTGTGAATTTACAGGCATCTAACAGATGAACATTACATATAGGATGCCAATAAAATTTTTTACAAAATGATTAATCACATGAGCTTTGAATTATCTATTCTATTCCCAAAACCAAAAGAACAGGGATCATTTGAGACTGCTATTAATCCAACCTGTAAGTTTTCTATTTTGAGAATACAGACATACTGGTTTACTATAAAAAGGATTCTGACCCTCACCTACGACAGTTGGCATGCTTAATCGTGGGGGTCAACCCTTTGCAAGCAGCTGTTATTGCAAGGAGGGCTCATCTAGAGCTCTTTTCTATGAGTGTGTGCATCTAATTTATTCTCAACCAGTTGTTTTTTTAACAGACCTGGGAGAATTGTTTGAAGCAGCTGTGGGATGAACTTACATTGCAAGGGTAGGTTTATTTTTTAGAGGATAAGGTGCAATCTCAGTAGAATTACCAGATGACTTGCAGTCTAAATTACTTAATTGTTAAGATTTTAATAGATTTTTAATGTTAGTACCTGTAGTCTACATGTTTTCAAGTTTCAGTTGTTTACCAGTGAGAAGATCAATTATTTAATTTTTAGCAATAGAAAATGTGTTTTTGCACATTAAAAGCTTGTCTTTTCCATGGTGAATCTCATGTGGTCCTTCGGGGATATGGCATTCATATCTGCCATGTCCATTGAAGGAGCATGTTTCTTTGCACAAAAAAATGATAATTATGGGGTGCAGCTACTTCTTCTTAACACTTGAATCTGTAGCATTAACTGATGGTACCGAACAGTCTGTCAATTCTAGTGCTTATCAGTAGGTGAGAAATGTTATATAGAAGTAATTTGAGTTTTTTGAGAATGACTCCATATCCCATAGTGAGTTTCCATTTGCTATTGCAAAGAAGATCAGTTTAGGTAGGATACCCCCTACCTACTATTTGCTCAAACCTTCAGTTCTTTGGGGCAAGTGTCTGTTGTCCATAATGACTGCTCTACCAGACCTCATTTGTGCATGATTTCCCTGCCCGCCTTCCACAGCACCACTCTGCCCATTAGCAAAGGTACGCAGGAAGTCAAGCATGATCATGCCTGAAAATGACGAGTCAGTCTTCACAAGTGAGTGCCCACTCTTTTCCTCTCTCTCTCTCACTCCTTCCAAACTGCATTAGTTCAATCTTTCCTTCACCTCTCCATGTACATCCACTGCTTCCACATTTCTTCCCTTTTTTGTTCACATTTTTGCCTCATCTCTGCTAGAGATTTAATTAAAAATACAATCTGTTTAATTAATAACCCATGTGAATAAAATCTAGGCCTAACCAAGAGCTGCATTTTAAACATGCACTTGCCTTTCTAAACTTTGCATGACCCATATTTGTTTGACTTACTTTATTTGCTAACGTTAACAAATTCCAAAAAAACTTTAACTCAGCAGAAATGTTTCTATCGTAACTTTTCAATGACTTTGCATAACATAAACTTCCTATGATAACAAAGGAAGCTATATTAGTTTATTCTTTTTAACCACTTGACCTGCATTGGAATCTCAAAACTTCCTAAACTAATCTGAAACTTGTTTCTTTATGAATAGGCTTTAGTATGGAGATTCATGAAACAGGTATGACCTAACATTTACATGATTGTTTTTACTTTCAGGGACCAAGATGAGTGAGAAAATATTTCATAATTACAAATTATCTGGAAATGTTATTACATGTATATGACAGTAGTACTGCCTTTGTTAGAAGTTGCCATTTCTACGGAAGCTGATCTCGTCTCATGATTTTCGCCATTTATGATTGACTGTCTAGTATCTTGGATGAAATATTTGTACTAAATTGTATGTCACTGTATTTGTATTATAAAAGTGTTCCAGGAAAAGAACAGATAGTGATAGTGGGCATTAGGGATAGCAAGTGCACACACACAATCTTTTAAGCTCTCATTCTCTCAGACTCAGAATCTTTTTCTCTCAGAACTCCTGATTCAGACAGATTTCTTCTATGACTTGACTAATCTCTAGCCCAGTCTGCTACAGTATTCTTTTTGAGTACTGATAGCTTTGCTAGCTAAACTACATCTTGAAATCTTGTACCTTTTGCTATTTCGGACTAAAATGATGTACTCTTACTGATTAAGAATACTAGAATAGGGATAGATTGGGAGATATGCTTTATGCAATATTCTGTAAACCTTACTTGACTAATAAATCAAACATTTAAAACTTATGCTAAATAAATATTTAAAAATCTGTTACTCTCATTACTGTACTGACTCCTGAAAGAATATTTGATGTATCATTACTGTAAATTGCAGTTTTTATTTCTAGCCCTTCAAAAGAGCCACTCCTGGCTGTGTAAGAGTTGCTGAGTATTTTACAAATATAGGATTCTACGTGCTGCCATCTCCATCTATCTTTCTTCCCCACTAATTTCTTACATAATCAGCACTTTTCGTTGGCTCTTCTTTTTGTGTCCCACTTCTCTTCCTGGTCCCTCTGTCTCCACCATCCCTTTTAATAAATTGTGATTATTTTTCAAACAAACTTGTTTTGACTTCATTGGAATCTCACCCAAAGAGCAGGGCCAAGATAAAACTGCAGGCATGGGAAGTAGAGAGACTGTTCCTAAAGAGACGGATATTGGGTTATTGTTTCTCTGGTTAAAGTGGATACATCTCCTTCTTACGTGGCTAAAACTCACAAACAGTCTAAGAGTACTGTGAAGCATTTAAAAATGTTGGCAGTGGATTGACACTTTCGCTTTTGTTAATCACCCATTTCTTGTAACCTAAGGTTTTCTCACTTTACTTAAGAGTTAAGGATAGGTCCCTGCACTCACAGATTAACTAAGAAAATGACAACATAAGCTTTTATCTCACGTCTCTCAGGCCTTTTCCAAACGGTGTTGCATGGAAATCTGGCTACGTCAAAAGTGATATGCAATCGATTAAATAAAATACTTTTACATCTTTTCACACATCTCGACTTGGAAGAATGAAAGACTGAGCTAGTCCTGCCAGGGTTCTACCCCTGACCCCTAGGCTACAAACTGTGCTGGTGGCGCAACGGGCTTGTATTTGGTATATCGCACGTGTCACCACGCTTTCATCTCATGCTTACTTGCTGTTATTTGAAAGATATTCATTTCTCTGATCTGTTTGGAGCATCAGAGTTTTATTTAACAAGCCATGTTAGCATTATTGCAAACCTTTAGTTTACATACTCTTTGATAATGCGGCGTATTCTTTCAAGGCAAGACATGTTTGAGCTGTTCCATTTAAGATGTACATTTTCTGTAATGGATTTCGCTTTCATCTTGTGCTACGGGAGAAGTAAGATATTGCTGAGGTTTGAGGTTATTTCACTTTCTTTAAATGTTCATCACATTATCTCTTCAAAGAACTCCGAGGTGCTAACCCACACTTCACCTTACAGCTTGTCAGCAACATGCCAGCAAGCGCCTTTGAGGTAATAACCGAGAGGTCTCTGGCAAGAGGAAAACGAAAACAAAATACATTTTAATGAGTGAAGGAAAACCAATTACCGAAAGCAAACATCTCAGAGGTACAGGTAAGGAAGGCAGTTGCAGCATAATAAAAGAACAACAGGAAATGCTATTGCAGGCAGTGGTAAAGAGACATGTAAGGGTTTCTGAGGACAGCCAGTCAAATTGCACGTCTTCCTTGTAAACTGTCATTTCCTAATGGCCGTGGCAGACGAGTGTATATCTGTATCAATCCTAGCAGATTAAAGCACCGATTTATACTTTTTCTGCGCCGTATTACTGTCATTTTTTTAACGCAAAAGCGGCGCAAACTTACAAAATACAATGGGGCATATTTATACTCTGTTTGCACCGAATGTGCGTCCAAAACTTTGCCGCACATTCGGCGCAAACCGTGCACCATATTTAAACTTTGACGCTGGAGTCCGCGGAAGTCAAAATTCCTCTGTGTGCATCATTTTTTGGATGCGGGAAACTGCCTTGCGCTAATGACATGCAAACTAGGCGTTCCCACCCAAAAAATGACTTTAAGGCCTGTGCGCCTTATTTATACTCCAGCGTCATTTTGACGCACAGGAGGGGACGGGCCTTAAAAAACGGCGCACAGCCTGATGTGCGCTGTTTTTTAACGCCTGGGTCAGGGCAGGCGTTAAGGGACCTGTGGGCTCAACTCCATGGTCTCTGACCATGGAAGGAGTCCAGAGGTGCCCTTCCCTGCCCCCAGGGACACCCCCTGCCACTCTCACCCACCCCTGAAGTACACCCATGGATGGGGGGACCCATCCCAGGTAAGTACAGCTAAGTTGAGGTAAGTATTTTGTAAAAAAAAAATTAAAGTGGCATAGGGGGGCCTAATTTGGGCCCCAATACTTGCCACTGGGACCCAGAAGTCCCCTGGGCATGGCCATTGGGCAAGGGGGCATGACTCCTGTCTTTGCTAAGACAGTAGTCATTTCAATGAGGGTTGTGTGTCAAAAAATGGCGCAAGTCCAGTTTGAGGCATGATTTTTGCCTCAAACCTGACTTGAACCATTTTTTGACGCACAACCCCCATTTTCCCCAACGCCGGCGCTGCCCGGCTAACATCATTCCTTAAATAAGGTGCCCACATGGCGCATTGGAATGGCGTTAGCCGGCTGTAACATTTTTTGACGCAAACCAGCACCATGTGACACATCAACATCATCCAACACACATAATAAAAAACAGATATAAAAAGTATCATACCCCCACCCCCCACTACTACTAACTAAACCAACAGCCTATACTAACCTAACACTAAGGGCCAGATGTAGCAAGGCTTTTGCGCCTCGCAAACGGTGAAAAATGCCGTTTGCGAGGCGCAAAAGCCCTCACGCAATGCAGAAACGCATTTTGCGAGTCGGAACCGACTCGCAAAATGTGTTTCTGACTCGCAAATAGGAAGGGGTGTTTCCTTCCTATTTGCGACTCGCAACGCGATGGAAGTTGATTTGCGACCGCAAAAGCGGTCGCAAATCAACTCGCAGTTACCATCCACTTGAAGTGGATGGTAACTCATTCGCAAACCCTTTGTGAATGATCACAAAAATATTTTTTCTAATCAACTCGCAGTTACCATCCACTTCAAGTGGATGGTAACTCATTCGCAAACCCTTTGTGAATGATCACAAAAATATTTTTTCAGAGCAGGTAGTGGTCCTATGGACCACTGCCTGCTCTGAAAAAAAACGAAACAAAAGGTTTCGGTATTTTTTTCCAAGTGCAGCTCGTTTTCCTTTAAGGAGTCACGGACATGGTGGTCTGCTGTCTCCAGGAGGCCACCATCCCCGTGAGTGCCCAGACTCGCAATGGGGTCGCAAACTGCGACCCACCTCATTAATATTAATGAGGTGGGTCTTTGCGACCCCATTGCGAGTCGCAGAAGGTGTCTGAGACACCTTTCTGCATTGCAAATTGCGAGTTGCAATTTGCGAGTCGCTCGGACTCGCAAATTGCAAGTCGCAATTTGCAACGTACCTACATCTGGCCCCTTGCCCCTTAAACCCAATAATTAAAAGAACCAGGAAAGAGGAGGGGGGGGAATCATGGCAGAGGGTATATTGTCTACTAGTTGGCCCTCCTCAGGGTATTTTTGATGGCACGCACCCTACAATTTACTTGTGCCACCTCCTGCAGCAGCCTGGTCATTTTCCGCAACATACGGTCCAAGTTCCGTTGCATCTGTTGAAAAGCTGCTGGGTCTATGACTGCAGCAGGGTTAGTCTGGGTGCCAGTGGAGGAAGTATGTGCCCTTGTTGGTGCCATGTCTGTAGGAGGATTTGCAGGTTGTGCTGTGACAGGTCCTGGAGCAGTGGAGGTTGACGGTCCAGCAAAGGTGCCTGCTAATGTTGGTGCCACCTGGGTGGTAGTGGTGGTGCTGGTGGTGGTGGCTGTGGTGGACACGGAAGGACCCTCTTGGGCAAATGCTCTCCACACTCTGGAGGCTCTTTCATGGCGATAACGCCTTTCCATGTTGCAGAACCCTGACTCCACATCCAGAATGTGGCGGTAACGCATTGCCCTGCGCTGAAACTCCTGAATCTGGATGGGATTCATATTGGCAGCTGTTAAAACAAATAGAAAACCAAACCGTAGGTACTTCATTGTGTGATATGGCTCCAGAAGTAAATCAGACAATTTATCTAATGTACCAGAAACAGGCCATATCATCATACAGATCACTGATTGTCCCTGAGGAAGTACATGCCAATGCAGCCTACACATGTCCTATCAAACAGCACAGCAATACTCTAAAAGATGGGTAACAACTTGAATGACTTATGCATCATTGTTCAGCCATTTGTCATGTAAAATAAAATGCTGCAGGTCCTCCACCACTGACAGGCCAACTAATTACTATGTTTTTGATGACAATCAAGGGCCACAAGATCTGCGACTAGTAAATGGAATGGCCAGGATAGAATGCAGTTGCTAATCATGAGTGGGTATCCTAGGTTTAGACAAATGACTTACAGATTTACATGTCTGTGTACTAAACTTGGATCATCAGTCCTAGGTACACTTTTCACAACCCTACGCCAGTGCCTGGGGGGGAGGCAGGCAACAAATACTTTCAAACAACAAGGACACCCAGGAAGCTTTGGACAGCTGAACATGGGTTTGGGCAGCCCACCACAGGTAAGGAGGAAGTCCAACTAGGATACACCCAAACCTTGGACAATCCCATCCACATTTATGTTTGGAAATGCAGACCATTGTCAACATCAATTCCTACCAGTGACACATGACTAACAACTTGCAGATAGATGTAAGCACACATCTGGCCATGAGCTGCATGCACACCTAGGCCGTTGTACTCAAGTGCCTCATACTCGTAGCACAACATGTGGAGCTACATGCTGCTAGGAAGTCAAACACACAGTCAAACATGTTCATTAGTGAATAGGGAAGCTGAAGTCTGTGGGTAAGACTTTGGCATCCCTATTCTGTGAGAATCAGGGTCTGACTTGCTGACTAAATCACAAATATGGTCCTCTGCTACATTTTCTGATTTTATGTTTTATCCCCAAAACTCATCCCTATGCACATGACCGTGCCTACAGGATTGACCTACAATCCCAAATTATGACAATACGCTAATGATTGGCCAACTCAAAGATGGGGAAAAAATGATACTCCACTCAAGGAACATATCCGATCATGGACCAGCGCACTACACCTTGCTATGTGTCCAAGACACAGGAGTCAATCACACAGCATCAGCAAACACAACACAGAACAGAAATATCAACACTTACTGGAGATGTCAGGGTCCGCAAATCGAGTCACCTCTCCGATAGTGTAGGGTGCAGGTCCACCTGTAAGGCATGGAAGGGAGAAATGTGCTCAATGTCTGTGCACTGTACAACACTTCCAAATACAAATACTATGTGTAATATTAACTCAGAAAGTCAAGCCTCTCAGACATGATGATACTGCATCCTACATACCACTGCAAACATGTACAGACCCGGGGACTCCAGTGAGTGATACACACATATCTGCACACATGCAGTGGCCCTAACTATCATGTGGTGGCAAGCATGCTCCATCATTAGTTAGCAGACTAATTCATGGAGTGTATTCCTCTCATCATGTGTATCCATGAGAGACATGCCAAGCCACTTTCATGGAGGACTGCAATACCAATCACCCAGCTATTGTGACTAAGACCAATGTAAAACACCCAGGTGCAATGTACAGAGGGCCAGGGACAGTTGTTAGCCCCCCATTTGTATCATTTTCTTCATTTTATGTGCCACAGCTATGGTAAGTTGCACCAACCATACAGATATGAACCCGTATGCATACCTTTTGGCATCCATCCCTAATTTAAATGTGGCATTACAAAGTCCTAATATCAGTCTAAGATGTTACCTGAGGTCAGCCATAACTTGTTACGTATGTGTCACAATCCAGTTCAGACATGTATCCGAAAACATTGAGGAACACAAAATTTCTTGTAAAAATCTGGATTTAAAACATGTGTTTCCTGAGACACTCACAGACCATGCATGAAGCATATGTTAGAGCCACATTTGCATCATCAATTGACATGAAGGCAGCACTAATTTACAGGCTCCTGTTGTGTTTTGTAAGTTAGTTTAGCTGTTGTGTCAACAAATGACGGTAATGTGTAGGAATTATTGTATATCTCACAGGCAACTGTGGCCCATACTTATACTTTTTTTTGTGCCGCATTTGTGCCGCTTTTTGAGGCAAAAGCGGCGCTAACTTACAAAATACAATTGTATTTTGTAAGTTTGCGCCGCTTTTGCTTCAAAAAATGACGCAAATGCGGTGCTAATTAAGTAGAAATATGAGCCTGTATGTTTAACTTTCATTCCACATGTTCAAAAACATTGCCTGCAGAATATGAACAAACCAGCTACTGTCATTACAGAGCATTTAAATGTGCACATTACTCTGATTTGTACTCACCAACAGGGCCACCAATCACAATCCCCAGGTGGTCCAGCAGGTCTTGCTCCCAGACAACCAGGTCAGCCCAATGGTGTTTCAGCTGGTAGTCATTGCGCGGTGTGTTGTAGATTCGCTGTAGATGGTACAGGACCTTTGCCCACCAGAGCCTCCTTGCCTCTGTGTGATAGCCCTGTATCACACGGCCACCTGCTTCAATCATTAACGGTAGGAAGTGGCACACCAGCCAAATAAAGCCACCCAGCTCCTCCTCTCCCATCCTGCCAAGACAAGGCCTACCCAACATGCTTGCACCAAAAAAAGGGAACAAAGGGGTACAGAGGAGAATGGAGGGAAAGTAGGAAAGGGAAATAAAAAAAAATAACAGAACACAGCCCACCTATCCCCAAACTAACACTACCCACAACAGACTCCCAACAGTACAAAGACAAATGCAGACACCAGAAATGACCAAAAAACACTAACACAGGATACCACAGACACTTAGGAAACACAAAAAGACAATTTAAAGACCACACTGGAGACAAATTCACAAAATGCACAGAGAGACAAGTCAAAACACAGCCACACAGTCAGGAATTATCAGAGACTGCGAAGTGAAAGTGAAAGTACACCCTTTGTACCAATTCTGTAAACAGGATATCCTATTACATCACTTCCTGCCTCAAACGCAGTGCGTTTTTAATCTTATGCGTCAAAATATTATAACGCTTACAGTCTGTGCATAATTTTTTTTACACACATGCTTAAAAATAACCGTGCATCCATAGTTTGAAATATGTTTCATACTTAACCAATTTCAGGGGGTACAGTGTGGGAATTACCGCACAGGGCCAGTGGATGTTTCATGGCAATGAGCGTCATATTTCGATGCATATGCGTAATTTTTTGACACATGTGCATCTTTTTTGGCGCATGTGCGTCAAAATTTCTGTCTTTGACTGGGTTTGGGTCATTTCTCATTTGTAATAGTACATGACAGGTGTGACAATACAGAGATAGGCTGATTGCACCAACATTGTGAATTTCGGTGTATGGGCACATGTGGCAGATCATACTACTGCGGACCATGATCCTCTACTTGTTGTACCGGATTTGCTCTCTTCACTGACGCAATAGATGGCCAAACGTGTGGAATACAATTAGGTATTACCCAGTTTGGGCATGTTTTGCGTCATGAGAGGATAGCAAGGCGACGCAACTCAATACAGTAAATCTATGCCTATGGGTCAATGTCTGTGATTTGGCTCTTACTATTATAGTTGTCCCACTGTGTGAACATCACAAGACGCATTTTTGCAAATCTGCTTGTATGCATGTGGTGTCAATGTGTCCAACCATCAGATGCTATTCAGTGTGGAAATGAGAGAGGAAATGTGTTTGCCATACACGTAGCAACAACTGCTGTGTGCACTTCCTTGATTTTTTGGAACATAAGCACCACCAATGACAAAGCATGCACAGGATAGATAGCAGACGGTTGATCATGGCAATGTTCCAAAACTAAGCCATCACATGTCCTGGAATGTTGGATACTACTTACTAGGCACTTGTTTGTTTACTCCCCATGAGTCAGGAATGGGATAATGCTATGTGGGTACGGTGTTTGTGACACCGAGTCCCAAATACAATCCACAAATGTCATGTCACGCCACAGTTGGAGTCATATAAATGAGCCATGTCTCTCCTGTGGCAGTGGAGGACCAGCAGACCAAGCAGCACGTGTTCACATATTTCCAGTGGTAAAATGCACAAAGGTGTCCGGTTCAAGTGTGTGGGCCAATGTTTAGCCTGTATCATTATTGGATTCCATGTTGTCACAGTTACGTGCCCACTGCATCCGGGAACATCAGTGCCTCTGTGCTGATTATTCTCACAGCTATTCACCATGCAAGCCCCATCTATATGTGGGGGGTAATGTGAATCAGCGTGTGGCCTGTCAAGGTCCTAACATGTGTTGACATTTCATGCACATTATCTGACGTTTGTTGTGCTGGAGGCACCATACCCAATTCATGCATACAGCCATGGTACACTGTCACTATTTGTCACTCATGCATACATGAAACCCAGACAAGGGATGGGCCATGATTAGGCTATCTGGAGACAAGTTCCACCCCATGGTACGATAAGTAAACTGATAATGCTATACAATGTATTTGAGTATGCATTGTAGACCCACCTGACACAATACCCTAGGAGGAAAATGAGGGCTTTGAAAGCAACTATGATACAAATGTAGCCACAGGGAACCTTTATGGTGACGCAAAGACAGGAACCAGTCAGGCTAACAGGATGCAGGGTCAATAAGGATCAATAAATTTAACAAGACAAATACACAGTGAGCAGACTGAGACTGCTCAAAGGTGGAACAACACTGTGGAAAATGAAAACTGTGTTTGTCCTGTGTGTTGGAACGTAACACAATAACTCACGGGCTGTGTTACACAAGTGATTTATACGGCAATGCATAACAGTGTCATACATAAAATGGCAGCTTCTATGCTGTTCCAGGCAGCTGCAAGGGCAGTGCATGTTCCAATGGCTAGTCTGCATGGAGGTGCTCACAGGTGTGTGCAGCTTCAATCTCTCACAAGTCCTGTAGGTGAAAATCAAGTACAAAGGGCCTACATGTACCTTTCGCATGGTAAGCAATGTGCAGGTGATTACAGGTCCTACAGACTACAAGGCAGTGCATTATTTACCCAGAAGTCCATAAAGACAGAAGTACAATGACTATGACATACCATCCTAAAGAGGGAAGCACACTGGATTCACATTGTGAGTCTGGGTGTGTGTAGAGGAGGGATTATCCGGTTACACATATTCCCTTTCCAGGGACCTCTGAAGAAGGGTGGAGTGAGAGGGGGAACATGGGTGTGGCAGGACTTAGGACCTGGGCTGCCATGTGCAGGGGATATCTTGTGAGCAATGCTAGTCATACCTGGGGCACTTGTGCTATTGATATGCTGCTTATATGGAAATCTTGCAAAGATAGCTGATGTAACACTTACTGCTATCAAGGGTCTAGTCTAGTCATACCTTCTTGTCACCAACGCAATAGCACATCCATTGCCTCATGTATGAGGCATTCTTTTCCCTTATTGACTGATAGTGACTTAGTTGTGTGCCATATGCTGCGATGAGGCATGTTGCTAACATGTATGTGTGAATTAGCTGTGGTCCTCTACTATTGCGAAATGTACAGGATATATGTCATTTACAGTGTGTGTGAATGTGGCTGTACATTCAAACGCATCAAAATTGATGTGGATTTTTCTGTATCCTAATCTGTATTTCTGCAATGCTCCATGAGGCTACACTCTGATTCTGATAGTTAGGGATAATGTTATGCAAAAAAGATTATCCAGACCCTGATATAGTGAATAGAATAGGTGTTTATTGGCATATGGTAAGACAGTGGTGATGGATGAGTATAGTTAAAATAAATTTTGGACAATATGTTGTCTCCGACGCAATCCTGCAGCTGTGTTTGGATGGTCCCCCTCATGCTGATGGGCAACATCCTCCTCTTCCTCCTCTTCAGGCATTTGTGGGTCGGATTCATATAGGGGATTGTTCCTTCTTACACATATGTTGTGCAGGATGGCACAGGTCAAAATGATTTTGCACACCATTTCTGGTGAGTATAGGAGGCTGCCTCCAGTGATGTCGAGGCTACTGAATCTTGACTTCAGGATGCCAAAGGTCCTCTCAACTATGGTGCGTGTCCTCCGATGTGCCTCATTATAGGCACGCTCTGCTGCAGTGCTTGGGTTTGCAAATGGGGTCATGATCCATGGCTGGATCCCATACCCCTGATCAGCTGAAACAGAAAATGAGTGAGAACATGTTGATGTAGCTTGCACCATGATTATCACTTTGCACGGCAGTTGTTCTCTTGTGTTGTCTGTGACTTATCTGTGTTTGTGTTATTGTGTGGAATCCTAGGCTTCTAGGATGTACCATCAGCATTGGTTATTTCCTTATCTGAATGTGTGTGTGGCTGATTGACCGGATGTCAGCAGTATTTTTGTAGAGGTGCAGTACATTGTGTACTCCCTTGCATTATGACATGTGAAAGAGGTGTCTCTGTGTCTTAACTGGGGGTGAGATGATACTTCCATACACAGAATCAATTCCACAGTGGTGGTAACACGGTTGCATCTATATACCCTGGACACCCCATCCAATTTCACATATGAAATAGAATTTTTTAAACATCAGTGAGACCCTTAGATTTGGCTAGGTGACAATGTACAACACATCTCCGTACGTTGTCAGCACTGACGTGTTGACAATTGACTATGCACAAATTTCACATGTGTGACAAAGTTTCAGCAGACCTATTTCTCTGCCATTGCCAAGTCAACTCAGGTTGTAACGTGTACCTATACATCTGAACATGTTATAGTTCAGCTGGCTAACTTGGTTGTGAGGTTGTCATTTTGAGTGTCAGAAGGTCCGTATGCCTGTACATCTGTTGTGTGTGTGTGAAATTGTCTCAATGCGTATGTGTAGGAATGAGCTTTTAAATATTGTCACATCAATATGTGTTCTTCGCACAGTCCACTTGCTTCTTGGTAGTGGGCAATGTGAGAGCAGGATTGATGTGAGATATTGGTACAGCCTCAATGATTCCATGTCACCTTCATTGTAGTCATCATCATCTATGTGTGTCATGGTGTTTGACCTGCAGCATGACACATTACACACCCCTTACACAGTACATACTGGTTGGAAGGGTGTTTGATTGAGTGTTATTGATGTGATATTGAAAGATAAATTTTCCAAGTTGCACTGCCAGTTGAGGCCATGTCATTGTCAGTGTGTTGTTTTAAATTGTTCCCTTGTATCTGTGGAGTGGCATCTGTTGTTATTTGGTACTGTCATATGTCCATAGGTCTATATCCAAATGGGTCAGGATATCACACATGCCTAGCAGTGTCACAACCTCAGTGTCTTCCTGGACACGTGTCGATGTCGTGGTGTATGTGTTGTGTGTCCTAGAGGATTGCTGCACTTACCAACAAGTAGGCCATTTCCATATCGTCCATCCTGGAAGTGTTGATTGATGGTGCAGTGACGGAAGATGAATGAATTATGAACACTCCCAGGATACTTTGCCACGATGTTGGTGATCAAACCCCGGTGATCGACAATGGCCTGCACATTGATGGAGTGTGTGTGCTTCCTGTTGGGGTACAGTTGCCCGGTTGCAGCAGGTGGCACAAGGCGTACATGCGTGCAGTCAATGGCACCAAGCACGTGTGGGAAGCCATTAATTTGGTAAAACCCCTGTTTTGTCTCCTGTTGCTTCTGCTGTGGGTTGGGGAAGCTGATGTGGCGGGGTGTGAGTGAGATGATGGTATCCAATACCTTGGGTAGGAAGGCAGAGAATGAGGGCTGTGAGAACCCGGCAACCAGGGCACCAGTGGTTTGAAAGGAGACACTTGCTAACTTGTGGAGTACAGCTAGCAGCTTGGTTTCTTGTGGAATGGTGCGGGGTGTCTGCAGCTGGGTGCCAACTGTGGCTCAATGTTGCGCAACATCTGCTGAATGGCTTGCCAGTTGAGCCTGTACCTCTGGATGATATCTTGTTGCCTGAGTCCCTGAAGGTTTGTCCTGGTGCGGAATATCCTTTCCTCCCTTCTGCGTTTCCCTGCTGGTGTTGTGGAAGCTGCTGTTGTTGGTCCTGTGCTCTGCGTCTGCGTGCATACTGGATGAAAAGCACCTCCATGTCTTCCTTTTGGAGCTCTGCTGTTGCTTCTGTGTGTTTTCATTAAATACAGGTGTGTTTGCCCCATCTTAACGCCTACCCTGACCCAGCTGAATTGAGCTGTGCGTCATTTTCCGCCTCCCGGCCGTGCAGGATTTTTGCGCGATTGGATAAATAAGGCGCACAGCTGTTTAAGTCATTTTGTGGACGGGAACACCAACCTTGCATGTCATTAACGCAAGGCGGTTTCCCGCATCCAGAAAATGACGCACACAGTGGAATTTTGCCATTCGCGGGCTCGGGCTTCAAAGTTTACATAGGGTGCTTTGTGCCAAATGTGCGTCAAAACTTTTGACGCACATTCAGCGCAGACAGAGTATAAATATGCCCCTTTGTTTCCAAGGCAGCAATGCACCAGCATCTGTAAATGTCCACTTTCAGGTAGTAACTCCAGACATAGAACGTGTCCCTCATGAACATTCTCATAATTCAAGAGTCAAACAAATTATCATAGAATTCAACCCAATTCACAATTCCTCCCTCTCCTTCCAACTCAAAACATGTCTAAAACTATGGACACGAAGTAGATTTATTTATGTATGCATTTATTTATTTAAGGGGTTAACGTTTTTCTGTCTTTCTCTCCATCTTTCTTTCACCCAGTTGTGTGTCTCTCTCTTGTTTTGGATTAAAGTCGAAGAAAAACATGTGCCAGTCTTCAAGAATCAATCCCGATGAGCCCCACCTGGAACAATGGCTCAGATTAGGCAGTTATTGTGACTTGCCTACTACGTGCAATTATTTCAGAGTTTTCCATTCTCCAGCACTACCACATCACATGGCACTCTTATTGCCTTCATGTGTTTGGAAAATCTGCTCTTTTTCTTGAGCATCCATCCCTCTGTCTTAAGTCTTATCAGTCCCTGGGGCACTCAAAAGGCAGAGGAGGGGGGCTCATGTGGCCACCATAAAATGTTTTAATGAGGCCACCATAAAATGTTTTAATGAAGTACCAGGGAGGTGGTGGTCCCTGGAACTCTCCTAGGAGCCTGAGGAGGAGGTCCACATGGCCTCCCTCTACTTACTTACAGATCCCTATGACCATGGTACCTGACCAACCCTGGCGTTTTCTTTAAACAAGAGCAGGACACAGTGCTTGTTTTTTGTTTTTTCATTTGCACCAAGATTCGGAGATTGTCAGTGAATTTCACCGCACAAATTTAATAAAAAAGATATTTGGCCCAGGTGAGGTCCCTGGGGGAGGGGACGCAGCACCAGGCCTACAGGGGGTCAGGGTATTCCTACCCTGCCCACTCGTCTTTTTGTTTGGGGCTCAACTGAGTCTGAGTCCCAAAATGGATGCTAACATGTACTGGTTGAAGTGTTGACAGCTAATCAGATCTCAGCATGAGATCTCTTGGATCTGTGGATGCTCCTTATCCCTAGATATACAAATTTTCTTTTTTAATTGCTCTAAAGCTACTAAATGGATTGTCACCAAATAACGAAAAGGCTCTTTCTGGACCAAGAGCTACCTTTCTGCCAAATGTGGTGTAATTCCGTCCGGTGGCCTTGAAGTCTTTTTCCCCTTAAATATTTTGGGTTCAATGTCATATCTAAGTCTGGACACCACATGCTAAGGAGTCACTTTTGGTCTAGTGGTTAAGGTCTTACACCCATACACTGAAGGTTGAGGTTTCAACTGTATGTGGGTCTGTGGTCATTTCCCTGGGTCCCCGGAGCCGAAATCAGCCAGGGTAGGGAACCACGGGCACTTCTCCCCCTCCAAAAAAAAATTAAGACCATGCCCTGGGGGAAGGGATCCCCGGGCCAAAACTACTGGTGAAGGGGGCCATGTAGACCTGCGACCAACTCCCATTGTGCATGGCCAAAGGCCATGCGCAGCTTGAGGTTGGGCGGTAAGAGGGGTTTGGCCGCATGGTCTGGCCACAGGCCAGTCCTTTCAGCAAACCACCAGTGCGCGTGGATGAATTCCTTGAGAGACGGTGGTTGGATTAACGTATAGTAATGAAAATGACTTTACATTACAAAAAAAACCATAGAAATTCACTGAAAAAAAACAAAAGCTACAGGAACGTTATGGTTAGGAAATAGAATTTAAAAAAACTTGGAAATTCATTTTTTTTAAAACAAAGGTTACAGGGACATTATAGTTAGGTTCTGAATTTACTCGCTCAAAACCATGGAAGTTCAGCAGTTATAGTTAGAAATCTTTCAAGTTACTATAACTCGTGCCCTAAGATAACTATAACTAGCGCCTTCGCCATGGCTATTTTCTTATCAATAATTTTATTGCATATGTTGCAGGAATAATATCAAAGATGCCATGCAAGAGCTCCTCAATGATATAATATGTGGAGTAATTAGCTGTGCATGGTGAAGGTGTGAGTTGTACTTACCTTAGGGAGCAAGTTATAGTTATTTGAAAGAACTCTAACTATAACTGCTGAATTTCTATCAGTTCTATCAGGAAGGTCCTATGGGAATTAACATGGGAAACACAACTTATGTGACACCCCTTTTTCTTGGACCCTGCTTGATGAATCACCCCAAAACTTTCTCTGTGCAAAAAGAATTACCAGGGCAAATTTTTTGGAAAATGTCATGAAGATTTGTCAAATTTGTCAAACTGAGCTAAAGGTATAGGCAAGTCAAAAACACTTTTTCTATGGAAACATGGTCCTAACTATAACTACCTAGTAATATTTATATATGACAGCAGTGCACTGAAACTGCCGGTGCTGGTGATGGGAGTAGATTGAAACTCCTGTAGAAGTGCAAGCAAAAGAAGGACGCAGCTTTACTTGATATCTTCTTGTGTCTGGTGGTGGCAGGCTGGTTAAGTCCAGTCAGCAACCATGACAGAGCGATTAGGTTTGCAGGGGGCACCTCTAAGTTTCCCTCTGGGAACATTTTATGGTGGATCCCACATTGGCATCACTGAGGATTTATTCTTCTGAGTTGTTTGATACCAAACATCCCAGGATTCAGAGAGGCCATCATGTAGCTGGGGAACACATAGTGACCAGTGTCTACCACATGTATTTATTATGGCCTCGCTGTACACTTAGGGGGTCATTCCAACCCTGGCGGTCGGTGTTAAAGCGGCGGCCAACCCGCAAACAGGCAGGTGGCCAAAAAAATGGAATTCTGACCCTGGCGGGAACCGCCAACACAGACCGCCACTTTAACACTCCGACCGCCACGGCGGGACAAACAAACAGCGTGGCGGTCACCGCCAACAGACAGGCGCAGACAATGTACCACCCACCCTATCACAACTCACCAATCCGCCACCTTTTCCGGGGCGGGAGCCCCGCCGATAAAAACACGGCGGAAACAGACTACGAACAGGAAAACGCTCACCCTACACACTCCACGAGGAATCTGGACAGCATGGAACCAGAACTACACATCCTACCAGCAATTGTCTACCTGCTCCTCTACCAGGAGCACGAATGCCGGTGCAGAAGACAACGGTGAGTATTGCACCTACGACACAGGGGAGGGGGGAGGAGAAAAGAATACGGGCACACACTCAGAGTGACACCCCCCAAACCCCCCCCGGAAGAATGCAAAGACAAAATAATATGTTATTGGAATTCAAATATATTGTAAGGCTAAGTAAATAAGTAAGTCGAACATCCCATAACTATATACACATATGTAAATTGTCCCGTCAAAATTGGCTTTCTGTCATTGTACGTGGGCCAATGGTCCTCAACACATGAGCAAAGCCCACACATGAGACCCGAATCCATTGGAGAGAACACTGCAGGGGCATCAGATAGGAAAACTACAGACACCTCAGGGGGAAGGGAAGGGGGGGCACCTAAGCCACATGAGTCCACGACGCCAGATCCACGAGGGGCCTCCATGGCCATTGTTCAATCCTGGGGAGTGCAAAGCCACAGTCTCTCAAGTCCAGACAGTGGGTGGCTTGCCCACTGTGCCATCCTGGGGAGTGCAAAGCCACAGTCTCTCAAGTGGATGACAGACTCCAGCGGTACTGGAGGAGTCTTGGTGCCCAGAGTGTATCGTGCAGCCCTGTCCGACACTGATCCAGGCCTGCCCCTTCTGCCAATGTGTCAGCGGTGCTTGAGTTGAAGGGCCAAGCGGAGCGGTGCAGAGATGGCGGTGCCCAGCGGAGCGGTGCTTGAGAGGAAGAGCCCAGCGGAGCGGTGCAGAGACGGCGGTGCCCAGCAGAGCGGTGCTTGAGTTGAAGGGCCCAGCGGAGCGGTGCTTGAGTTGAAGGGCCCAGCGGAGCGCTGCTTGAGTTGAAGGGCCCAGCGGAGCGGTGCTTGAGAGGAAGGGCCCAGCGGAGCGGTGCCGAGCGGAGCGGTGCTTGAGTTGAAGGGCCCAGCGGAGCGGTGCTCGATAGGAAGGGCCCAGCGGAGCGGTGCTTGAGTTGAAGGGCCCAGCGGAGCGGTGCTTGAGAGGAAGGGCCCAGCGGAGCGGTGCTTGAGTTGAAGGGCCCAGCGGAGCGGTGCTTGAGTTGAAGGGCCCAGTGGAGCGGTGCTTGAGAGGAAGGGCCCAGCGGAGCAGTGCAGAGACGGCGATGCCCAGCGGAGCGGTGCTTGAGTTGAAGGGCCCAGCGGAGCGGTGCTTGAGTTGAAGGGCCCAGCGGAGCGGTGCTTGAGTTGAAGGGCCCAGCAGAGTGGAGCTTGAGAGGAAGGGCCCAGCGGAGCGGTGCAGAGACGGCAGTGCCCAGCAGAGCGGTGCTTGAGTTGAAGGGCCCAGCGGAGCGGTGCTTGAGAGGAAGGGCCCAGCGGAGCGGTGCTTGAGTTGAAGGGCCCAGCGGAGCGGTGCTTGAGAGGAAGGGCCCAGCGGAGCGGTGCAGAGACGGCAGTGCCCAGCGGAGCGGTGCTTGAGTTGAAGGGCCCAGCAGAGTGGAGCTTGAGAGGAAGGGCCCAGCGGAGCGGTGCAGAGACGGCAGTGCCCAGCAGAGCGGTGCTTGAGTTGAAGGGCCCAGCGGAGCGGTGCTTGAGAGGAAGGGCCCAGCGGAGCGGTGCTTGAGTTGAAGGGCCCAGCGGAGCGGTGCTTGAGAGGAAGGGCCCAGCGGAGCGGTGCAGAGACGGCAGTGCCCAGCGGAGCGGTGCTTGAGTTGAAGGGCCCAGCAGAGTGGAGCTTGAGAGGAAGGGCCCAGCGGAGCGGTGCAGAGACGGCAGTGCCCAGCGGAGCGGTGCTTGAGTTGAAGGGCCCAGCGGAGCGGTGCTTGAGAGGAAGGGCCCAGCGGAGCGGTGCTTGAGAGGAAGGGCCCTGTTCAGCGGTTCTTGAGACGGCGGTGCCCTGTTCAGCGGTGCCTGTCTTAAAGGGCCCTGTTCAGCTGTGCCTGTCTTGAAGGGCCCTGTTCAGCGGTTCTTGAGACGGCGGTGCCCTGTTCAGCGGTGCCTGTCTTAAAGGGCCCTGTTCAGCGGTGCTTGTCTTGAAGGGCCCTGTTCAGCGGTGCTTGTCTTGAAGGGCCCTGTTCAGCGGTTCTTGAGACGCGGTGCCCTGTTCAGCAGTGCTTGTCTTGAAGGGCCCTGTTCAGCGGTTCTTGAGATGGCAGTGCCCTGTTCAGCGGTGCTTGTCTTGAAGGGCCCTGTTCAGCGGTGCCTGTCTTGATGGGCCCTGTTCAGCGGTTCTTCACATGTGTCTCCAGGGCACCAGATCCGGCCAATATATGGTGTTCACTCGCCATCCGACTTCTCGCTTGCGGGGCCCTCCTGTGCTGGTGTCCCGTGCCCGTGGGTATACTCCTTCACCCCCGGAATGGGGCTGGTGGGGCCCTCCTGGGCAGCTCGCCTGCTGCCGGACTTGTCGGCCGTGCTGCCCTTGCCATCCTTGCCTGATCCTCTGTGGCCCTTGCCTCCCTTTGGAGATGTGCCAGGTGGCACCCCACTTCCTGACGGTGCCAGGGTGGTGCCTGTGGAGGCTGCCGTCTCTGTCCTCTCGCGCCGGCCCTTGACTTTTTGGGATTTTTTCCCAGGGGGTGGGCTGGCTGTCCCTTTGCTGCTGGCCGATGTAGCTGCCCTCAGAGGTGGTGGACTCCAATATCCCTGGACTATGGTCCTGGTAGGTCCAGGGGTTGTGGTGGCTGAAGTGCTGATTGGACTTTTACGAGATGGAGGGGGTGGTTCAGGTGATGGAAAGATGTTAATTTTGGAGAGGAAAAACTTTTTAGGAGCAATGGGAAGGGTAGGTGCAGTGGGTATGGGAGTGGAGGAAGAGGATGTGGTTGTAGGAGAGTCAAGTATGCTGTCTTTGGGTGCAGGTGCTTGTGACGGAGGCTGTCGTGAGGTGGATGGCTGTTGGGTGGGTGGCTGCCTGCCTGCGTTTGTGTGGTTTGGAAGAGGGGGTGACAGACACACTGGGAGAGGACACAGGGGACATGTAAATGGCAGTGGGGGTGGTGACTGCACGTGTGCGGAGTGTTCTGGTGGGTGTGCTGGTGATGGACGTAGTGGCTGATGAAGTGGTGCATGCAAGTGTGAGTGGAGACGTCACAGGGAGGGAGGAGGGAGACGAGGAGGAGGGCGACACAGAGGAGGCAGTGGCTGTTGGCATGTCTGCATGTGGATGTTGCTTGTGTGAATGCTTGTGGGATGTGTGGTGCTTATGTTTGGATGAGCTGACCTTGGGTGTTGAGGTGTGTGCAGGCTGGTCTGTAGGTGTGTCTGGGATAGGCAGAGGAACAGGGGAGTGGGACTGGGTGGAGGGAGTTGGAGGAGGGAGGCAGGAGACAGGGACAATGGCTGCCGTCAGTGCTGAGGCCAGAGCGTTGAACGATCGCTGATGGGCAGCCTGACACGAATGAATGCCCTCCAGGTATGCATTGCTCCGATGCACCTCCCTTTCCACCCCCTGGATGGCATTCAAAAGGGTAGATTGCCCAACAATGAGCGTCCGGAGGAGGTCAATGACCTCCTCACTGAGGGCAGCAGGGGTAACTGGGGCAGGGCCTGAGGTGCCTGGGGCGAAGGAGATGCCCGCCTTGGTGTGCGAGCGGGCATGGGGCGAATGCTGAGGGGCTGCTTGGAGGGCGGAGCTGGTGCGCTGGGTGGCGGCTGTACCTGTTGTTGCGGTGGGCACGGATGTTGCCACCACCACAAGGGAGCTCCCTTCCGAGGACGTGTCGGTGTCACTGATGTCTCCACGTGTCCCCGTTGTGGAGCCCCCCTCGCCCTCCGTCTCACTGGTGAAATCAGAGTCCGTTGCATGGCCCTCCGGGGCCATGTGAGATGCAGCTCCCTCGTGCTCCAATGCCACTTCTCCTCCACCAGATGATGCTAATGCACACATGAACAGGAAGAGCAGACATAAAAAGAGGGGGGGGAGAAATAAAGACATGTTGAGTGCATGCATTGGCAACACAGTTGGCGGAGAGGAAAGACACAGAAGCCCCCTGCACTACGCCGCGCACTTGGGGTACACTACTCAATCAGTGAGACCTGGCCTACAAGCCAATGGACGACATCTGCACACATAGGTGACACAAGGCCATGGATAGCTGAACTTGGCACCCTACAGAGGTGGAGGGCGGGGGCACAGGGCCATGCCTTACGGAGGGGACTAGCCTACAGAAATCGCCCTGGCCTAGGGATACCCACATCCCTCCTCCCCCACCCAGACACCTCCACTGCGCGCTAAGATAGCAGAATGTGCTTGTACTCACCCCCTTGTGTCTGCTGTGATGTCCTCACTTGCCCATCCAAATCTGGGTAGGCCACCGCCAGGATCCGAGACATCAGGGGGGTCAATTGACGAGTGGCACCCCTCCTACGTTGGGAGGCCATCCCCAGCAGAGCCTCCGCGGTCTTTCTGCTCCTGTGGCGGATGTCCTCCCACCTCTTGCGGCAGTGGGTGCCCCGTCTGTTGTGGACCCCCAGGGTCCGGACGTCCTTGGCGATGGCACGCCAAATGTCGACTTTCTGATGGGCGCTGACCTATGTGACACGTACAGGGAGAGAAAATAAAATATCATCATTTTCTGCATGCTCGATGTGAGTGTCCCCCCATCCCCACCCTTGCCATGTGGCACATGCTCTCATCTGTCGTTTTATGCATGCCTCACACGCTCCCCTCCGCACCATCGTTCATTCACCCCACTCAACCCAGGCATTGCCCACAAAGCATGGTCCCAGTGTACTAACCTGTTGGTCTGGAGGACCGTAGAGTAGCGCATACTGGGGGAGGACCCCATCCACGAGTTTCTCCAATTCTTCAGAAGTGAAGGCAGGGGCCCTTTCCCCAGTCGCAGCAGCCATTGTCTCTTCCAGACCGAGGTCACAGCAGCACTTGCAGTATAGGTCCTCTCCTGTGGATGATCAGGTCTCGAGTGATTAAGCTGATAGAAAATGGCGGTCACGCCCACGGCGGTGTGTACCGCGGCGGTGCGTACCGCGGCGGTGCGTACCCCGACTACCGGCGCACTTCGTCATTGGCTCCTGAAACCCATAGGGTTCTATGTTAACCAATACGGCTTTGCACCGCGGTCTTCGACCGCCTACCGCCACGGTGTACCACGCCAGCGCATTGACCTCACATCCCATTGTCACACTTCGCATGTCAGGCAGCAGCCATTTCAAGGGCCCACATGGCTTTATTTCTACTGCGTCACACAGGCCTAGGCCTTGCATTGCTACTCATACAAGCCATTCAATGCATAGCGAATCGTGTACTGTGCAAGCTGTGGGAACGTACCTGTGGTTTGCTTGACTCTGTGCTCCATGTTGTCCTTCCTAGGCACCGTCCGCTGGGACTTGCGAGGAGATGGAGGAATGTTCCCGTGTACAGACCGCTGGTGGACCTGTTGACAATGGAAGAAAGACATGTCATACTGACATACAGACTTGACCGAGCCACTATACAGGAACTGTGTGCCCAGCTGGAGCCAGACCTGATGTCACCCATCCGCCTACCCACAGGGATTCCCCCTCTGGTGCAGGTTCTGTCAGTACTCCATTTTTTGCCAAGTGGATCATTCCAAACAAAAGTGGCCATTTCATCAGGGATGTCTCAGTCTATGTTTTCTAAGGTTTTGTCCAGAGTGTTGTCTGCCCTGATGAAATACATGCGGAGCTACATTGTTTTCCCTGAGGTGGGCGATTTGGCTACAGTGAAGGGTGATTTCTATGCCCTTGGACATATTCCCAACATCATTGGTGCCATTGATGGGACCCATGTGGCTTAGGTTCCCCCCAGTGAAAGTGAACAGGTGTACAGGAACAGAAAAAGTTATCATTCCATGAATGTCCAGGTGGTCTGTTTGGCTGACCAGTACATCTCCCATGTAAATGCCAAGTTCCCTGGGTCAGTGCATGACGCCTACATCATGGGAAATAGCAGCATCCCTTATGTGATGGAACAGCTACAGAGACACCGTGTGTGGCTAATTGGTGACTCTGGTTACCCCAACCTGTCGTGGCTACTGACCCCAGTGAGGAATCCCCGGACCAGGGCAGAGGAACAGTACAATGAGGCCCATGGGCGAACTAGGAGGGTGATCGAGCGGACCTTCGGCCTCCTGAAGGCCAGGTTTAGGTGCATGCATATGACAGGTGGATCCCTAATGTACTCACCGAAGAAGGTGTGCCAGATCATCGTGGCCTGCTGTATGCTTCACAACCTGGCTTTGCGACGCAAGGTGCCTTTCCTGCAGGAGGATGGTCCAGAGGGTGGTGTTGTGGCAGCTGTGGAGCCTGTGGAGAGTGAAGAGGAGGAAGACGAAGAGGACGACACAGACAACAGGGACACAGTGATACAACAGTATTTTAAATAACACACAGGTACGAATCCAAACCGCCATTTTACATGTACTTACAGTCTCCTGCCTCTCTACTGTCTGAGTTTCCCCCCAGTTTATGTTAACTCAGTTGTGACTTTCCCTTCCGTTTTCAGAGATGTGGGCCCCACTGCGTGACCTCTGCTTTGTTGGCCCATGGACTACAGCTGTGTGACAGTGCTATGTTGTCATCACAATGTAACTGAACATTTTGGCACCTTTATGTCTAATGCATTTGTTCAAAATACAAGCTGACTCCAGATAATTTTAGTGCAATAAGTGATTTTATTTAAGTGCTAAATTTAGGGACATGCTTGAAAATCGGTGATGGGTGATGGTGGAGTAATGTCCATGGCAGAGTCCAGATTTTCAGTCTCACAGGTGCATTGTCCATATGCCTGTGGAAGGATGGAGCAGGGGCAGTTTAAGGTTGGACAGGGTGACAATGTGGGACAGTGAGATGACATCAAGGGGTATCCTTTGCTGGCGGGGGTCTTGCCATCCTACTCTGTCTTCTTCCGAGATCTCAGGCCCCGCTTGCGGGGTGGTTCTTCTTCTGCAGGAGGTGGGGTTCTGGTGGCCTGTTGTTGTGTGGGTGCCTCCTGTCCACTAGCACCGGCGGAGGTGGTAGCCTGTTCTTGGCCCATGCTAGTGACAGGGGCCCTTTGTGGTGCCACATGGTCCCGCAATGTGGTGACAATCTGGTTAAGAGCCACGACGATGGTCCCCATTGCGGAACTAATGGTTCGGAGTTCTTCCCTGAACCCCATGTACTGTTCCTCCTGCAGTACCTGGATCTCCTGGAACCTGGCCAGTACCGTAGCCATCGTCTCCTGGGAGTGGTGGTATGCTCCCATGATGGAGGAGAGGGCCTCGTGGAGAGTGGGTTCCCTGCTAGAGGGGTGTCTTATCTATGACGCATGCAGTGTTAGTGGACATGACACCCAGAGTGAGTGCCATGTCGAGTTTGCAAATTAGGGAACACCTTGTCATAGAACTTGCAATGGCAGTGTGCAAGAGGCTGGTGTGGGGCCTCTCAGAGTGGCATAATTGGTGCTGCAGGTCTGGGGGCCCTCTTCAGTACCCGTGCCCTAGGTACCAAGTGCACCATTTGCTAGGGTGGCTTAAAGTGCCAGTCACAGTACAGTTTTACGGAAATAGATCTGGCCCTGAGAACCTGTTTAGCAGGGGCCCAGGGCACTTCAGTTTGAAACCACATCATGTTCCAGGCAAAAGGTAGATGGCTAACCATGTCAAAAGAGGCACTTTCTCACAATCAACCTGACCAGAAAGTTGGGGTTGCCATTTAAGGTAAGGGAACATGGCCCCCGGATCAGAAAAAAACATGACATTGGCGGTAAGCAATAGAGTGGCAGAAATACCGCCAACAGGCCGGCGGTAATTATCGCAAAATTATGACCATGGCGGTGAGAACTCCCATAGACAGGCAATGTGCCACACCATCCGCCAGGGCGTTAACACCACGCACACCGCCGGTCACCATCAACAGCCAGGCGGAAGACAAAGTACCGCTCTCCATATCATGACACAGTACACCTCCACGATTTCCAGGGCGGAACCAACGCTATCAAAAGCCTGGTGGAAACAGAACACAGAAGAAGAAAGACTCACCTTCAAAGACACAGAGAAGACAAACGCCGCCATGGAACTGAAATTACAAGACTTCCCGATGCTGTTCTTCGCCATGCTTCACATGGAACACAAACGCCGACAAAGACGATGACGGTGAGTACAGCCACCTAGCACACAAGGGAGGGAGGGAGGAAAACGAGAGTAACACACACACGCACAACACACACCATCCACACATACACCATACACAAACCTAGCTGCAGATGAAAAACAATGGCACACTACACACAGCAGGATAATGCAAGGACAACAAAAAGGCTGTAATGAGAATGTATTGAATGTGAAGACCCACTTGGATAAAAAAAGAGATATGTACAAATGTCCACAAAGGGCCAATGCCCAGTCCAAAGTACAAAGAGCCCACATGGCCACAGGGCACAGTCCAAGGCCCAACTTGTCTCCTGCCATCATCTACACAGAACTCTGCAGGGGGATCTTTTTGCAAGTGGGCAGGCACTTCAGGGGGTGGGGGTTGGGGGGCACCTCAGCCGAAGTCGGGAACTTGCCCACTGGTTCTGGAGGGGGCTCCATGCCCATTTCTCTGTGCTGGGGAGAGCAAGGTCACAGTCTCTCAGGTGGGTGACTTGCCCATTTCTTCTGCACGGGGCTCCATGACCATTTCTCTATGCTGGGCAGTGCAAGGTCACAGTCTCTCAGGTGGGTGACTTGCCCACTGTTTCTGGAAGGGGGCTCCTTGTACAGCAGTCCCAGGAGGGTTGCCTACATGCCTTCTGCTGGAGGTGAGGGCTGCACTGTCTCATCTGGAGGTGAGGGCTGCACTCTGTCAGCAGCTGAAGATGTCTCCTGGGCAGCCTCTGCTGGAGGTGAGGGCTGCACTGTCTCAGCAGGTGATGGTGCAGCCTCTGCAGGATGAGTAAGCTGCACTGCCTCAGCTGGACGTGAAGGTTCCGTGACCACTGGTGGTGGTGGTGGTGTCATCCTGCCAGTCTCTGCTGGAGGTGAGGGCTGCACTATGTCAGCAGGTGAAGGTGCATCCTGGGCAGCCTCTGCTGGAGGTGAAGGTTGCACTGTCTCAGCAGGTGAAGGTGCAGCCTCTGCAGGAGGAGTGGGCTGCACTGCCTCAGCTGGAGGTGAGAGCTCAGTGACCACTAGTGGTGGTGTCATCCTGCCAGCCTCTGCTGGAGTTGAGGGCTTCCTCTCCTTCATCGCAGTGGCTGTGGGAGCCTTACCCTTCCTGGCTGGTGGAATGGGATCCATCACTGTCTTGCCTCCATGACTAGGAGGTACCTTCACTGTCCACGTGGACTGTTTAGCTGAGGTGCTGGGCTGGGTCATTGGGACCCTGATCTTACAGGCCGAAAGGGGGGAGGGGGAGGGAAGGGGTCAAGTTGGGCAAGGAAAAGCTTTTTAGGGATGGTGGGGTGGGAAGAGGGAGGAGGGATGGGAGTGGAGGTTGAGGGAGTGGTTGTTGGAAGAGTACGTCTGCTGGACTTGGGTGCAGGTGCATAGAGAGTGTGCTGATGTGAGGTGGATGGCTGTTGGGTGTCTGAGTGCTTGGATTTGTGTTTTTACGGAGGGGGGACAGACAGGGTTGGAGAGGACACAGGGGACGCGGGCATGGATGTTGTGGAGGTGTCTGTTAGTGAGGTGTGTATGCTGCTTGTTGTGGTGATGCTGGTGGTGAATGTTGAAGCAGTGAATGCAGGTGTGAGTGTGGATGTGACTGTGAGAAAGGTGGAGGAGGAGGAGGGGGAGACAGTGGAGGCAGTGGATGTGGTTGTGTCTACAAATGTCTGGTGTTTGCATGAGTGCTTGTGTGCTGAAGTGTGGCGGCTATGTTTGACTGTGCCACTCTTGTGTTGGGGTTGAGGAAACTGGGACTGGGAAGTGGTAGCTGGAGGGGGTGGTAGGGACAGGGACAATGGCTGCCCTCAGAGAAGAGGCCAGAGCCTGAATCGATCTCTGTCGGGCCACCAATCCACCGTAGGTGCTCTACAAGGATGCATTACATTGCTGCATCTGGGATGTCAGCCCCTGGATGGCATTCACAATGGTTGACTGCCCTACAGAGATGGATCTCAGGAGGTCAATAGCCTCCTCACTCAGGGAAGCAGGGCTCACTGGGGCAGGGCCTGAGGTGCCTGGGGCGAAGGAGATTCCCATCCTCCTGGGTGAGTGGGCACAGGCAACTCGCTGAGGGGCTACTGGGAGGGCGGTGCTGGTACGTGGGTGGTGGCTGTACCTGCAGCTGGGGAGGTCACAGAGGTGTCCGCCACCACCAAGGAGCTTCCATCGGAGGGGGTTTCAGAGTCAGTGTTGTTACCTCCTGTCTCCGCAGTGGTGCTCCCCTCACCCTCCGTCCCACTGGTTCCCTCTGCTTCGGTGGACTCTGCTTCCTGGGTCCTGTGGGATGCAGCTCCCTCTGTCGCTGGTGCCCCTGCTCCGCCACCAGATGATGCTAATAAACACTTGGACAGGATGACAGAAAAAATAAAAGGTGGGGAGAGAGAGAACAGGAACAATGGGTCAGTTACTGCACCAACACCACAGATGGCATACACAGCCCCGTCACACACAGGGATCAGGATTGAGCATTTGAATTGCACTGCCATTGATTTGGGTAGATGCCACAGGAAGATAAGGGACAAACAGCACCAACTTCACACCTCCTGGGACCCACTGAGCCCTGTCTGACATGGACTGCAACCTAGCTAGGTTACCTTGTTTTCCCTTTCAACCATTACCCTGGAGCTGGATCACGCTGCAATGTCTGGCCTGGCATTAAGGGGCACCCACTAACTGACACCCACCACCCGGATTCCATGCCACCTGCAAATTATTATTGTAACAGCCACTGTACTCACCCCATTTTGGCTGCTGAGATGCCCCCAAGCTCCCATCCAGCTCTGAGAAGGCCACCGCCAGTATGCGGGCCATCAGGGGGGTCAGGTTCCGACGGGCACCCCTTCCTCATTGGGAGGCCATCCCCAGCTGGGCCTCCACAGTCTTCTGTACCCGGCGTCTCAGGTCCTCCTACCATTTCCATCAGTGGGTGCTCTGCCTGCCATACACGCCAGGGTCCTCACTTCCTTGGCGATGGCACGTCATAATCCCTTCTTTTGATGGGCGCTGACCTGCAGAGGCGATACAGATACCATTACACATACAATCCAGATTGTCACACATTTGGCCCACCAATCCCATTTCCTTCCCCAATGGCTCACACATCACCCGGCACACACCATGTACACCACCACGACATCCCCACCCGATGACACGATGCTTGCACACACATGCCCAAGGTGTAATCACCTGTTGGTCTAGAGGCCCATACAGCAGTCCATACTGGCGTAGGATACCATCCACCAATCGCTCCAACTCCTCTGAATTGCAGGCAGGGGCCCTTTGCACAGTCACACGGCCATGGTAGGTTCCAGACACACACTGTATAGGTGTTCAACTGTTGAAGGTCAGGAAACAAGTGAGGACTTAGATAGAAAATGGCAGTCACGTCCACAGCGGTGTACACCGTCACCTCTGGCACAGATCCCCATTGGCCACTGCACTCCATAGAGCCCCATATTATCCAATGAGGAATTGCACGGCGGTGCAAGACCACCTTTCACCACAATGCCCAGCGTTGGCGGAGTTACCTCACTTCCACTTGTCCCTACATACAGGGCAGGCAGTCGCCATGTCATGGTGATGGACAACCATCAGATTAATATTTACTGCGTCACTGCCTAGATTTGCACATACCTTGCCATTCCCACTGTCCCATCACATTGAAGCAACATGTACACTGAGGTTATAGTTCCATTGTTCAAATTGTGACAGCCTACTCACTCTTGTGTCGCTTAGATACCTGCTGATGTGGATGAATGGGAGGAGAAGACGAACTCTCGTGTACAGACCCCTTGTGGACTTTGCTGCACTTGAGGAAAGGCACATTATACTGACTTATAGACTGGACAGGGCCAAAATCACAGAGCTGTGTGCCCAATTGGAGCCTGAGCTGATATCAGCTATCTGTCATCCCACTGGGATCCCCCCTCTTCTGCAAGTGCTATCAGTGCTCCATTTCCTGGCATCTGGTTATTTCCAAGTGACAGTGGGCTTGGCAGCTGGATTGTCACAGCCAATGTTTTCTATTGTGCTGGCAAGGGTCTTGTCTACCCTGGTGAAATACATGTGCAGCTACATTGCTTTCTCCCAGGTGGAAGATTTGGCCACTGTGAAAGCAGGATTGTATGCAATGGGCCTTTTCCCCAATATTATTGGGGCGATTGATGGTACACATATTGCATTAGTCCCCTCCGCCAGAATGCACAGGTGTTCAGAATCGTAAGAGTTTCCATTCACTGAATGTGGAAATGGTGTGCATGGTGGACCAGTATATCTCCCACGTTAGTCCCAAGTATCCTGGGTGAGTGCATGACACGTTCGGCCTGAGGAATAGCAGCATCCCAATTTGATGGCCCAAATACAGAGCCACAGGGCTAATAGGGGAGCCAGAGCCCCCCCCCCCACTGTATGTCAGTGTATGCCTTCAGGTATTCTCCCCATAGGATTGTGTAAGGCTAACTGTTGTCCCTCAATACTTGCAGGTGACTCTGGCTACCCAAACCTATCATGGCTGCTAACCCCTGTGAGGAATGCCAGGACAGGGGCTGAGGACCGTTTGAATGAGGCACATGGACGAACCAGAAGATTAATCTAACACATCTTCGGCCTCCTGAAGTCCAGGTTCAGGTGCCTCCATCTGACAGGTGGAGCCCTGTGATAATAGTAGTGGCATGCTGCATGTGGCACAAGCTGGCCCTCAGATGACATGTGCCTTTTCTGCAAGAGGAGGGGACTGGAGATGACCCTGTGGCAGCAGTGGACACTGAGGACAGTGAGGATGAGGAGGCAGAGGATGAGGACAACAGAACATCAGTTATACGCCAATACTTCCAATGACACACAGGTGAGAGAGTGGAACTGACCATTACTCTGACTAATGATTTATCTGTGTGGATGTAGGATGATGGCATTCACTTCCTTTGCATCTCAACGTACTGTTAAATATGGCTTCTCATTTTCCAGATGTTGGTGATGTGACAACAATGTCCTGATGTGATCACTACAGACAGTTACAGGTCATTATTTGTATGCTATCACAGTGTTCAGATCATGTGCACTCGATGTGACTGTTCCCACAAATGCACATTTGAAAAAACATAAAACAGTGTTACTCAGATTGTGTTCAAGGGTGTTTATTGTAGTGCTATAAAACTGAGGGTAAAGTGCAATGGAATTGGGTGATGGTGGAGGAAAGTCCAGGGTATTGTTCCAGGCTGTTTGTAGCACAGGTCCAATGTCCAAGGGTCCAGAGGAAGGGGAGAAAAGGCAGTTCAGAGTGGACAAGGTGACAGGGTGGGACACAAGGGGGACAATTAGGAGAGTCTCATTTCCTGGCGGTGGTCTTGGTCTTGGCAAGTGTCTATAGCTTCTGTCTGGTTCGCAGGGAACGTTTGCAGGGTGGTTCACCTTCTGGAGGGGGAGGGGTCTTGGTCGCCTGTCGGACCTGTGGTGGGGCCTCCTGTCCACTAACTGCAGTGGATGTGATGGGCTGGTCAATAGACTGGCTAGTGGTAGGGGCCCGCTGCTGTGCAGTTCATTCCCTCATGATGTTGGCCATGTCTGCCAGAACCCCAGTTATGGAGATCATGGTGGTGTTGAGGGCCTGCAAGTCCTCCCTGATCTCCTAATGGTGTTCCTCCTGCAGCCGCCTGTTATCCTGCATGTTGTTCAGGATCTGATCCATTGTGTCCTGGGATTTTTGTCTGGAACCCAGGACACTAGTGAGTGCCTCCTGGAGAGCCAGTCCCCTGGGCCTGTTCTCCCCCGGAGCACAGCAGTCCTTCTAGTGTCCCTGTTGCCCTGTGCCCCTGTCCCCTGAACGGTGTGCCCACTGCCACTGACCCCAGGTCCCTGATTGTCTTGGGTATGAAGTGTGGACTGGGGTCCCTGTACAGGTGGGCACAATGCTGATTGATGTGTCCTGGGATAGAGGTGTGGGGATGCTGGGTGGGTGCTGTGGTGTTGGTAACTAATGGGGGAGGCTCTGTGTGGACTGTGTGTGGGTTGGGGTGACCGACTGACCAATGGTCCCTGATGGGCCAGGTTGTTAATCCAGATCCTGAAGTCCAGAGTTACTGCTATCACTGGAAACATCTTCTGTTGGTGGACTGGATAGTCGTGGCACCTCCTCTCCACTGAGATTGGCTGGGGCATCTGTGGGGACGTAAGTGATGTATTATGCTTCATGTCTGTGACATATTTTACGTCCCTATCTTCCCCTCTATCATTGCTGTTCCAATGCCACCTTTGTTTGTGTATGGTGGTGTATTGTGTGCTTGTTAGTTCTCCATGCTGTGCATGCTTTGGTGATGGGTGTCCATGCAGGACTCGGAGGGCTGTCCATGTATTGGTATGGCATGCAGGGCTTGGCATTGGGGTTAGTCATATGTGTAGGTGCAGTGTGTGGGATGGAGTGGAGTGATGGGAGTGAGGGTGTTAGATGGCATGCAGGTATGGGGGGTAATAAGTGGTAAATGTTGACTTACCAGTGCCCAGTCCTCTGGCTACTCCAGTGAGTCCCTCAGGATGCAGTAATACCAAGACTTTCTCCTCACATGCTGTGAGATGTGGGGGAGGAGGTGGGATTCCGCCACCAATCCTCTGGATGGTGAGCTGGGGCCTTGCTGCCACGGAACGTACCTTCCCCCGTAGGTCGTTCCAACTCTTCCTGATGTCGTCTCTTGTTCTTGGATGCTGTCCCACGGCCTTCACCCTGTCCACGATTCTCTACCATAGCTCCATCTTCCTTGCAATGGATATCTGCTGTACCTGTGCTCCAAACAGCTGTGGCTCTACCCTGACTATTTCCTCCACCATGACCCACAACTCCTTATCTGTTTAAACGGGGGTGCCTTTGTGGGGCCATGGGTGTTGTTGGGTGTGTGCAGTTGTCGCAGTGGTCTTGATGTCTGTCTGGTGGCAATGATTTGTATTTGTAAAGGGTTGTGGGTAATGTGGGTATGTGTTTTTTAGTGGTGTGCGTGTGTGGGTGTGGTGTATGTATGGGTGTCAGGTGTGTGTTTTTTTAATTGGCCAATGTTGTTTAGTCTAGTATTTGTGTGTCCATTCTGAGGCCGTGAGTGTGTACTGCCATTGGCTTACCGCCGTTGAATATCTGCCGTGGTGATTCGTGGGTCATGATATGGTGGCGTTGTTCTGTTGGCGTAACGGTATGGGTGTTGATACCCACAGTTTACCACTGACCTTTGGGCAGGGGGATTTGTGTATATGGCTGTATTCTGTTGGTTTGGTGTCTGTGTGTCATAATATTCTGAATGGATATTCACCACTGCTGTGGTATGTTGACAGCCGTCAGCGTGGTGTTAAGCGGTTTTTACAGCCTTTGTCGAAATGAACATCAAAGTGGTATAAGGGATCAGGGTAAAGGGACTCTGATCCCATAAATATGCTATAGGGGTCTTTCAGGGTGAAATGATGACCTTGTGAAGATATTTTTCAGGACATGCGCTATTTGTGAATATGTTGTGGTGCTCAGTGTGCCCCCCTCAAGTAATATTGCAATGAATTTGCAAATATCGGTAAAAATAAAAAAATAAACATTCAGAGACTCATTCAGACACTAAGGCCCTCATTCTAACCCCGGCGGTCTCAGACCGCCGGGGCCAGGGTCGGCGGGAGCACCGCCGACAGACCGGCGGTGCCCCGCAGGGCATTCTGACCGCGGCGGTTTGGCCGCGGTCAGAAAGGGTAAACCGGCGGTCTCCCGCCGGTTTACCGCTGCCCTTAGAATCCCCCATGGCGGCGCAGCTTGCTGCGCCGCCATGGGGGATTCTGACACCCCCTACCGCCATCCTGTTCCTGGCGGTTCGCCCGCCAGGAACAGGATGGCGGTAGGGGGTGCCGCGGGGCCCCTGCCGTGCCCATGCCAATGGCATGGGCACGGCAGGGGCCCCCGTAAGAGGGCCCCACAAAGTATTTCAGTGTCTGCCTAGCAGACACTGAAATACGCGACGGGTGCAACTGCACCCGTCGCACCTTCCCACTCCGCCGGCTCAATTCTGAGCCGGCATCTTAGTAGGAAGGTTGATTTGCCCTGGGCTGGCGGGCGGCCTTTTGGCGGCCGCCCGCCAGCCCAGGGCAAATCCCAAAATACCCTCAGCGGTCTTTCGACCGCGGAGCGGTATTTTGGTGGGGGAACTTCGGCGGGCGGCCTCCGCCGCCCGCCGAAGTTAGAATCACCCCCTAATTCATTTACTCACAGACACACCCAGACCCTCATTTGCCCACTCACGGACCATGCCAGACACTGATGCACCCACTCACATACCCATTCATACCCTCATGCCTCCACTCACAGACCTGCTCAGGCACTGACACACCCACTCACAGACCCACTCAGTCACTGACACACAGACTTGCAGACCTACTTAGATACTGATGCACCCACTCACAGAATCAGTCCAATACTCATCTACCCATTTACAGACCTATTCAGACCCTCACACACCCACTCACAGACCCACTCAGACCCTGATGCACCCATTCACAGACCCATTTAGACACTGTTGCACCCACTCACAGAGCCACTCAGACACTGATGCACCCACTCACAGACCCACTCAGCCACTCATGCACCTTCTCACAGACCCACTCAGACACTCACTCACCTAGCCACAGATGCAGCTGACATTGATGCATCCATTTACAGACCCACTCAGACCCTCATGCATCCACTCACACGAGAAGAGTGAGACACTGTGAGAGACTGCGTGAAGAAAATGCTGGGACGGACCTGAGATCTGTTCAATCTGCTTAACCTGTACCACCGGCCCCTACCGGCCTCTACTGCCTTTGGCCGCTCCCCTTGACTTGTGCTGCCTAGCCCCTCTCAGACCTCACCTTGGACCTGATTCAATAAGCTTCAAGTTATCTTACTTCACCCTGCGTGCTCATGCCCCTCTACCCGTCCATCAAGGACAATCTGGGACAATCAGGGAGGTAAGGCGACACAGGGGCGTGTAACTATCCAAATGACCCAGACTATCAAATTACGCTCTCGCTTGTCATTCACTCCATCCACTGTACCACCTGATGACTGCTCATATATTGTCTGTAATTGTACTGGAATAGCACAGTTTTCCATCCTGTATCATTGTTTATATTGACTCTGGGCATCTGTAAGCACTCTTGCTGAAGGAACTGCATCCCACCTCCATTGCCCTTAGCAAAGGGCCAGCAAGGAGTGGTGGCACCAGGTGTAAGCACCTCAGTGAGCACAAAGACTAACTCATCAAGCTGCTATAAGTTTCATTCAACTACTGTAGTATTCAATCAGAATTTTACTTGCTGCCACTTAAAACTAGCACCTGATGTTTCATACAGCGAACCAGACTGCTTATTCCTCAGCATTATTTTGAGGCAAAAAAACAGCAAGGGTATTGAGGTATTTCAGTAAGGGTACGATAGGCATTAGGCCACTCATAAGAAGTTTGAGCACACTACAGAAGCACGCAGGCTAGGTCCTGGTGCAGCTTGTGGCTGGGCTTTGCTTCCCACCTTTTTTTTCCTATCCTCACCCCCCTTGTTTAAGAAGACCATATCATATTTTCTTTGGCAGTGAGAGATTAGAAGTACAAAACGTAGAAGACAATACAAAGTCCAAAACAGGTATATGTAGGTGTAGATTCCTAATAACTCAAGAAGGGTGCTGTAGTAGCGTCCAGTGAAAGACTATGAGATCTGGAAAATCGCAGCAGCCAATACCAAATAAAGTGCGTAAGAAGCCATCCGAGGAGCACTTACTCACAGCTAGTAAGCAAACAAAGTCTAACATTAGCATCTCAATGAAGCCTTCTTTACCGAGGATTAGTCAATCTGGGAAGTCAATCCTCTAATTTTTTAAAGATCCAGTGGCTGCAATATATGCCACACCGGATGATTCTTCAGCCCCCGCTAGTCCTATTATCCCACTTAAAAAGGACAGTACAGTGGTTGAAAGTGGTGTAAATGACACGGCCCAGTTAACATGGAGATTTAGAAAACCATCAGAATCAGAAATTGAGCTCACATCACAACATCATGTTATTCCGGGCACTATTGTCCAAAGGTTTAACCACAAACCTATAAAACATATGTTACAAACTGTTACGCTAGTTCAAAGGTCATCTTCAATTGTAAATGAACACACCGCCCCATCATCTTCAGTCCTAGGTGCTCCTCTAGACCCTGTAATTATTCACCATTATCTGCTGTTATGCAAGAACCCAATGCTGAGGCTGATGCTGATGTGACCCAAGCTCTGAAAGTAAAAACAAAGCATATAGAGGTCTACCAATCCCCAGGCCCCCCACCTATGCAATTGCGAGGCCCAGTCATAAGTGATGTGACTCAAAGATCAGTAGTACAAAATCACGGTGTAAGGAAGATGCAGTGCTTCTCACCTGAGATTAAGAATAAGACCTGTATTCTGGCTAAATCTTTGGTAGGGGTAATGCAGAACCTTCCCTCAAACAAAGCCTTATTTGTACCTTCCTTAATGCAGCGGTCAATAAGGCAGGACTCTGAAGAGGCGCACTTAAAAAATTCCATGTAAACCCCCTCCCTTTAGCAGCACATCGATAAAATCAGTGCAACAGCTTCTAGCCAAGTACCTAATCAATTATTAAGTATGTTGCACTGGTGGGATAGCTTAATTATAACTTTACAATCATCTATGGAAGCTCTGAATTTTCAGTCAGATAAGTTGGAGATGCAGATTGACATAATGAATTTAACGGTTGAACAAATTGAAGGAATCAATCAAAAAATGGAGGCCCTAACATCAATAATAAAAAAGAGCCCAGGCCGGTCACATACTGACCCAAGAGCAATATTCCTATGGTCCCATCATTGACAAACTATCTGTTCTTTCAGACTTACTGACAAACATTTTAAAAGCCATACAGCCTGTCAGCAAAAATAATCTCAATATCTGACCGCAATCTGAAAAAATCTGTTCATAAATCGGATGGGGGCATGGCATAATCTGAGCTGACTTGCAATTTACAAACCCCTTTGAACCAGCCAAACTCAGTAATCCAGCAATGTGCCAAAGAGATCTCATCGGAAGTATTAAACTCAGGCCCTGATTTATACTTTTTTTGTGCTGCATTAATGTCATGTTTTGACATAAAAGTGGTGCAAACTTACAAAATACAAATGTATTTTGTAAGTGTTAGACCTGTCAGCCTAAGGGTGGTCACCCCTAACTTTTTGCCTGCCTCCCTTCACTTTTTGTACACTGTTTTTGCTGGTTTTAGGACTCTGCCTCTTTACCACTGCTAACCAGTGCTAAAGTGCATATGCTCTCTCCCTTAAAACATGGTGACATTGGATCATACCCAATTGGCTTATTTAATTTACTTATAAGTCCCTAGTAATGTGCACTATATGTGCCCAGGGCCTGTACTGTAGATTAAATGCTACTAGTGGGCCTTCAGCACTGATTGTGCCACCCACTTAAGTAGCCCCTTAACAATGTCTCAGTCCTGCCATTGCAAGGCCTGTGTGTGAAGTTTCACCCACAAATTCACCACCCACACAAGGCCAAGCTAACAGGGAAAGCACAATCATACAGGGAAACACACCCATGTACAAGAAGGCACACGCAGATACATTAACAATGCATTAGCATCCCAACAGGACCCCTACTCAACGTCACCAGAGAGGAGGTGGCAGCTATATCCAGTCCCCCCCCCTGAAGATGCCCACAGTGATGACAGCAGCTCTGCATGCCTGGATCAGGATGAACAACCTGGCCCATCAGGGGCCTCTGGACAGTCGGTTCCCCTGCCACAGTCCCAACCCACCACAGAGCCGCCCCCCTCTGGAAACACCAGCACAGTACCCACCCAGCAGGCCCATGCCACTGTCCCCAGGACACATCAATCAGCAGTGTGTCCACCACTGCAGGGACCCCAGGCAATCCCACAAACGATCAGGGACCTGGGGTCAGTGGCAGTGGGCACACGGTTCAGGGGACAGAGGCACAGGACAACAGGGAAGCTGGGAGGACTGCTGTGCAACAGGGGGAGGATAGGCCCAGGGAACCCGCTCTCTACGAGGCACTCTCCAACATCCTGGGAGCATACCACCATTCCAAAGAGACCATGGGCCAGGTACTGGCCAGGTTGCAGGAGACCCAGCGTCTGCAGGAGGGCTAGTACCTGGGGATCAGGGTGGACCTAACAAAAATCTACACCATCCTGGTCACCATTGCAGGGGTGCTGGCTGACCTGGGCAAGACCATGAGGGAGGTAGTGGCACAACAAATGGCGCCTGACACTAGCCAAACCGAGGAACAGCCTTCCACCTCCGCCGGCGCTAGTGGACAGGAGGCACCGCCACAGGAACAACAGGCCACCAGCACCCCGTCCCCGCAGAAGGAGAACCACCCTGCAAACGGTCCCTGCGATCCAGGCATGAGACAGAGAACATTGCCAAGACCCCGACAGGAAATAGGACTCTCCTGATAGTCACCCTTCTGTCCCACTCTGTTACCCTGTCCACCTTGAACTGCCATTGCTCCCCTTCCTATACCCCCTTGGACAATGCACCTGTGATACCAAGATACTGGACTATAACTGGACATTCCTCCACCATCACCCCAGCACATTGCACATACCCCTATACTTATTGGCACATAAATAAACCCCCTTGAAACAAATACCATACTGGAGCCAGTGTAATGAATCTCAAATGTATTAGTACAACATTTCAAAGCATTGCAACATATATGTACAGTGAAATATACTACAGGATGACCTTTGGTGGGCAGCAGTACATATAGCAGGAGCCAGAATGGGGCACACAGATCTGAAAATAGAGAATCCAAAGGGAACAGTCAGTGGCCATAGACATAGGGTAAGAGACTGCCAATGTACAATGTCCAACAATTACTGAAATGCTAAGTGAAGTTACAGTGTCTTACCTGTGTGTCACTGGAAGTACTGCTGTATTATGTTTGTTCTGTTGTCAACATCTTCTTCCTCTGCCTCCTCTTCATCACTGTCCACAGGCTCCAGCACTGCCACAAGACCATCAGGTCTGGCTCCAATTGGGCACACAGTTCTTGGATTGTGGCACGATCAAGACTGTATGTGAACTCAAGAGTCAGTTGATGTACCAATATCTTCTGTGACGCAGTTATGTGCCATGCCCTGTGCCCCCCTGAAATGCGGCTGCCTGACCTGTGAGGAGGGACAAGTGGAAATGAGGTAAGTGCGCTGACGCTGTGTGCCATCGCGGTAGGCGGTCGATGACCGCTGTGCAGATTCGCATTGGTAATTATTAGGCCCTATGGGTTCCAGGAGCCAATGGCGATGTATGCCGGCGGTGACGGTACACATCTCCGTGGACGTCACCTCCATTTTCTAACTTCACTCACTTGCTACCTGACCTTCAACAGGAGAGGACCTACACTGCAAGTGCTGCTGTGACCTGTGTCTGGAAGTGACAATGGCTCATGTATCTGGAGAAAGGGCCCCTGCCTTCACTGCGGAGGAGTTGGAGAAACTGGTGGATGGGGTCCTGCCCAGTACACAATACTCTTCGGTCCTCCAGACAAACAGGTGAGTACACTGTGAGCATGATGTGTGGGCAATGCATGTTTGGAGTGGTGTGGATGTAAGCCACATGTTGGGGGGTGCTGAGGAGTCCTGGCCTGAGTGCTGCATGAGAGGTGATCAGTGTATGTGAATCAGGGCATGGGTGGGAACTGGTGGGCAATGAGTATGCCAGTCCGGACGGGTGGGTAAATTCCTTTTTATGCTGTCTTTTCCCTCCAGGTCAGTGCCTACCAGAAAAAGGGTAATTGCCATTGCCAAGGAGATGCAGACCCTGGGGGTCTATCACAGGCGGAGCACCCACTGCCGCAAGAGATGGGAGGACCTGCGCCGCTGGACCAAGAAAACGTCAGAGGCCCAGCTGGGGCTGGCCTCCCAATGTGGAAGGGGTGCCCATCGCACCATGACCCCCCTGATGTTCCGCATCATGGCGGTGGCCTATCCGGAGTTGGATGGGCGCTTGAGGGCATCACAGCAGCCACAAGGGGGTGAGTACAGAAGCTGACTTTGAGTGCTTTAGGAGGTAGCTGGGTGGGGGATGTGGGCTGTGGGTGCCCTTAGGTCAGGGCGATCATGGCAGGGTAGGTCCCTTGTTGGGCAGGCTCAGGCGCACTCCTACCCCAATCAATGGTGTTAGTGGCCATCTACTACTGTGCAGGGTCCTGTGGGTTTCAGGTGTGCAGATGCTGGCGTTAGGCATTGCACCCCATGGGCTGGTGACTGTCTCAGTAAATGGTTGGGCATGACCTAGTGCATAGGGCGACTCACTGTGTGTTGTGTACGCCAACGGTAGTGGTGTTGCTGGCAGTGACCAAGTGTATCCTCTGTCTCTTCCCCCCTTTTTGTTTTGTCGCCCTATCCTTGTGTGCATTAGCATCATCTTGCGTAGGAACAGAGACACCGGCGACAGACACATCCCACATGGGCATGGAGGCCGAATCCACCGAGGGAGAAGGCACCAGTGGGACAGAGGGCGAGGGGAGCTCCACGACGGGGACAGGAGGGGAGACCACTGACAGCGACTCCTCCTCCGATGGAAGCTCCCTGGCGGTGGTGGACACCTCTGTGCCCACCCCAACAACAGGTACAGCCACCACCACCCCTACCAGCACCGCCCTCCCAGCAGCCCCTCAGCCTGTTTCCCGTCCCCGCTCATCCAGGAGGGTGGGCATCTCCTTCGCCCCAGGCACCTCAGGCCCTGCCCCAGTCAGCCCTGCTGCCCTCAGTGAGGAGGCTATTGACCTCCTGAGATCCCTCACTGTTGGGCAGTCAACCATTCTGAATGCCATCCAGAGTGTTGAGAGTCATTTGCAACAAACAAATGCATACCTGGAGGGCATTCACTCTGGTGTGGCGGCCTAACAGAGAGCACTTCAGGCTCTGGCCTCAGCACCAATGGCATTCACTGTCCCTGTGTCTAGCCTCCCCACTCCTACTTCCACTACCCAGACCCAATCCCCTCTACCTCAGCCTATCCCAAGCACACCTTCAGACCAGCTACACCCAAATCACCACACAAAAGTGGCTCAGGCAAACATAAGTACCACACTTCATCTTACAGGCACTCCCACAAGCACCATGCCCATGCAAACACACCAACATCCACTGCCTCCACCATGTCCCCCTCCTCCTCGTCCACCTCCCTCCTAGTAGCGTCTACACTCACACTTGCATGCACTAGATCTTCATCCACTTCGTCCATCACCAGCATGCCCATCACAACGCAGCCCTCACGAGCAGTCACCATCCCCACAACCATGCACACATCCCCTGTGTCCTCTCCCAGTGTGTCTGTGACCTTTCCTCCCAAAGTACACAAACACAAGCACCCACCCACCAGCCATCCACGTCACAACAGCATCCAGCCCATGCACCTTCACCCAAACTCAGCTCCACTTCACTCCACTCCCATACCCTCTCCATCTTCCCGTCCCAGTGTGTCTAAAAAACTTTTCCTGGCAAACATTGACCTCTTCCCTACACCTCCCCCCCATCCTTCCCCTTGGGCCAGGGTGTCCAGATCCCAGACCAGCACCTCAGCCACCTCGGCAGACGCTGTGGTACCTGCAAGTCCAAGAGTATCAAAGAGGGCACCCGTCAGGGCAGTCAGTGTGCCACCAACACCTGCAAAGGACCAACCCATTCACCACCTGTCAAGGTGAAGAAGGGGCCAGCATGCAGCACGGCCAAGAAGCACGACCCACCCAGCAAGGCCTCCTCCAAAACTCAAGCTGCCAGTTCCAAGGTCCCAGCAGCACCTGCCAAGGTGGGGAGAGGGAAGAAAACCCAAGGCAAGACACTTCAGGCCTCGGAAGCTCCAGGTGAGGGACTGGTGCCCACCATCAGTACTGACAGCCCGCAACCTGTACCGCGGCAAGCACCGCCACTGGCACCGCCACCAGCACCACGACATGCACCGCCACCTGCACCGCCGCTGTCATAACAACTGTCAGCAGCATCATCCCCAGTGGGCAGCCATCGGAGGCTGCAGGAGACGGCCTGGTGTCTCCCTCCACCACTACCAGCACCTGCACCACACACAGCACCGGCAGCATCCCCACCGCAGACACTACTGCAAGCACCACCACCTGCACCGCCATCTGCACTGCCAACTGTCAGCAGCAGCATCCCCAGTGGGTAGCCGTCCAAGGCTGCAGGAGATGGCCTGGAGCCTCCCACCACCACTTGAAGCACCCCCACCAGCACCGGCACTACTACCAGTTTGCAGCCTTAGTCGCCGCAGGATGGGGTCTGGCCCTACCTCCATGGAGTATCATGCTACCTGTTCCCTGCAAATCCCGTGCCTCAGACACCCAGGTGAGGAAAAGTGAACTGCCACACCCTAAGTGCAGCATCACTGGGCACAACGCCCCCTCCAGAACCAGTGGAGAAATGCATCCACTATCACTATCCTAGGCAGGATGAAGCAGACTGGACACAATGCCCCCTCCATAACCAGTGGAGAAATGTATCCACTATCACTATCCTTGGCAGGATGAAGCAAACTGGGCACAATGTCCCCTCCAGAACCAGTGGAAAAGCCATCCACTCAGCCCCTCCTTGGCAGGATGAAGCAGACTGGGCACAAGGCCCCCTCCAGAACCAGTGGAGAAGCCATCCACTTGAGAGACTTGAGAGACTGTGGCTTTGCACTCCCAAGGATCAACCAGTGGGCAAACCACCCACTGGATAGACTTGAGAGACTGTGGCTTTGCACTCCCTAGCACCAAGCAGTGGGCAAACCACCCACTTGAGAGACTGTGGCTTGGCACTCCCCAGGACCAAGCAGTGGGCAAACCACCCACTTGAGAGACTTGAAAGACTGTGGCTTTGCACTCCCAAGGACCAAGCAGTGGGCAAACTACCCACTTGAGAGATTTGAGAGACTGTGGCTTTGCATTCCCCAGGACATCGTTGTGGGCAAACCACCCACTTGAGAGACTGTGGCTTTGCACTCCCCAGGACATCGCTGTGGGCATGTTGCCCCCTCCAGGAGCAGTGGCGTATTACCATCTTCCGGCTGACGTGCCCCCCCTTCCCCCTGAGGTGGCTGTGTGTTTACGACCTGATGCCCCTACAGTGTTCTCTCCGTTTTGAGGCAGGAGCCAAGTGTGGGCTTTGCCCATGATTTTTTGGCTCAGTGGGCCATGGACATTTGCAAGGGACAGTGTACGGCCTTCTGTACATATTGTAAATATTTGTATATACTGTTTTTCAAACCGTTAACTATATCTGCATATTTCAGAATATCTCTGTTTGAACTCAATTCCTCTTGTCCTTGCGTTCTTCCAGGGGGATACGGTGTGTAAATGTAATGTTGATGCATGTTTTTGTGTGTATGGTGTTGTGAGTGAGGGTGGGGGAGGGGGTGGGGGTATTGCGTTCTGCATGTGTATGTCACTCTCTTTCCCCCGTGTGCTAGGTGCAGTACTCACCGTGGTTGTCGCCGCCGCCTTTGACATCCGTCGTGTATGAGGAGGTAGACCAGCATCGGTAGGACCTGCAACTCAGGCTCCATTGCGTCCTGGTTCTTTGTTGATTGTCGAGAGGTGAGTGGATTTCCCTTCAAAGTCCTGTTTCCGCCGTGTTTTTTATGTTGTTGGTACCGCACTGGAAAAGCTGGCGAATTGGTGGGTTGTGATAGGGTGGGCGGTACATTGTCTTCCGCCTCTCTGTTGGTGGTGACCGCAGCAGTGTTTGTTGCTACCGCCGTGGCAGTCGGTGTGTTAAAGTGGCTGTCTATGTTGACGGTTTCCGCCGTGGTCGTGATCCCATTTTGTTACCACCGGCCTGTTGGCGGTATTACTGCTGCTTTATCACCGACCGCCAGGGTTGTAGTGAGGGCCTTTATATACTTTTTACAGTGATATTTCAACATATACTTATTGCATCTTGATTGTTTTGACCTGCATCTTATCAGATAATCATATATTTTTCTAAGCACTGTGTGGTGTCTTTTAGTGGTGTTCTACAATGTTATTGCATGATTTATTGCACAAACACTGTACACATTGCCTTCTAAATTAAGCCTGACTGCTCAGTGCCAAGCTACCAGATGGTGGGCACAGGATAATTTGGATTGTGTGTGACTTACCCTGACTAGAGTAAGGGTCCTTGCTGGGACAGGGGGTAACCTGACTGCCAACCAAAGACCCCATTTCTAACAGTAAGCTTACGCCGCTTTTGTGTCAAAACATGACGCTAATGCGGCGCAAAAAAAGTATAAATCAGAGGCTTAGTGTGCATCACACCATCTCCTCAGAAACTACCAAAGAGATAAAGCAAACGTCTAAGAAAAGCAAGAAAGAAACAGTTCCAGCATAAGGACAACGCAAGTAAAAATATATATTCAATAGTCACCAAATTAACTGACAAGTATGACAACAAGAAAGTCGTGAGAGACGTTGGTGCACTAGAAGCCTGTAGTGCATCGGATCCGGCAGAATTATCTTCTTCAATTTTAACGTCCAATGTAATCCTTCAACCTACTGGCACAGAACACCAACCTTTTTATAAGAGTAGGCAGTGAATCAGAACCACACCAGGATCAAAACTCATTAAATGTTCAGACCTAAATAGGAGTCTCTTGGTCAGAGTCTCAAGGAGCAAATATAATCAAGCAATTTAGGAGCAGCTACTAAGACAATTTTAGAGATCAATCTGATACCCCTGGAACATTGCAACAATCTTCTCACAAGACCAGGCAGTATACAACTCAACCACAGGCCTTGAATATCCCAAAACTTCAACATGACCAAAATGCATTAAATGTTCAGACTCAACTCCAAGTTTCTCGGTTGCAGCCAAAGAAAGTAAATAGAACTAACCTAGCAGTAGCCACCTGGATGATCCTTTTTATCTACAAATAAAAAGAAATAGCACCTCACCATCACTTGCCCCAGGGTTTGTAACATTTCAAAGGTCTCTAACTCAGGATGGTGGTGCAATAAGAGCCTCCAAGGAGAAATCAGAAAGTGGAAATATCCTAAATACTCTGCTAGTAGTGAATGCAGGTAGCTAGGTATGTACAGTTATGGTTAAGCCAGCTACTGTGCCAACACTAGTTCCCACCTCACCCAAAGCCCCTTACTCTCAGGTAAATCCAATCTCCTTAAGATTAGCCTTAGGTTAATCTTGCCTCGGAAATTCCATAGGAGTGTGGTGTCTCAGCACTCTTTCAAGCAAAAAAGATTGTATACACCGATGGCTCCAAATCCCATGAAGCAGCAAAACCAGTCTTCCAGGCGTGAAGGCTCTCACTTTAAATAACTGCTTCAACTACAATACAGCTCAGAGGGGAGTCACGACATCCTTAATAGAGGAAACATTTTGAGGCCATTGAAAGAATTGCCAGAGTTTAACACACTGACTTCAACTAAACTTATTGCAGTAGAGTTCTTATCAGGCACAGACAATAATCATTCAGAAACCACCTTAAAACTTGGGAATCAACAGAAATAGTAGATCTTATTCTTTCCTTCACCTTACTTTTTGAAAGCTAGGGGATAGCTATAAGTCAACCACAACTGGTTAGATATCCGCTCCCTCTCTTGAGTTGTAATGCCTCCTCATCACAGGTCAAGCAGACTACATCAGGTTTAAGGGGTGCACAAAGCACCTCCTTTGTTCAGCTAGGAAATCAAAGTACTAATCAATCCCACAAATTATCAGCCGACTTGCAATGGAACTGGCTTCCTAGGCGTTGAATGCTCCATAGGCTGTGTGACCAGCATGTCCAGAACAGAAATTCTTGAGGATTCTATCTTGGAATATAGCAGGTGCAAAATTATTACTGGAAAATGGCCTCCCACCCAAAGCCTGACACCACATGGACATAGTTGCCCTTCAGGAAACTTGGTCACAAGAGGAACTGCAGTTGTTGGATTTTATGTGCCATCATCTAAAGGCAGTCAAATACAGGTGAGATAGAAGGCCCAGTGGAGGATTAGAAGTTTATTTTTCACTAGATCTAAAGATTGACACAGAGGAGATCCCGCAAGAGGATCGGGCTGTCAAGTGGTAATTGGCCACAAATGATAGACTACCATTGTTGTTGATTAATTCATACATTTGTCCTAGTTCTTTCCATAAGCAGGAAACAATAAAAAGGGTATTTTCAATCATAATAGATTACCTGCAACTCCCTCCAGACTGGGATATTATCTTGACTGGTGACTTTAATTCAAACTTAATTAATGCCTAAGAGGATGATGAAATATTAAGTGTTAGCAATTCATGCTGGAATGTTCTGACACAGCCGACACTGTACTGTATACTAAATGGCGTGACCACCAGGGAGAACAGTTAATAATCTCCTTGGAATATCTTAAACTGCGGACCCTAAATGAAGGATTCCCAGGTGACTCTCTGTAAAGAAATGGCTCCCTGTTGCAGTAACCCCCCACTTTTTGCCTGATACTGAGGCTGACTTGACTGAGAAGTGTGCTGGGACCCTGCTAACCAGGCCCCAGCACCAGTGTTCTTTCACCTAAAATGTACCATTGTTTCCACAATTGGCACAACCCTGGCACCCAGGTAAGTCCCTTGTAACTGGTACCCCTGGTACCAAGGGCCCTGATGCCAGGGAAGGTCTCTAAGGGCTGCAGCATGTCTTATGCCACCCTAGGGACCCCTCACTCAGCACAGACACACTGCTTGCCAGCTTGTGTGTGCTGGTGGGGAGAAAATGACTAAGTCGACATGGCACTCCCCTCAGGGTGCCATGCCAACCTCACACTGCCTATGGCATAGGTAGGTCACCCCTCTAACAGGCCTTACAGCCCTAAGGCAGGGTGCACTATACCACAGGTGAGGGCATAGGTGCATGAGCACTATGCCCCTACAGTGTCAAAGCAAAACCTTAGACATTGTAAGTGCAGGGTAGCCATAAGAGAATATGGTCTGGGAGTCTGTCAAAAACGAACTCCACAGCTCCATAATGGCTACACTGAATACTGGGAAGTTTGGTACCAAATGTCTCAGAATAATAAACCCACACTGATGCCAGTGTTGGATTTATAAAAAAATGCACACAGAGGGCATCTTAGAGATACCCCTGTATTTTACCCAATTGTTCAGTGCAGGATTGACTGGTCTGTGCCAGCCTGCTGCTGAGAGACGAGTTTCTGACCCCATGGGGTGAGGGCCTTTGTGCTCTCTGAGGACAGAAACAAAAGCCTGCTCTGGGTGGAGGTGCTTAACACCTCCCCCCTGCAGGAACTGTAACACCTAGCAGTGAGCCTCAAAGGCTCAGGCTTCGTGTTACAATGCCCCAGGGCACTCCAGCTAGTGGAGATGCCCGCCCCCTGGACACAGCCCCCACTTTTGGCGGAAAGTCCAGGAGAGATAATGAGAAAAACAAGGAGGAGTCACTGGCCAGTCAGGACAGCCCCTAAGGTGTCCTGAGCTGAGGTGACTATGACTTTTAGAAATCCTCCATCTTGCAGATGGAGGATTCCCCCAATAGGATTAGGGATGTGCCCCCCTCCCCTCAGAGAGGAGGCACAAAGAGGGTGTAGCCACCCTCAGGGCTAGTAGCCATTGGCTACTAACCCCCCAGACCTAAACACACCCCTAAATTCAGTATTTAGGGGCTCCCCAGAACCTAGGAACTCAGATTCCTGCAACCTAAGAAGAAGAGGACTGCTAAGCTGAAAAACCCTGCAGAGAAGACGGAGACACCAACTGCTTTGGCCCCAGCTCTACCGGCCTGTCTCCCAACTTCTAAAGACACTGCTCCAGCAACGCTTTCCACAGGGACCAGCGACCTCTGAAGCCTCAGAGGACTGCCCTGCATCTAGAATGACCAAGAACTCCCGAGGACAGCGGCTCTGTTCACCAAAGACTGCAACTTTGCAACAAAGAAGCAACTTTGAAACAACACGCGTTTCCCGCCGGAAGTGTGAGACTTGGCACTCTGCACCCGACGCCCCGGCTCGACTTGTGGAGAACATTCACTTCAGGGAGGACTCCCCGGCGACTGCGAGACCGTGAGTAGCCAGAGTTGACCCCCCTGAGCCCCCACAGCGACGCCTGCAGAGGGAATCCCGAGGCACCCCCTGACCGCGACTGCCTGCTTCAAAGACCCGACACCTGGTAAAGGCACTGCATCCGCAGCCCCCAGGACCTGAAGAATCTGACCTCCAGTGCAGGAGTGACCCCCAGGTGGCCCTCTCCCTTGCCCAGGTGGTGGCTACCCCGAGGAGCCCCCCCCCTTGCCTGCATCGCTGAAGAGACCCCTTGGTCTCTCATTGCTTTCTATTGAAAACCCGACGCTTGTTAACACACTGCACCCGGCCGCCCCCGTGCCGCTGAGGGTGTACTTTCTGTGTGGGCTTGTGTCCCCCCCGGTGCCCTACAAAACGCCCCTGGTCTGCACTCCGAAGACGCGGGTACTTACCTGCTGGCAGACTGGAACCGAGGCACCCCCTTCTCCATTGAAGCCTATGTGTTTTGGGCACCACTTTGACCTCTGCACCTGACCGGCCCTGAGCTGCTGGTGTGGTAACTTTGGGGTTGCTCTGAACCCCCAACAGTGGGCTACCTTGGACCCAAACTTGAACCCCGTAGGTGGTTCACTTACCTGCAAAAACTAACATACACTTACCTCCCCCAGGAATTGTCGAAAATTGCACTGTCTAGTTTTAAAATAGCTATATGTCATTTATGTGAAAACTGTATATGCTATTTTGCTAATTCAAAGTTCCTAAAATTCCTACATGAAATACATTTCATTTGAAGTATTACTTGTAAACCTTGAACCTGTGGTTCTTAAAATAAACTAAGAAAATATATTTTTCTATACAAAAACCTATTGGCCTGGAATTGTCTCTGAGTGTTTGTTCCTCATTTATTGCCTGTGTGTGTACAACAAATGCTTAACACTACTCCTCTGATAAGCCTACTGCTCGACCACCCTACCACAAAATAGAGCATTAGAATTATCTCTTTTTGCCACTATCTTACCTCTAAGGGGAACCCTTAGACTCTGTGCATGCTATTTCTTACTTTGAAATAGTACATACAGAGCCAACTTCCTACACTCTCCATCAAGCTATGCATATCACGGCCCAAAATCGCGGTCTATATTAGACTATTCTTTAGTCACACTGCCTTTGATCCCGGTAGTACGGCAATTTGAAATAAAATATAGTACATACAGTGATCACTCCTATCAAATACTCACTTTAGGGCCCTCTCCACCCGTCCACTCTCAAGCCCCCACACAGGTTGGGCTCATAGAAACAACTAATCTAAAGAGACTTCGCTGGTCATCAGATCTAATAGTAGCCTTAGCATAATCAGCCAAGTTGATTATGCAGGACAGCCTTAACACTCATGCTCATATACTTGAAGCCTGGGAAAACTTTGAAAAGAAAATGTTTGATCAGTATTCCTCCCTTATTCCATCTCAGCCTCTCCATCATGCCAACTAGCCCATGTTGGCCCGACACTCGAAACTAAGTAATTCTCTCAAGAAAGTCCAAAGGAAATTGGCAAGACGTCTGAAAGCACTTCCAGGGAATCATCATCTTTGAGAACAACTTAAGAGTGCTTAAAAGGAATACAAAATGGAAAAATGGAAGGGAAAACCCGAAGGCAAAAGTCGCTTCTGGTCAAAGATAATATTTGCTGCAAAACAGAAAAATCTCAGGAAATTCTGGGAAATCATTAATCATTTGAACATCTGAGGAAATTTGATCAACAACTCAAATAATACTGAGAATGACTGGGCGAATTACATTAAGACATGTTTTTCAATAAATCACCAAATTAGTGGACACAGCATTCCAGCAACACTGTGGTTAGTAACCTGGGGATATAATTCTCAATCCCTGACGTCAAACGTTTAGCCTTGTCTCCTGACAGCAAATATAAAGTCTTTCTCAAGGCCCGTCGAGAAGGGTCTTCTTGGCCAAATGGCCTTCCTCAAGCCATCTTGAAGGAATTAGCAGTCAATTGGTCCGAGGTGAGGAGTTCCTTATATCAAATGGTCAGTTTGGGAGGGGTAATCCCTGAGAGTTGGTGAGGCTCCTTCATCAACCCGATTTAAAAGGGTGGCGATCGGGACAGCCCAGCCAATTACAGGGTAATTGTCCTTCTTGATGTAGAGGTAAAAAAACACATCTCTTTGCTTCTTGCAGCCTGATATGATGAACATAACATAATTCCCTCCAATCAAACAGGCTTTAGAAAAGGAGTAGGTACTATTTTCACGTAGATTCTCATTATCCTAATGAGACTACTGGATTTGGGCAGCAGAATCACATGTACTGCGGGAGACTGAGTCTGAACCCACACCAGGTGGCACCTGTCGGCCTAATCCAGGTTTTGTTCTGGCTAACTAGCAGTGCCTCATCTCTGACCAAGAGCGGGGATGATTGGGCAACCGGGAGCATGACAAAAATGACTCCTCAGGGAAATCGTGGTCAGTCAGATCTCATCCGTTTCTCTCAGTTACGTTAGTCTCACATATGCAAGGACAATCAGAAGTAAAGTATAGTTCAATAAGGTTTATTGAAGTAACTGCATCTTAGATAATAAAGCAAGTATTGCAATAACTAGGACAATGAAGCGCAACAGGATTCAAGTTGTGACAGGGAGAGTGAAACATAAAAATAATGCTACCATATTGTCACCAAGATCGTTAGGAGTAGTTCCTACCTAGACTACGTGGAAGAGAGCATGCTAAGCTATAACTCTGCCCTTCAGGTTCCCCTTGGGAAGACATCATCCCTCATACCGAAGAAGAGGCCTGTAGTCTGCATAAGCAGCTTCAGCAAAGGACTCAGCAATCAGCATACAGTCGTGGACATCTGGCTGGAATCTCCCTCACGTACATGGGTCAAAGTAGTGTTTTTATAATAATACAGCTGATGTTCCAAGAAAGGAACTCTATGTAAGAGTGTATATATTTCTGTGAACATTAGAGACAAAGCGTACCACTTTTGCTGGCAACCTATCTCACTACAGCCTTGAGAAAGCACAGAGGGAAAGAAATGTCTTGTTTAAGAACGCAGTGCTGACCTAGGCAAAGAACAGGTAGATAGAGAAAAATAAAACAAAACTGCAAATGTGGCTATTGTTAAAAATAATATAAGGAAGCAATAATAAAACATATCTAGGTTAAAGTGCATAGCGGCGGGCCTAGCTTTCTCAAATAATGTGTCTAAAACTATAGCTAAAATGGCTACACAACACCATGACAAACTGACAGATAACTTCCTACCTCGCAGAGCAGTGTAGACAGCTTTATAGACTTCCTTTGACTACCTTTGACTGAGCGAACAGACAGCTGCTCTGGAGTAAATTAAAGCAATGGGGTCTCCTGGCACCTCTCTAGAATGCAATTATTTCATTATATTCAGACACATAGACATGGATCAAAATCGGAGATGGCACAAGGCTTTCAAGGAACATTTCTACAATCTCTGGCTTACAACAAGGCTGTGTGCTGGCTCCATCTATTTAACTTATTCATGGCAGACCTGTCTCCAGCCTTGGATGCTGGAAATGTTCATCCTCCCTGCCTGGGAGTGTTTTCGCTAACACACTTACTATATGCAGATGTTTTGGTTCTGTTTAGTTCCAATAGATAATTTGGTTCTGTTTAGTTGCACGAAGGTGGGCCTTCAAAAAAAGATATTTAAATATCTTGACCAATTATGTTAACTCCAACCAACAAGAAATCAATGTGTCTAAATCTAAAATAATGATGGTTGGCTGCCGCCAGATTCCCACTGCTAGGCTGGCTTTGAATAATATTTTGCTGGAATCAGTACCATATTATAAATATCTGGGAGTATATTTGGATGCTATAGACTTCTTTATTCAACAGAAAAAATATATAGGTCAAAAAGCAACTGCTTTAATTTTCTCTTCTGGCAAAACAGTTAGAGGGCCCTTCACTCCATCCTTTGCAAACTGTTATTTCTTCCAGATTGTTAGCCACACTTACCCATTCCAGAGTGGCAATGTGCAGTTTGGAAGCAACACTTGTACACAAACTCCAGCTTAAGGTATTCAGGCAAGTTTTCAAATTACCTCAATCAGCTTTGCCAGCATAGCTTTGTTTGGAATTTTGGTTACGTCGGAAAAGACCTTGTATAAAATCAGCTGCTCTGTTGATAAATTAACCAGCGCCCTTTGGCTGGCCATGAAAACCAACCAGCAGTCATCCCATAATAAATATCTACAGTCATCCATCAGCCAACAATATCTGCAGGAGCTGTGAGAGGCAGCACCTTTATACAATTCATTCAAAAGAGGCACTAACAAGGTCAGTAGGTCTTTGTCCTTCATCCAAGATAAAATCAAATTCAGCACCCACTCCCATTTGTGGATGATTATAAGCCAATATGTCAAACTAGAGCCAGCAGCATACCTTTCCACACCTTACTCGCACTAATGAAACATCGGCTAATGCGACTGGGCAATTTACCAACTACAGCGAACCTTCCAGCAGGGAGGAATCCAAGACCGGAGCTATACAGGCATTGTGCACGTCATAAGGAAGATCTCATTCACATAACTTGTGTTTGTCCACTTCTTCATGACCTTCGTTGGAGATTTCTTAAGAGAATGTTTAATGGTAGAGGGGTTCAGACTAGAGAAGCGGCCATGGTTCCTTGTTTTAATCCACACGATCCTCAGTTTAATTGTAAGTTTGTTAGATTCATAGATTTAGCGCTGCGGTAAAAGTGATACTTGCTTCCTTAGCCCAGTAGAGTGCTTACCAAAATAGCTCATCACCCAATTTCTTTGAAATAATCTAATAGTGGCAATCCTTGTCAGTATTTACTAAGGATAAAATACTTGCACTTTGGGTATCTGCACAAGGGGACTATAACGGCTGTTGGATATAAAGAGCATCATAAGCGTTTAGCCCGATTTAATGTTTAATTATCTAAAAATGTGATGTGTTGATAAATAATTAAAGCATTTTAGCTTGACCCAAAAGTTTTAGTAGTTTTAAGAGCAATCTTAGACTGTTTTATTCTTTAGGGTACTAATGAATGGGCATTATAGTTAAGCACCTGCACTTTTGGCTTTTAGAGCCTAGGAGGACTGTGGATAGTTAGCCGGTTCTGTGCCTTGGACGAGGTGACCTCGTCCAAGGCTACAGTTCCCGTGTGCCTTGGACGAGGTCACCTCGTCCAAGGCACGGGAACTGGGGGGAGCCCGCGATCGTGGAGCAGGAATCTCCACTAGACACCAGGGATTTTTGGGGGTATGTTTCTTTTGGGGGCGACCCCTTGGGCAAGGGTCGCCCCCCTGGGGGGCTATTTTTTTTAGTATTTTGCCCCCCCCGGGGGCAGATCGCCGATTTTTCGGCGGATCTGCCCCCGGGGAGGGCGAAATCCACTAGACACCAGGGATTTTGTTTTCTTTGTATATTTTGGGGCGACCCCTTGGGCAAGGGTCGCCCACCCGGGGGTCCATTTTATTTAGTGTTTCACCCCCCCCGGGGGCAGATCGCCAATTTTTCGGCCGATCTTCCCCTAAGGGGGGGGCGAAATCCACTAGACACCAGGGATTTATTTGTAAATAAAAGTTTCTTTTGGGGGCGACCACTTGGGCAAGGGTCGCCCCCCTGGGGGGCTATTTTTTTTAGTATTTCGATTTTTCGGCGGATCTGCCCCCGGGGGGGCGAAATCCACTAGACACCAGGGATTTTGTTTTTATTGTGTATTTTGGGGGCATCCCCTTGGGCAAGGGTCACCCCCCCGGGCAAAGGTCGCCCCCCGGGGGTCTATTTTATTTAGTATTTCGCCCCCCCCTGGGGGCAGATTGCCGATTTTTCGGCCGATCTGCCCCCTGGGATTTCTTTATTATAAGTTTATTTTGGAGGCAACCTCTTGGGCTAGGGTCGCCCCCCCCTGGGGGTCTATTTTATTTAGTATTTCGCCCCCCCTGGGGGCATATTGCCGATTTTACGGCCGATCTGCCCCCAGGGGGGGGCGAAATCCACTAGACACCAGGGATTCACTTTTATATGTTTATTTTGGGGGCGACCCCTTGGGCAAGGGTCGCTCCCCTGGGGGGCTATTTTTTTTCTGTTTTGGCCCCCCGAGGGCAGACCAGCCATGTTTTTGGACGATCTGGCCCGGGGGGGTCGAAGCACACTAGGCGCCAGGGATTGTGTGGTGTGTGTGTGGTGTGTGTTTGGGGGCACCCCTTGGTCAACGGTCGCCCCCCCCCCCAAAGTGGGGAAAGTTCGTATTGGCCATCTTTGCCCCCAAGGAGGGCAGAAACCACCAATACGCCAGGGATTTTTTTTTATTGTTCCCTTTTTTTTTTTTTTTGCTGGGGGTGCCCCCTTTGGGAAGGGTCGCCCCCTAAAGGGGGCACAGAGCTGTTGCCCATTTCTGCCCCCCTTGGGGGCAGATTGGCCAAATTCTTTTACGCCCATCTGCCCCCGAGGGGGACAGAATCCACTTAGGTACCAGGGACAATTTCTAAGTTCTTGGTGGTGGGGTGTTTGTCAACTGGCGAAGTATTTGTATTTGTGATTATAACAATTTATTTCTTCTTTTTCTTCTAGTTCAACGCTTTTGCTTCCTTTGCTGTGGATCCTTGCGGTTTTGGCAGTAGTTGTCCTGCGGTTTGCATAGTTGCATGTTTTAGGTAAGGGAAAGCAATTTACTCCAAAGGAGTATTGTTGACATGCATGAATGACATGTTTGTAGGTGGTGTACTAAATGCAGTATTGTGTGTGAAATTGTCCTTAGATTTGAGCACAATGATATTTGTGTTGTCATATATCTAATTTGCTTTTTTCTTTTTAGTGGGATATCATTGGTGATTGCTGTGTCTGTGCAGAGTAGTTGCTTGGTGAGTAGCTTTTTCAGGCAAGTGAGTGGTATAGTTTTTTTAGTACATAACTCTTTGTGATAAAGCTACACTTTGTTTATTACTTATTTTAGTGCTAGTTGTTGTTGGCAATCCATTTGTTGTTAGTGAGGATCATGGCTAGCCGCAGAGTGACCGCTCAGCAGGTTGTTGGCATGCTCTTTGAGTCGTCTTCAGACCATGATTACGAGACTGACTCTGCATCTGAGACAGAGGAGGAAGTGGGAGATTCTGGAAGTGAGTTTTCTGTCCGAGAGTATTCTTCTGATGAGGAAGCTACTCTCAGTGCAGATGAAGGGCCTGTTGTAGAGGAGGACATTGATGTGCCAAGAGTGCAGCAGCCTGGGGCTGAAGGGTTTCCCATTAGAAGACCTGACACCTGGATTGCCCCAAACATGGAGCAGCCACAGTTACCTGCATTTACTGGTCTCCCAGGGTGTAGAGTTAATACGGAAAACTTTTTGCCTGTCCATTTCTTTCACTTGTTTATGGACGATGTATTTTTGGAAGAGATTGTGGAGCAGACTAATTTGTATGCAGAGCAATATTTGCGGGACAACGCTGCCAAACTTAAGCCTCAGTCTAGAGCTACTCAGTGGGTTCCCACACATCTGGAAGAGATGAAAAAGTTGTTAGGTTTGACTTTTTTGATGGGGTTAATCAGGAAGCCGTCACTGGCTTCTTATTGGTCTACTAGTCCCTTGATGGCAACGGCTATATTTCCTGCAACTATAACACGTAATTGGTATTTGCTTCTTCTTCGTATGCTGCATTTTGTAGACAATGCTTTAGCCTTGCCACGAGATCACCCTGATTGTGACCGTCTTTTTAAGATTAGGCCTGTCCTTGATCATTTTGTAGATCGGTTTTCAGAGGTCTATGTTCCAGGCAAAGAGATAAGTGTGGACGAATCTTTGGTCCTTTTCAAGGGGCGTTTAGTTTTTAAGCAGTACATTCCTAGTAAGAGGGCGCGGTATGGGATTAAATTGTATATGCTGTCAGAAAGCAGTACAGGATATGTGTATAATTTCCGGGTCAACACTGGTAGGGATTCCAGTATTGACCCTCCTGGCTGTCCAGCCACTTTTGGAGTTAGCGAAAATATTGTGTGGGAACTTGGTAGACGGCTGTTTAACAAAGGTCACCATTTGTACGTAGATAATTTCTACACTGGAGTGCAGTTGTTCAAGGAGTTGTTTAGAGTGGACACTGTTGCTTGTGGCACAATCCGTTCTAACCAGAAAGGCTATCCAAGGGAGCTTGTCTGTAAAAAACTTGAGAGGGGACAGTGCAGTGCCTTGCGGAATAATGAGCTGCTAGCTCTGAAATTTTCAGACAGGAGGGATTTGTACATGCTATCTACCATCCATGATGAGAGTACTTCCCCGGTGACTGTTTGGGGTCAGGTTGCGGAAGTGCCCAAACCTGCGTGCATTTTGGACTACAATAGGCACATGGGTGGTGTTGATAGAGTAGATCAGAGGTTGGAACCTTACACTGCTCTTCGTAAGTCTTACGTGTGGTATAAAAAGTTGGCCCTACATTTATTTCATTTGGCAACTTTTAATGCCTTTATTGTATTCAAGGATTGTTCACCTGAGTCAAGGATGACATTTGTTAAATTTCAGGAGTCAGTGATAGAAAGCCTTATTGTGGTGGAACAGGCAAGAGTTCCTAGAGTAGAAGTGGTGGAGGATGTGGCTAGATTGAAAGATCAGCACTTTCCAGATCACATTCCTCCCACTCCCAAAAAAGACTTGCCCACAAAGAAATGTAGAGTATGTGCCCGGAGATTAATCCGGAGGGAGAGACGGATGTACTGCCCCGAATGCCCTTCAAAGCCTGGGCTGTGTGTGCCCAGCTGTTTTAGAAGTTACCACACAAGGAAAAACTTCTGGGAAATACCGTGAGCGTAAGCTGTCTGTTTTATATTTTCATATGTTTCACGGTTGGCATCTCTGTCATGTATTTAGTTAGAGCTTTTGTGTTTGTAGTTTTGTGCTTATTTTATAATAAGTTAGTGGTTTCTTTGTTGTTTATAAACAAAAAAAAAGTGATGCCGGTGTGCGTGGGGTGGGGCTTGGCTGGCGGTGTGCGTGGGGTGGCGCTTGGCTGGCGGTGTGCGTGGTGTGGCGCTTGGCTGACGGTGTGCTTGGGGTGGGGCTTGGCTGGCGGTGTGCTTGGGGTGGGGCTTGGCTGGCGGTATGCGTGGGGTGGCGCTTGGCTGGCGGTGTGCGTGGGGTGGGGCTTGGCTGGTGGTGTGCGTGGGGTGGGGCTTGGCTGGCGGTGTGGGTGGGGTGGCGCTTGGCTGGCGGTGCCAGCCAAACGCCAGTCCACACTCCCATCAGCTGGTGTGATTCTTCTATCAGGCATGTGGGCGTATGTAAGTGATGGGCCCTTGAGTGGCGCGGTCTGTCGATGTGAGTGTTGTAATGTGCTGGGCCCGTGGCTGGCGGTGTGAATGGTCTTGTGCGTGTCATGTATGAAAGGTGTGTGAATGGACTGTAAAGCGGTTGGTGCCTTGTCACGGCTTTACAGCTCACGAGCTGTGAGTCATTGGTTCAGTTTTTTGCCTTTCAGTTATTAGCAGTGCATTTCATTTTTGTGAAATCTCTTGTTAATAAAATTTGATCCACTGAACCATCACTCACCCTTGTGCCAAATCCAACCAGTATGTGTGGTAAAAATGACAAAACCTGCTCCGCTGTAATCAGGCGTCGCAGCACACCTGTGACACGCTAGGTGCCTCGGTGGGACCCTGATGATGAAGCATGCCACCAACTTGGTTGGTGGGTGAGGGGTGTTTTTCACATAACCTAAGTGCGTTTCTTTTCACAATTTTAGTGTTTGGCACATCGAGGACGTATGTGGACACATCAAAATGATATATTACAAAACTACCTGTGTTTGGGGGGGAGGGGGCACCTATGTTTTTGGTCCTGGGTGCGGCCTTCAGCTAGGGAAACCTACCAAACCCAGACATTTTTTAAAACTAGACACCCCAAGGAGTCCAGGGAGGTGTGGCTTGCGTGGATCCCCCAACATTTTCTTACCCAGACTCCTCTGTAAACCTCAAAATTTGCTTAAAAAAGCATATTTTCCTGACTTTTCTTAGTAGGATCACCGCTCCAGCACAAAATTCCTACTCCCCAGTGTTCCCCTCAGTCTCCCAAGTAAAATGACACCTCACTTATGTGGGTCCCCAAAGCAGAGTCAGTCTAAAGATGTATAAAAGAATATGTCCTTATAAACTCGCTGTGCTATCCCCTCTATCTCTACAAGTTTTGGGCCTTATTCTGTTGCAGGCACCTGGCCCACCCACACAAGTGAGGTATCATTTTTACCGGGAGACTTGGAGGAATGCTGGGTGGAAGGAAATTTGTGGCTCCTCTCAGATTCCAGAACTTTCTGTCACCAAAATGTGAGGAAAACGTGTTTCTTTAGCCACATTTTGAGGTTTGCAAAGGATTCTGGGTAACAGAACCTGGTCAGAGCCCCACAAGTCACCCCTTCTTGGATTCCCCTAGGTCTCTAGTTTGAAAAAATGCACAGGTTTGGTAGATTTCCCAAGGTGCCGGCTGAGCTAGAGGCCAAAATCCACAGGTAGGCACTGTTTTCTATGAAAAAATGTGATGTGTCCACGTTGTGTTTTGAGCCATTTCCTGTCACGGGCGCTAGGCCTACCCACAACAGTGACATATCATTTTTATTGGGAGACTTGGGGGAACGCTGGATGGAATGAAATTTGTGGCTCCTCTCAGATTCCAGAACTTTCTGTCACCATAATGTGAGGAAAATTTGTTTTTTTGGCCAAATTTTGAGGTTTGCAAAGGATTCTGGGTAACAGAACCTGGTCAGAGCCCCACAAGTCACCCCATCTTGGAATCCCCTAGGTCTCTAGTTTTCAAAAATGCATAGGTTTGGTAGGTTTCCCTATGTGCCGGCTGAGCTAGAGGCCAAAATCTACAGGTAGACACTTTGCAAAAAACAGCTCTGTTTTCTGTGAAAAAATGGGATGTGTCCACGTTGTGTTTTGGGACATTTCCTGTCGCGGGCGATAGGCCTACCCACACAAGTGAGGTATCATTTTTATCGGCAGCCTTGGGGGAACGCTGGGTGGAAGGAAATTTGTGGCTCCTCTCAGATTCCAGAACTTTCTGTCACCATAATGTGAGGAAAATGTGTTTTGTTTGCCAAATTTGGAGGTTTGCAAAGGATTCTGGGTAACAGAACCTGGTCAGAGCCCCACATGTCACCCCATCTTGGATTCCCCTAGGTCTCTAGTTTTCGAAAATGCACAGGTTTGGTAGGTTTCCCTAGGTGCCGGCTGAGCTAGAGGCCAAAATCTACAGGTAGGCACTTTGCAAAAATCAGCTCTGTTTTCTGTCAAAAAATGGGATGTGTCCACATTGTGTTTTGGGACATTTCCTGCCGCGGGCGCTAGGCCTACCCACACAAGTGAGGTATCATTTTTATCGGCAGACTTGGGGGAACGCTGGGGGGAAGGAAATTTGTGTCTCCTCTCAGATTCCAGAACTTTCTGTCACCATAATGTGAGGAAAATGTGTTTTTTTAGCCAAATTTTGAGGTTTGCAAAGGATTCTGGGTAACAGAACCTGGTCAGAGCCCCACAAGTCACCCCAACTTGGATTCCCCTAGGTCTCTAGTTTTCAAAAATGCACAGGTTTGGTAGGTTTCCCTAGGTGCCGGCTGAGCTAGAGGCCAAGATCTACAGGTAGGCACTTTGCAAAAAACAGCTCTGTTTTCTGTCAAAAAATGGGATGTGTCCACGTTGTGTTTTGGGACATTTCCTGCCGCGGGCGCTAGGCCTACCCACACAAGTGAGGAATCATTTTTATCGGCCGACTTGGGGGAACGCTGGGTGGAAGGAAATTTGTGGCTCCTCTCAGATTCCAGAACTTTCTGTCACCATAATGGGAGGAAAATTTGTTTTTTTAGCCAAATTTTGAGGTTTGCAAAGGATTCTGGGTAACAGAACCTGGTCAGAGCCCCACAAGTCACCCCATCCTGGATTCCCCTAGGTCTCTAGTTTTCAAAAACGCACAGGTTTGGTAGGTTTCCCTAGGTGCCAGCTGAGCTAGAGGCCAAAATCTACAGGTAGGCACTTTGCAAAAAACACCTCTGTTTTCTGTGAAAGAATGGGATGTGTCCACGTTGTGTTTTGGGGCATATCCTGTCGCGGGCGCTAGGCCTACCCACACAAGTGGGGTACCATTTTTATTGGGAGACTTGGGGGAATGCTGTGTGGAAGGAAATTTGTGGCTCCTCTCAGATTTCAGAACTTTCTGTCACCATAATGTGAGGAAAATGTGTTTTTTTAGCCACATTTTGAGGTTTGCAAAGGATTCTGGGTAACAGAACCTGGTCAGAGCCCCACAAGTCACCCCATCCTGGATTCCCCTAGGTCTCTAATTTTCAAAAATGCACAGGTTTGGTAGGTTTCCCTAGGTGCCGGCTGAGCTAAAGGCCAAAATCTACAGGTAGGCACTTTGCAAAAAACAGCTCTGTTTTCTGTGAAAGAATGTGATGTGTCCACGTTGTGTTTTGGGGCATATCCTGTAGCGGGCGCTAGGCCTACCCACACAAGTGAGGTACCATTTTTATCGGGAGACTTGGGGGAACGCTGGGTGGAAGGAATTTGTGGCTCCTCTCATATTCCAGAACTTTCTGTCACCATAATGTGAAGAAAATGTGTTTTTTAGCCAAATTTTGAGGTTGGTTTACAAAGGATTCTGAGTAACAGAACATGGTCAGAGCCCAACAACTCACCCCATCTTGGAATCCCTTAGGTCTCTAGTTTTCAAAAATGCATAGGTTTGGTAGGTTTCCCTATGTGCCGGCTGAGCTAGAGGCCAAAATCTACAGGTAGGCACTTTGCAATAAACACCTCTGTTTTCTGTGAAAGAATGGGATGTGTCCACGTTGTGTTTTGGGGCATATCCTGTCGCGGGCGCTAGGCCTACCCACACAAGTGGGGTACCATTTTTATTGGGAGACTTGGGGGAATGCTGGGTGGAAGGAAATTTGTGGCTCCTCTCAGATTTCAGAACTTTCTGTCACCATAATGTGAGGAAAATGTGTTTTTTTAGCCAAATTTTTAGGTTTACTAAGGATTCTGGGTAACAGAACCTGGTCAGAGCCCAACAACTCACCCCATCTTGGAATCCCCTAGGTCTCTAGTTTTAAAAAATGCATAGGTTTGGTAGGTTTCCCTATGTGCCGGCTGAGCTAGAGGCCAAAGTCTACAGGTAGGCACTTTGCAAAAAACAGCTCTGTTTTCTGTCAAAAAATGGGATGTGTCCATGTTGTGTTTTGGGGCATATCCTGTCGCTGGCGCTAGGCCTACCCTCACAAGTGGGGTACCATTTTTATCGGAGTCTTGGGGGAACGCTGGGTGGAAGGACATTTGTGGCTCCTCACAGATTCCAGAACTTTCTGTCAACATAATGTGAGGAAAATGTGTTTTTTTAGCCAAATTTTGAGGTTTGCAAAGGATTCTGGGTAACAGAACCTGGTCAGAGCCCCACAAGTCACCCCATCTTGGATTCCTCTAGGTCTCTAGTTTTCAAAAATGCACAGGTTTGGTAGGTTTCCCTAGGTGCCGGCTGAGCTAGAGGCCAAAATCTACAGGTAGGCACTTTGCAAAAAACAGCTCTGTTTTCTGTGAAAAAATGGGATGTGTCCACGTTGTGTTTTGGGACATTTCCTGTCGCGGGCGCTAGGCCTACCCACAAAAGTGAGGTATCATTTTTATCAGCACACTTGGGGGAACTCTGGGTGGAAGGAAATTGTGGCTCCTCTCAGATTCCAGAACTTTCTATCACCATAATGTGAGGAAAATGTGTTTTTTTAGCCAAATTTGGAGGTTTGCAAAGGATTCTGGGTAACAGAACCTGGTCAGAGCCCCACAAGTCACCCCATCTTGGATTCCCCTAGGTCTCTAGTTTTCAAAAATGCACAGGTTTGGTAGGTTTCCCTACGTGCCGGATGAGCTAGATGCCAAAATCTACAGGTAGGCACTTTGCAAAAAACAGCTATGTTTTCTGTGAAAGAATGGGATGTGTCCACGTTGTGTTTTGGGGCATATCCTGTAACGGGCGCTTGGCCTACCCACACAAGTGGGGTACCATTTTTATTGGGAGACTTGGGGGAACGCTGGGTGGAAGAAAATTTGTGGCTCCTCTCAGATTCCAGAACTTTCTGTCACCATAATGTGAGGAAAATGTGTTTTTTTTAGCCACATTTTGAGGTTTGCAAATGATTCTGGGTAACAGAACCTGGTCAGAGCCCCACAAGTCACCCCATCTTGGATTCCACTAGGTCTCTAGTTTTAAAAAATGCACAGGTTTGGTAGGTTTCCCTAGGTGCCGGCTGAGCTAGAGGCCAAAATCTACAGGTAGGCACTGTGGAAAAAACAGCTTTGTTTTCTGTGAAAGAATGGGATTGGTCCACGTTGTGTTTTGGGGCATATCCTGTCGCGGGTGTTAGGCCTACCCACACAAGTGAGGTACAATTTTTATCGGGAGACTTGGGGGAACGCTGGGTGAAAAGAATTTGTGGCTCCTCTCAGATTCCTGAACTTTCTGTCACCATAATGTGAGGAAAATGTGTTTTTTTAGCCAAATTTTGAGGTTTGCAAAGGATTCTGGGTAACAGAACCTGGTCCGAGCCCCACAAGTCACCCCATCTTGGAATCCCCTAGGGCTCTAGTTTTGAATAATGCACAGGTTTGGTAGGTTTCCTTAGGTGCCGGCTGAGCTAGAGGCCAAAATCTACAGGTAGGCACTTTGGAAAAAACAGCTCTGTTTTCTGTGACAAAATGGGATGTGTCCACGTTGTGATTTGGGGCATTTCCTGTCACGGGCGCTAGGCCTACCCACACAAGTGAGGCTTCATTTTTATCGGCAGACATGGGGGAGCGCTGGGAGGAAGGAAATTTGTGGCTCCTCTCAGATTCCAGAACTTTCTGTCACCATAATGTGAGGAAAATGTGTTTTTTTAGCCAAATTTTGAGGTTTGCAAAGGATTCTGGGTAACAGAACCTGGTCAGAGCCCCACAAGTCACCGCATCTTGGATTCCTCTAGGTCTCTAGTTTAAAAAAATGCACAGGTTTGGTAGGTTTCCCTAGGTGCCGGCTCAGCTACAGGCCAAAATCTACAGGTAGGCACTTTGCAAAAAACACCTCTGTTTTCTGTGAAAGAATCGGATGTGTCCACGTTGTGTTTTGGTGCATATCCTGTCGCGGGCGCTAGGCCTACCCACACAAGTGGGGTACCATTTTTATTGGGAGACTTGGGGGAACGCTGGGTGGAAGGAAATTTGTGGCTCCTCTCAGATTTCAGAACTTTCTGTCACCATAATGTGAGGAAAATGTGTTTTTTTAGCCACATTTTGAGGTTTGCAAAGGATTCTGGGTAACAGAACCTGGTCAGAGCCCCACAAGTCACCCCATCTTGGATTCCCCTAGGTCTCTAGTTTTTAAAAATGCACAGGTTTGGTAGGTTTCCCTAGGTGCCGGCTGAGCTAGAGGCCAAAATCTACAGGTAGGCACTTTGCAAAAAACAGCTCTGTTTTCTGTGAAAGAATGGGATGTGTCCACGTTGTGTTTTGGGGTATATCCTGTCGCGGGCGCTAGGCCTACCCACACAAGTGAGGTACCATTTTTATCGGGAGACTTGGGGGAACGCTGGGTGGAAGGAATTTGTGGCTCCTCTCAGATTCCAGAACTTTCTGTCACCATAATGTGAGGAAAATATGTTTTTTTAGCCAAATTTTGAGGTTTACAAAGGATTCTGGGTAACAGAACCTGGTCAGAGCCCAACAACTCACCCCATCTTGGAATCCCCTAGGTCTCTTGTTTTCAAAAATGCATAGGTTTGGTAGGTTTCCCCATGTGCCGGCTGAGCTAGAGGCCAAAATCTACAGGTAGGCACTTTGCAAAAAACAGCTCTGTTTTCTGTCAAAAAATGGGATGTGTCCACGTTGTGTTTTGGGGCATATCCTGTCGCGGGCACTAGGCCTACCCACACAAGTGGGGTACCATTTTTATCGGGAGACTTGGGGGAACGCTGGGTGGAAGGAAATTTGTGGCTCCTCACAGATTCCAGAACTTTCTGTCACCATAATGTGAGGAAAATGTGTTTTTTTAGCCAAATTTTGAGGTTTGCAAAGGATTCTGGGTAACAGAACCTGGCCAGAGCCCCACAAGTCACCGCATCTTGGATTCCTCTAGGTCTCTAGTTTAAAAAAATGCACAGGTTTGGTAGGTTTCCCTAGGTGCCGGCTTAGCTAGAGGCCAAAATCTACAGGTAGGCACATTGCAAAAAACAGCTCTGTTTTCTGTGAAAAAATGGGATGTGTCCACGTTGTGTTTTGGGACATTTTCTGTCGCGGGTGCTAGGCCTACCCACAAAAGTGAGGTATCATTTTTATCAGCAGACTTGGGGGAACGCTGGGTGGAAGGAAATTTGTGGCTCCTCTCAGATTCCAGAACTTTCTGTCACCATAATGTGAGGAAAATGTGTTTTGTTTGCCAAATTTGGAGGTTTGCAAAGGATTCTGGGTAACAGAACCTGGTCAGAGCCCCACAAGTCACCCCATCTTGGATTCCCCTAGGTCTCTAGTTTTTAAAAATGCACAGGTTTGGTAGGTTTCCCTAGGTGCCGGCTGAGCTAGAGGCCAAAATCTACAGGTAGGCACTGTGGAAAAAACAGCTTTGTTTTCTGTGAAAGAATGGGATTGGTCCACGTTGTGTTTTGGGGCATATCCTGTCGCGGGTGTTAGGCCTACCCACACAAGTGAGGTACAATTTTTATCGGGAGACTTGGGGGAACGCTGGGTGAAAGGAATTTGTGGCTCCTCTCAGATTCCTGAACTTTCTGTCACCATAATGTGAGGAAAATGTGTTTTTTTAGCCAAATTTTGAGGTTTGCAAAGGATTCTGGGTAACAGAACCTGGTCCGAGCCCCACAAGTCACCCCATCTTGGAATCCCCTAGGGCTCTAGTTTTGAATAATGCACAGGTTTGGTAGGTTTCCTTAGGTGCCGGCTGAGCTAGAGGCCAAAATCTACAGGTAGGCACTTTGGAAAAAACAGCTCTGTTTTCTGTGACAAAATGGGATGTGTCCACGTTGTGTTTTGGGGCATTTCCTGTCACGGGCGCTAGGCCTACCCACACAAGTGAGGCTTCATTTTTATCGGCAGACATGGGGGAGCGCTGGGAGGAAGGAAATTTGTGGCTCCTCTCAGATTCCAGAACTTTCTGTCACCATAATGTGAGGAAAATGTGTTTTTTTAGCCAAATTTTGAGGTTTGCAAAGGATTCTGGGTAACAGAACCTGGTCAGAGCCCCACAAGTCACCGCATCTTGGATTCCTCTAGGTCTCTAGTTTAAAAAAATGCACAGGTTTGGTAGGTTTCCCTAGGTGCCGGCTCAGCTAGAGGCCAAAATCTACAGGTAGGCACTTTGCAAAAAACACCTCTGTTTTCTGTGAAAGAATCGGATGTGTCCACGTTGTGTTTTGGTGCATATCCTGTCGCGGGCGCTAGGCCTACCCACACAAGTGGGGTACCATTTTTATTGGGAGACTTGGGGGAACGCTGGGTGGAAGGAAATTTGTGGCTCCTCTCAGATTTCAGAACTTTCTGTCACCATAATGTGAGGAAAATGTGTTTTTTTAGCCACATTTTGAGGTTTGCAAAGGATTCTGGGTAACAGAACCTGGTCAGAGCCCCACAAGTCACCCCATCTTGGATTCCCCTAGGTCTCTAGTTTTTAAAAATGCACAGGTTTGGTAGGTTTCCCTAGGTGCCGGCTGAGCTAGAGGCCAAAATCTACAGGTAGGCACTTTGCAAAAAACAGCTCTGTTTTCTGTGAAAGAATGGGATGTGTCCACGTTGTGTTTTGGGGTATATCCTGTCGCGGGCGCTAGGCCTACCCACACAAGTGAGGTACCATTTTTATCGGGAGACTTGGGGGAACGCTGGGTGGAAGGAATTTGTGGCTCCTCTCAGATTCCAGAACTTTCTGTCACCATAATGTGAGGAAAATTTGTTTTTTTAGCCAAATTTTGAGGTTTACAAAGGATTCTGGGTAACAGAACCTGGTCAGAGCCCAACAACTCACCCCATCTTGGAATCCCCTAGGTCTCTAGTTTTCAAAAATGCATAGGTTTGGTAGGTTTCCCTATGTGCCGGCTGAGCTAGAGGCCAAAATCTACAGGTAGGCACTTTGCAAAAAACAGCTCTGTTTTCTGTGAAAGAATGGGATGTGTCCACGTTGTGTTTTGGGGTATATCCTGTCGCGGGCGCTAGGCCTACCCACACAAGTGAGGTACCATTTTTATCGGGAGACTTGGGGGAACGCTGGGTGGAAGGAATTTGTGGCTCCTCTCAGATTCCAGAACTTTCTGTCACCATAATGTGAGGAAAATTTGTTTTTTTAGCCAAATTTTGAGGTTTACAAAGGATTCTGGGTAACAGAACCTGGTCAGAGCCCAACAACTCACCCCATCTTGGAATCCCCTAGGTCTCTAGTTTTCAAAAATGCATAGGTTTGGTAGGTTTCCCTATGTGCCGGCTGAGCTAGAGGCCAAAATCTACAGGTAGGCACTTTGCAAAAAACAGCTCTGTTTTCTGTCAAAAAATGGGATGTGTCCACGTTGTGTTTTGGGGCATATCCTGTCGCGGGCGCTAGGCCTACCCACACAAGTGGGGTACCATTTTTATCGGGAGACTTGGGGGAACGCTGGGTGGAAGGAAATTTGTGGCTCCTCACAGATTCCAGAACTTTCTGTCACCATAATGTGAGGAAAATGTGTTTTTTTAGCCAAATTTTGAGGTTTGCAAAGGATTCTGGGTAACAGAACCTGGCCAGAGCCCCACAAGTCACCGCATCTTGGATTCCTCTAGGTCTCTAGTTTAAAAAAATGCACAGGTTTGGTAGGTTTCCCTAGGTGCCGGCTTAGCTAGAGGCCAAAATCTACAGGTAGGCACATTGCAAAAAACAGCTCTGTTTTCTGTGAAAAAATGGGATGTGTCCACGTTGTGTTTTGGGACATTTTCTGTCGCGGGTGCTAGGCCTACCCACAAAAGTGAGGTATCATTTTTATCAGCAGACTTGGGGGAACGCTGGGTGGAAGGAAATTTGTGGCTCCTCTCAGATTCCAGAACTTTCTGTCACCATAATGTGAGTAAAATGTGTTTTTTTAGCCAACTTTTGAGGTTTGCAAAAGATTCTGGGTAACAGAACCTGGTCAGAGCCCCACAAGTCACCCCATCTTGGAATCCCCTAGGTCTCTAGTTTTCAAAAATGCATAGGTTTGGTAGGTTTCCCTAGGTGCCGGATGAGCTAGATGCCAAAATCTACAGGTAGGCACTTTGCAAAAAACAGCTCTGTTTTCTGTGAAAGAATGGGATGTGTCCACATTGTGTTCTTGGGCATATCCTGTCACGGGCGCTAGGCCTACCCACACAAGTGGGGTACCATTTTTATTGGGAGACTTGGGGGAACGCTGGGTGGAAGGAAATTTGTGGCTCCTCTCAGATTCCAGAACTTTCTGTCACCATAATGTGAGAAAAATTTGTTTTTTTTAGCCACATTTTGAGGTTTGCTAATGATTCTGGGTAACAGAACCTGGTCAGAACCCCACAAGTCACCCCATCTTGGATTCCCCTAGGTCTCTAGTTTTAAAAAATGCACAGGTTTGGTAGGTTTCCCTAGGTGCCGGCTGAGCTAGAGGCCAAAATCTACAGGTAGGCACTTTGCAAAAAACAGCTTTGTTTTCTGTGAAAGAATGGGATGTGTCCACGTTGTGTTTTGGGGCATATCCTGTCACGGGTGCTAGGCCTACCCACACAAGTGAGGTACCATTTTTATCGGGAGACTTGGGGGAACGCTGGGTGAAAGGAAATTTGTGGCTCCTCTCAGATTCCAGAACTTTCTGTCACCATAATGTTAGGAAAATGTGTTTTTTTAGCCAACTTTTGAGGTTTGCAAAAGATTCTGGGTAACAGAACCTGGTCAGAGCCCCACAAGTCACCGCATCTTGGATTCCTCTAGGTCTCTAGTTTAAAAAAATGCACAGGTTTGGTAGGTTTCCCTAGGTGCCGGCATAGGTAGAGGCCAAAATCTACAGGTAGGCACATTGTAAAAAACAGCTCTGTTTTCTGTGAAAAAATGGGATGTGTCCACGTTGTGTTTTGGGACATTTTCTGTCGCGGGCGCTAGGCCTACCCACAAAAGTGAGGTATCATTTTTATCAGCAGACTTGGGGGAACGCTGGGTGGAAGGAAATTTGTGGCTCCTCTCAGATTCCAGAACTTTCTGTCACCATAATGTTAGGAAAATGTGTTTTTTTAGCCAACTTTTGAGGTTTGCAAAAGATTCTGGGTAACAGAACCTGGTCAGAGCCCCACAAGTCACCCCATCTTGGATTCCCCTAGGTCTCTAGTTTTCACAAATGCACAGGTTTGGTAGGTTTGCCTAGGTGCCGGCTGAGCTAGAGGCCAAAATCTACAGGTAGGCACTTTGCAAAAAACAGCTCTGTTTTCTGTGAAAGAATGGGATTTGTCCACGTTGTGTTTTGAGGCATATCCTGTCGCGGGCGCTAGGCCTACCCTCACAAGTGAGGTACCATTTTTATCGGGAGACTTGGGGGAACGCTGGGTGGAAGGAAATTTGTGGCTCCTCTCAGATTCCAGAACTTTCTGTCTCCATAATGTGAGGAAAATGTGTTTTTTTAGCCAAATTTTGAGGTTTGCAAAGGATTCTGGGTAACAGAACCTGGTCAGAGCCCCACAAGTCACCCCATCTTGGATTCCGCTATGTCTCTAGTTTTAAAAAATGCACAGGTTTGGTAGGTTTACCTAGGTGCCGGCTGAGCTAGAGGCCAAAATCTACAGGTAGGCACTTTGCAAAAAACAGCTCTGTTTTCTGTGAAAGAATGGGATGTGTCCACGTTGTGTTTTGGGGTACATCCTGTCGCGGGCGCTATACCTACCCACACAAGTGAGGTACCATTTTTATCGGGAGACTTGGGGGAACGCTGGGTGGAAGGAATTTGTGGCTCCTCTCAGATTCCAGAACTTTCTGTCACCATAATGTGAGGAAAATGTGTTTTTTTAGCCAAATTTTGCGGTTTACAAAGGATTCTGGGTAACAGAACCTGGTCAGAGCCCAACAACTCACCCCATCTTGGAAACCCCTAGGTCTCTAGTTTAAAAAAATGCATAGGTTTGGTAGGTTTCCCTATGTGCCGGCTGAGCTAGAGGCCAAAATCTACAGGTAGGCACTTTGCAAAAAACAGCTCTGTTTTCTGTCAAAAAATGGGATGTGTCCACGTTGTGTTTTAGGGCATATCCTGTCGCGGGCGCTAGGCCTACCCACACAAGTGGGGTACCATTTTTATCGGGAGACTTGGGGGAACGCTGGGTGGAAGGAAATTTGTGGCTCCTCACAGATTCCAGAACTTTCTGTCACCATAATGTGAGGAAAATGTGTTTTTTTAGCCAAATTTTGAGGTTTGCAAAGGATTCTGGGTAACAGAACCTGGTCAGAGCCCCACAAGTCACCGCATCTTGGATTCCTCTAGGTCTCTAGTTTAAAAAAATGCACAGGTTTGGTAGGTTTCCCTAGGTGCCGGCTTAGCTAGAGGCCAAAATCTACAGGTAGGCACTTTGCAAAAAACACCTCTGTTTTCTGTGAAAGAATCGGATGTGTCCACGTTGTGTTTTGGTGCATATCCTGTCGCGGGCGCTAGGCCTACCCACACAAGTGGGGTACCATTTTTATTGGGAGACTTGGGGGAACGCTGGGTGGAAGGAAATTTGTGGCTCCTCTCAGATTTCAGAACTTTCTGTCACCATAATGTGAGGAAAATGTGTTTTTTTAGCCATATTTTGAGGTTTGCAAAGGATTCTGGGTAACAGAACCTGGTCAGAGCCCCACAAGTCACCCCATCTTGGATTCCCCTAGGTCTCTAGTTTTCAAAAATGCACAGGTTTGGTAGGTTTCCCTAGGTGCCGGCTGAGCTAGAGGCCAAAATCTACAGGTAGGCACTTTGCAAAAAACAGCTCTGTTTTCTGTGAAAGAATGGGATGTGTCCACGTTGTGTTTTGGGGTATATCCTGTCGCGGGCGCTAGGCCTACCCACACAAGTGAGGTACCATTTTTATCGGGAGACTTGGGGGAACGCTGGGTGGAAGGAATTTGTGGCTCCTCTCAGATTCCAGAACTTTCTGTCACCATAATGTGAGGAAAATTTGTTTTTTTAGCCAAATTTTGAGGTTTACAAAGGATTCAGGGTAACAGAACCTGGTCAGAGCCCAACAACTCACCCCATCTTGGAATCCCCTAGGTCTCTAGTTTTCAAAAATGCATAGGTTTGGTAGGTTTACCTATGTGCCGGCTGAGCTAGAGGCCAAAATCTACAGGTAGGCACTTTGCAAAAAACAGCTCTGTTTTCTGTCAAAAAATGGGATGTGTCCACGTTGTGTTTTGGGGCATATCCTGTCACGGGCGCTAGGCCTACCCACACAAGTGGGGTACCATTTTTATCGGGAGACTTGGGGGAACGCTGGGTGGAAGGAAATTTGTGGCTCCTCACAGATTCCAGAACTTTCTGTCACCATAATGTGAGGAAAATGTGTTTTTTTAGCCAAATTTTGAGGTTTGCAAAGGATTCTGGGTAACAGAACCTGGCCAGAGCCCCACAAGTCACCGCATCTTGGATTCCTCTAGGTCTCTAGTTTAAAAAAATGCACAGGTTTGGTAGGTTTCCCTAGGTGCCGGCTTAGCTAGAGGCCAAAATCTACAGTAGGCACATTGCAAAAAACAGCTCTGTTTTCTGTGAAAAAATGGGATGTGTCCACGTTGTGTTTTGGGACATTTTCTGTCGCGGGTGCTAGGCCTACCCACAAAAGTGAGGTATCATTTTTATCAGCAGACTTGGGGGAACGCTGGGTGGAAGGAAATTTGTGGCTCCTCTCAGATTCCAGAACTTTCTGTCACCATAATGTGAGTAAAATGTGTTTTTTTAGCCAACTTTTGAGGTTTGCAAAAGATTCTGGGTAACAGAACCTGGTCAGAGCCCCACAAGTCACCCCATCTTGGAATCCCCTAGGTCTCTAGTTTTCAAAAATGCATAGGTTTGGTAGGTTTCCCTAGGTGCCGGATGAGCTAGATGCCAAAATCTACAGGTAGGCACTTTGCAAAAAACAGCTCTGTTTTCTGTGAAAGAATGGGATGTGTCCACGTTGTGCTCTGGGGCATATCCTGTCACGGGCGCTAGGCCTACCCACACAAGTGGGGTACCATTTTTATTGGGAGACTTGGGGGAACGCTGGGTGGAAGGAAATTTGTGGCTCCTCTCAGATTCCAGAGCTTTCTGTCACCATAATGTGAGAAAAATGTGTTTTTTTTAGCCACATTTTGAGGTTTGCTAATGATTCTGGGTAACAGAACCTGGTCAGAGCCCCACAAGTCACCCCATCTTGGATTCCCCTAGGTCTCTAGTTTTAAAAAATGCACAGGTTTGGTAGGTTTCCCTAGGTGCCGGCTGAGCTAGAGGCCAAAATCTACAGGTAGGCACTTTGCAAAAAACAGCGCTGTTTTCTGTCAAAAAATGGGATGTGTCCACGTTGTGTTTTGGGGCATATCCTGTCGCGGGCGCTAGGCCTACCCACACAAGTGGGGTACCATTTTTATCGGGAGACTTGGGGGAACGCTGGGTGGAAGGAAATTTGTGGCTCCTCACAGATTCCAGAACTTTCTGTCACCATAATGTGAGGAAAATGTGTTTTTTTAGCCAAATTTTGAGGTTTGCAAAGGATTCTGGGTAACAGAACCTGGTCAGAGCCCCACAAGTCACCGCATCTTGGATTCCTCTAGGTCTCTAGTTTAAAAAAATGCACAGGTTTGGTAGGTTTCCCTAGGTGCCGGCTTAGCTAGAGGCCAAAATCTACAGGTAGGCACTTTGCAAAAAACACCTCTGTTTTCTGTGAAAGAATCGGATGTGTCCACGTTGTGTTTTGGTGCATATCCTGTCGCGGGCGCTAGGCCTACCCACACAAGTGGGGTACCATTTTTATTGGGAGACTTGGGGGAACGCTGGGTGGAAGGAAATTTGTGGCTCCTCTCAGATTTCAGAACTTTCTGTCACCATAATGTGAGGAAAATGTGTTTTTTTAGCCATATTTTGAGGTTTGAAAAGGATTCTGGGTAACAGAACCTGGTCAGAGCCCCACAAGTCACCCCATCTTGGATTCCCCGAGGTCTCTAGTTTTCAAAAATGCACAGGTTTGGTAGGTTTCCCTAGGTGCCGGCTGAGCTAGAGGCCAAAATCTACAGGTAGGCACTTTGCAAAAAACAGCTCTGTTTTCTGTGAAAGAATGGGATGTGTCCACGTTGTGTTTTGGGGTATATCCTGTCGCGGGCGCTAGGCCTACCCACACAAGTGAGGTACCATTTTTATCGGGAGACTTGGGGGAACGCTGGGTGGAAGGAATTTGTGGCTCCTCTCAGATTCCAGAACTTTCTGTCACCATAATGTGAGGAAAATTTGTTTTTTTAGCCAAATTTTGAGGTTTACAAAGGATTCTGGGTAACAGAACCTGGTCAGAGCCCAACAACTCACCCCATCTTGGAATCCCCTAGGTCTCTAGTTTTCAAAAATGCATAGGTTTGGTAGGTTTCCCTATGTGCCGGCTGAGCTAGAGGCCAAAATCTACAGGTAGGCACTTTGCAAAAAACAGCTCTGTTTTCTGTCAAAAAATGGGATGTGTCCACGTTGTGTTTTGGGGCATATCCTGTCGCGGGCGCTAGGCCTACCCACACAAGTGGGGTACCATTTTTATCGGGAGACTTGGGGGAACGCTGGGTGGAAGGAAATTTGTGGCTCCTCACAGATTCCTGAACTTTCTGTCACCATAATGTGAGGAAAATGTGTTTTTTTAGCCAAATTTTGAGGTTTGCAAAGGATTCTGGGTAACAGAACCTGGCCAGAGCCCCACAAGTCACCGCATCTTGGATTCCTCTAGGTCTCTAGTTTAAAAAAATGCACAGGTTTGGTAGGTTTCCCTAGGTGCCGGCTTAGCTAGAGGCCAAAATCTACAGGTAGGCACATTGCAAAAAACAGCTCTGTTTTCTGTGAAAAAATGGGATGTGTCCACGTTGTGTTTTGGGACATTTTCTGTTGCGGGTGCTAGGCCTACCCACAAAAGTGAGGTATCATTTTTATCAGCAGACTTGGGGGAACGCTGGGTGGAAGGAAATTTGTGGCTCCTCTCAGATTCCAGAACTTTCTGTCACCATAATGTGAGTAAAATGTGTTTTTTTAGCCAACTTTTGAGGTTTGCAAAAGATTCTGGGTAACAGAACCTGGTCAGAGCCCCACAAGTCACCCCATCTTGGAATCCCCTAGGTCTCTAGTTTTCAAAAATGCATAGGTTTGGTAGGTTTCCCTAGGTGCCGGATGAGCTAGATGCCAAAATCTACAGGTAGGCACTTTGCAAAAAACAGCTCTGTTTTCTGTGAAAGAATGGGATGTGTCCACGTTGTGTTCTGGGGCATATCCTGTCACGGGCGCTAGGCCTACCCACACAAGTGGGGTACCATTTTTATTGGGAGACTTGGGGGAACGCTGGGTGGAAGGAAATTTGTGGCTCCTCTCAGATTCCAGAACTTTCTGTCACCATAATGTGAGAAAAATGTGTTTTTTTTAGCCACATTTTGAGGTTTGCTAATGATTCTGGGTAACAGAACCTGGTCAGAGCCCCACAAGTCACCCCATCTTGGATTCCCCTAGGTCTCTAGTTTTAAAAAATGCACAGGTTTGGTAGGTTTCCCTAGGTGCCGGCTGAGCTAGAGGCCAAAATCTACAGGTAGGCACTTTGCAAAAAACAGCTTTGTTTTCTGTGAAAGAATGGGATGTGTCCACGTTGTGTTTTGGGGCATATCCTGTCACGGGTGCTAGGCCTACCCACACAAGTGAGGTACCATTTTTATCGGGAGACTTGGGGGAACGCTGGGTGAAAGGAATTTGTGGCTCCTCTCAGATTCCAGAACTTTCTGTCACCATAATGTGAGGAAAATGTGTTTTTTTAGCCAACATTTGAGGTTTCCAAAGGATTCTGGGTAACAGAACCTGGTCAGAGCCCCACAAGTCACCCCATCTTGGATTCCCCTAGGTCTCTAGTTTTCACAAATGCACAGGTTTGGTAGGTTTGCCTAGGCGCCGGCTGAGCTAGAGGCCAAAATCTACAGGTAGGCACTTTGCAAAAAACAGCTCTGTTTTCTGTGAAAGAATGGGATGTGTCCACGTTGTGTTTTGAGACATATCCTGTCGCGGGCGCTAGGCCTACCCAGACAAGTGAGGTACCATTTTTATCGGGAGACTTGGGGGAACGCTGGGTGGAAGGAAATTTGTGGCTCCTCTTAGATTCCAGAACTTTCTGTCACCATAATGTGAGGAAAATGTGTTTTTTTAGCCAAATTTTGAGGTTTGCAAAGGATTCTGGGTAACAGAACCTGGTCAGAGCCCCACAAGTCACCCCATCTTGGATTCCCCTATGTCTCTAGTTTTCAAAAATGCACAGGTTTGGTAGGTTTACGTAGGTGCCGGTTGAGCTAGAGGCCGAAATCTACAGGTAGGCACTTTGCAAAAAACAGCTCTGTTTTCTGTGAAAGAATGGGATGTGTCCACGTTGTTTTTGGGGCATATCCTGTCGCGGGTGCTAGGCCTACCTACACAAGTGATGTATCATTTTTATTGGGAGACTTGGGGGAATGCTGGGTGGAAGGAAATTTGTGGCTCCTCTCAGATTCCAGAACATTCTGTCACCATAATGTGAGGAAAATGTGTTTTTTTAGCCACATTTTGAGGTTTGCAAAGGATTCTGGGTAACAGAACCTGGTCAGAGCCCCACAAGTCACCTCACCTTGGATTCCCCTAGGTCTCTAGTTTTAAAAAATGCACAGGTTTGGTAGGTTTCCCTAGGTGCCGGCTGAGCTAGAGGCCAAAATCTACAGGTAGGCACTTTGCAAAAAACAGCTCTGTTTTCTGTCAAAAAATGGGATCTGTCCACGTTGTGTTTTGGGGCATATCCTGTCGCGGGCGCTAGGCCTACCCACACAAGTGGGGTACCATTTTTATTGGGAGACTTGGGGGAACGCTGGGTGGAAGGAAATTTGTGGCTCCTCTCAGATTTCAGAACTTTCTGTCACCATAATGTGAGGAAAATGTGTTTTTTTAGCCACATTTTGAGGTTTGCAAAGGATTCTGGGTAACAGAACCTGGTCAGAGCCCCACAAGTCACCTCACCTTGGATTCCCCTAGGTCTCTAGTGTTAAAAAATGCACAGGTTTGGTAGGTTTCCCTAGGTGACACCTGAGCTAGAGGCCAAAATCTACAGGTAGGCACTTTGCAAAAACACCTCTGTTTTCTGTGAAAGAATGGGATGTGTCCACGCTGTGTTTTGGGGCATATCTTGTCACAGGCGCTAGGCCTACCCACACAAGTGGGGTACCATTTTTACTGGGAGACTTGGGGGAACGCTGGGTGGAAGGAAATTTGTGGCTCCTCTCAGATTCCAGAACTTTCTGTCACCATAATGTGAGGAAAATTTGTTTTTTTAGCCAAATTTTGCGGTTTACAAAGGATTCTGGGTAACAGAACCTGGTCAGAGCCCAACAACTCACCCCATCTTGGAATCCCCTAGGTCTCTAGTTTTTAAAAATGCATAGGTTTGGTAGGTTTCCCTATGTGCCGGCTGAGCTAGAGGCCAAAATCTACAGGTAGGCACTTTGCAAAAAACAGCTCTGTTTTCTGTCAAAAAATGGGATGTGTCCACGTTGTGTTTTGGGGCATATCCTGTCGCGAGCGCTAGGCCTACCCACACAAGTGGGGTACCATTTTTATCGGGAGACTTGGGGGAACGCTGGGTTGAAGGAAATTTGTGGCTCCTCACAGATTCCAGAACTTTCTGTCACCATAATGTGAGGAAAATGTGTTTTTTTAGCCAAATTTTGAGGTTTGCAAAGGATTCTGGGTAACAGAACCTGGTCAGAGCCCCACAAGTCACCGCATCTTGGATTCCTCTAGGTCTCTAGTTTAAAAAAATGCACAGGTTTGGTAGGTTTCCCTAGGTGCCGGCTTAGCTAGAGGCCAAAATCTACAGATAGGCACTTTGCAAAAAACACCTCTGTTTTCTGTGAAAGAATCGGATCTGTCCACGTTGTGTTTTGGTGCATATCCTGTCGCGGGCGCTAGGCCTACCCACACAAGTGGGGTACCATTTTTATTGGGAGACTTGGGGGAACGCTGGGTGGAAGGAAATTTGTGGCTCCTCTCAGATTTCAGAACTTTCTGTCACCATAATGTGAGGAAAATGTGTTTTTTTAGCCACATTTTGAGGTTTGCAAAGGATTCTGGGTAACAGAACCTGGTCAGAGCCCAACAACTCACCCCATCTTGGAATCCCCTAGGTCTCTAGTTTTCAAAAATGCATAGGTTTGGTAGGTTTCCCTATGTGCCGGCTGAGCTAGAGGCCAAAATCTACAGGTAGGCACTTTGCAAAAAACAGCTCTGTTTTCTGTGAAAAAATGGGATGTGTCCACTTTGTGTTTTGGGACATTTTCTGTCGCGGGCGCTAGGCCTACCCACAAAAGTGAGGTATCATTTTTATCAGCAGACTTGGGGGAACGCTGGGTGGAAGGAAATTTGTGGCTCCTCTCAGATTCCAGAACTTTCTGTCACCATAATGTGAGTAAAATGTGTTTTTTTAGCCAACTTTTGAGGTTTGCAAAAGATTCTGGGTAACAGAACCTGGTCAGAGCCCCACAAGTCACCCCATCTTGGAATCCCCTAGGTCTCTAGTTTTCAAAAATGCATAGGTTTGGTAGGTTTCCCTAGGTGCCGGATGAGCTAGATGCCAAAATCTACAGGTAGGCACTTTGCAAAAAACAGCTCTGTTTTCTGTGAAAGAATGGGATGTGTCCACGTTGTGTTCTGGGGCATATCCTGTCACGGGCGCTAGGCCTACCCACACAAGTGGGGTACCATTTTTATTGGGAGACTTGGGGGAACGCTGGGTGGAAGGAAATTTGTGGCTCCTCTCAGATTCCAGAACTTTCTGTCACCATAATGTGAGAAAAATGTGTTTTTTTTAGCCACATTTTGAGGTTTGCTAATGATTCTGGGTAACAGAACCTGGTCAGAGCCCCACAAGTCACCCCATCTTGGATTCCCCTAGGTCTCTAGTTTTAAAAAATGCACAGGTTTGGTAGGTTTCCCTAGGTGCCGGCTGAGCTAGAGGCCAAAATCTACAGGTAGGCCCTTTGCAAAAAACAGCTTTGTTTTCTGTGAAAGAATGGGATGTGTCCACGTTGTGTTTTGGGGCATATCCTGTCACGGGTGCTAGGCCTACCCACACAAGTGAGGTACCATTTTTATCGGGAGACTTGGGGGAACGCTGGGTGAAAGGAATTTGTGGCTCCTCTCAGATTCCAGAACTTTCTGTCACCATAATGTGAGGAAAATGTGTTTTTTTAGCCAACTTTTGAGGTTTGCAAAGGATTATGGGTAACAGAACCTGGTCAGAGCCCCACAAGTCACCCCATCTTGGATTCCCCTAGGTCTCTAGTTTTCACAAATGCACAGGTTTGGTAGGTTTGCCTAGGTGCCGGCTGAGCTAGAGGCCAAAATCTACAGGTAGGCACTTTGCAAAAAACAGCTCTGTTTTCTGTGAAAAAATGGGATGTGTCCACGTTGTGTTTTGAGACATATCCTGTCGCGGGCGCTAGGCCTACCCAGACAAGTGAGGTACCATTTTTATCGGGAGACTTGGGGGAACGCTGGGTGGAAGGAAATTTGTGGCTCCTCTTAGATTCCAGAACTTTCTGTCACCATAATGTGAGGAAAATGTGTTTTTTTAGCCAAATTTTGAGGTTTACAAAGGATTCTGGGTAACAGAACCTGGTCAGAGCCCCACAAGTCACCCCATCTTGGATTCCCCTATGTCTCTAGTTTTCAAAAATGCACAGGTTTGGTAGGTTTACGAAGGTGCCGGCTGAGCTAGAGGCCGAAATCTACAGGTAGGCACTTTGCAAAAAACAGCTCTGTTTTCTGTGAAAGAATGGGATGTGTCCACGTTGTTTTTTGGGGCATATCCTGTCGCGGGTGCTAGGCCTACCTACACAAGTGACGTATCATTTTTATTGGGAGACTTGGGGGAATGCTGGGTGGAAGGAAATTTGTGGCTCCTCTCAGATTCCAGAACTTTCTGTCACCATAATGTGATTAAAATGTGTTTTTTTAGCTACATTTTGAGGTTTGCAAATGATTCTGGGTAACAGAACCTGGTCAGAGCCCCACAAGTCACCCCATCTTGGATTCCCCTAGGTCTCTAGTTTTAGAAAATGCACAGTTTGGTAGGTTTCCCTAGGTGCCGGATGAGCTAGAGGCCAAAATCTACAGGTAGGCACTATGCAAAAAACAGCTCTGTTTTCTGTGAAAGAATGGAATGTGTCCACGTTGTGTTTTGGGGCACATCTTGTCGCGGGCCCTAGGCCTACCCACACAAATGATGTATCATTTTTATTGGGAGACTTGGGGGAACGCTGGGTGGAAGGAAATTTGTGGCTCCTCTCAGATTTCAGAACTTTCTTTCACCATAATGTGAGGAAAATGTGTTTTTTTAGCCACATTTTGAGGTTTGCAAAGGATTCTGGGTAACAGAACCTGGTCAGAGCCCCACAAGTCACCTCACCTTGGATTCCCCTAGGTCTCTAGTTTTCAAAAATGCACAGGTTTGGTAAAAGAATGGGATGTGTCCACGTTGTTTTTTGGGGCATATCCTGTCGCGGGCGCTAGGCCTACCCACACAAGTGAGGTATCATTTTTATCGGCAGACGTGGGGGATCGCTGGGTGGAAGGAAATTCGTGGCTCCTCTCAGATTCCAGAACTTTCTGTCACCATGATGTGAGGAAAATGTGTTTTTTTAGTAAAATTTTGAGGTTTGCAAAGGATTCTGGGTAACAGAACCTGGTCAGAGCCCCACAAGTCACCCAATCCTGGATTCCCCTAGGTCTCTAGTTTTAAAAGATGCACAGGTTTGGTAGGTTTCCCTAGGTGCCAGCTGAGCTAGAGGCCAAAATCTACAGGTGGGCACTTTGCAAAAAACACCTCTGTTTTCTGTGAAAGAATGGGATCTGTCCACGTTGTGTTTTGGGGCATATCCTGTCACGGGCGCAAGGCCTACCCACACAAGTGGGGTACCATTTTTATTGGGAGACTTGGGGGAACGCTGGGTGGAAGGAAATTTGTGGCTCCTCTCAGATTTCAGAACTTTCTGTCACCATAATGTGAGGAAAATTTGTTTTTTTAGCCACATTTTGAGGTTTGCAAAGGATTCTGGGTAACAGAACCTGGTCAGAGCCCCACAAGTCACCTCACCTTGGATTCCCCTAGGTCTCTAGTGTTAAAAAATGCACAGGTTTGGTAGGTTTCCCTAGGTGACACCTGAGCTAGAGGCCAAAATCTACAGGTAGGCACTTTGCAAAAACACCTCTGTTTTCTGTGAAAGAATGGGATGTGTCCACGCTGTGTTTTGGGGCATATCTTGTCACAGGCGCTAGGCCTACCCACACAAGTGGGGTACCATTTTTACTGGGAGACTTGGGGGAACGCTGGGTGGAAGGAATTTGTGGCTCCTCTCAGATTCCAGAACTTTCTGTCACCATAATGTGAGGAAAATATGTTTTTTTAGCCAAATTTTGAGGTTTACAAAGGATTCTTGGTAACAGAACCTGGTCAGAGCCCAACAACTCACCCCATCTTGGAATCCCCTAGGTCTCTAGTTTTCAAAAATGCATAGGTTTGGTAGGTTTCCCTATGTGCCGGCTGAGCTAGAGGCCAAAATCTACAGGTAGGCACTTTGCAAAAAACAGCTCTGTTTTCTGTCAAAAAATGGGATGTGTCCACGTTGTGTTTTGGGGCATATCCTGTCGCGGGCACTAGGCCTACCCACACAAGTGGGGTACCATTTTTATCGGGAGACTTGGGGGAACGCTGGGTGGAAGGAAATTTGTGGCTCCTCACAGATTCCAGAACTTTCTGTCACCATAATGTGAGGAAAATGTGTTTTTTTAGCCAAATTTTGAGGTTTGCAAAGGATTCTGGGTAACAGAACCTGGCCAGAGCCCCACAAGTCACCGCATCTTGGATTCCTCTAGGTCTCTAGTTTAAAAAAATGCACAGGTTTGGTAGGTTTCCCTAGGTGCCGGCTTAGCTAGAGGCCAAAATCTACAGGTAGGCACATTGCAAAAAACAGCTCTGTTTTCTGTGAAAAAATGGGATGTGTCCACGTTGTGTTTTGGGACATTTTCTGTCGCGGGTGCTAGGCCTACCCACAAAAGTGAGGTATCATTTTTATCAGCAGACTTGGGGGAACGCTGGGTGGAAGGAAATTTGTGGCTCCTCTCAGATTCCAGAACTTTCTGTCACCATAATGTGAGGAAAATGTGTTTTGTTTGCCAAATTTGGAGGTTTGCAAAGGATTCTGGGTAACAGAACCTGGTCAGAGCCCCACAAGTCACCCCATCTTGGATTCCCCTAGGTCTCTAGTTTTTAAAAATGCACAGGTTTGGTAGGTTTCCCTAGGTGCCGGCTGAGCTAGAGGCCAAAATCTACAGGTAGGCACTGTGGAAAAAACAGCTTTGTTTTCTGTGAAAGAATGGGATTGGTCCACGTTGTGTTTTGGGGCATATCCTGTCGCGGGTGTTAGGCCTACCCACACAAGTGAGGTACAATTTTTATCGGGAGACTTGGGGGAACGCTGGGTGAAAGGAATTTGTGGCTCCTCTCAGATTCCTGAACTTTCTGTCACCATAATGTGAGGAAAATGTGTTTTTTTAGCAAAATTTTGAGGTTTGCAAAGGATTCTGGGTAACAGAACCTGGTCCGAGCCCCACAAGTCACCCCATCTTGGAATCCCCTAGGGCTCTAGTTTTGAATAATGCACAGGTTTGGTAGGTTTCCTTAGGTGCCGGCTGAGCTAGAGGCCAAAATCTACAGGTAGGCACTTTGGAAAAAACAGCTCTGTTTTCTGTGACAAAATGGGATGTGTCCACGTTGTGTTTTGGGGCATTTCCTGTCACGGGCGCTAGGCCTACCCACACAAGTGAGGCTTCATTTTTATCGGCAGACATGGGGGAGCGCTGGGAGGAAGGAAATTTGTGGCTCCTCTCAGATTCCAGAACTTTCTGTCACCATAATGTGAGGAAAATGTGTTTTTTTAGCCAAATTTTGAGGTTTGCAAAGGATTCTGGGTAACAGAACCTGGTCAGAGCCCCACAAGTCACCGCATCTTGGATTCCTCTAGGTCTCTAGTTTAAAAAAATGCACAGGTTTGGTAGGTTTCCCTAGGTGCCGGCTCAGCTAGAGGCCAAAATCTACAGGTAGGCACTTTGCAAAAAACACCTCTGTTTTCTGTGAAAGAATCGGATGTGTCCACGTTGTGTTTTGGTGCATATCCTGTCGCGGGCGCTAGGCCTACCCACACAAGTGGGGTACCATTTTTATTGGGAGACTTGGGGGAACGCTGGGTGGAAGGAAATTTGTGGCTCCTCTCAGATTTCAGAACTTTCTGTCACCATAATGTGAGGAAAATGTGTTTTTTTAGCCACATTTTGAGGTTTGCAAAGGATTCTGGGTAACAGAACCTGGTCAGAGCCCCACAAGTCACCCCATCTTGGATTCCCCTAGGTCTCTAGTTTTTAAAAATGCACAGGTTTGGTAGGTTTCCCTAGGTGCCGGCTGAGCTAGAGGCCAAAATCTACAGGTAGGCACTTTGCAAAAAACAGCTCTGTTTTCTGTGAAAGAATGGGATGTGTCCACGTTGTGTTTTGGGGTATATCCTGTCGCGGGCGCTAGGCCTACCCACACAAGTGAGGTACCATTTTTATCGGGAGACTTGGGGGAACGCTGGGTGGAAGGAATTTGTGGCTCCTCTCAGATTCCAGAACTTTCTGTCACCATAATGTGAGGAAAATTTGTTTTTTTAGCCAAATTTTGAGGTTTACAAAGGATTCTGGGTAACAGAACCTGGTCAGAGCCCAACAACTCACCCCATCTTGGAATCCCCTAGGTCTCTAGTTTTCAAAAATGCATAGGTTTGGTAGGTTTCCCTATGTGCCGGCTGAGCTAGAGGCCAAAATCTACAGGTAGGCACTTTGCAAAAAACAGCTCTGTTTTCTGTGAAAGAATGGGATGTGTCCACGTTGTGTTTTGGGGTATATCCTGTCGCGGGCGCTAGGCCTACCCACACAAGTGAGGTACCATTTTTATCGGGAGACTTGGGGGAACGCTGGGTGGAAGGAATTTGTGGCTCCTCTCAGATTCCAGAACTTTCTGTCACCATAATGTGAGGAAAATTTGTTTTTTTAGCCAAATTTTGAGGTTTACAAAGGATTCTGGGTAACAGAACCTGGTCAGAGCCCAACAACTCACCCCATCTTGGAATCCCCTAGGTCTCTAGTTTTCAAAAATGCATAGGTTTGGTAGGTTTCCCTATGTGCCGGCTGAGCTAGAGGCCAAAATCTACAGGTAGGCACTTTGCAAAAAACAGCTCTGTTTTCTGTCAAAAAATGGGATGTGTCCACGTTGTGTTTTGGGGCATATCCTGTCGCGGGCGCTAGGCCTACCCACACAAGTGGGGTACCATTTTTATCGGGAGACTTGGGGGAACGCTGGGTGGAAGGAAATTTGTGGCTCCTCACAGATTCCAGAACTTTCTGTCACCATAATGTGAGGAAAATGTGTTTTTTTAGCCAAATTTTGAGGTTTGCAAAGGATTCTGGGTAACAGAACCTGGCCAGAGCCCCACAAGTCACCACATCTTGGATTCCTCTAGGTCTCTAGTTTAAAAAAATGCACAGGTTTGGTAGGTTTCCCTAGGTGCCGGCTTAGCTAGAGGCCAAAATCTACAGGTAGGCACATTGCAAAAAACAGCTCTGTTTTCTGTGAAAAAATGGGATGTGTCCACGTTGTGTTTTGGGACATTTTCTGTCGCGGGTGCTAGGCCTACCCACAAAAGTGAGGTATCATTTTTATCAGCAGACTTGGGGGAACGCTGGGTGGAAGGAAATTTGTGGCTCCTCTCAGATTCCAGAACTTTCTGTCACCATAATGTGAGTAAAATGTGTTTTTTTAGCCAACTTTTGAGGTTTGCAAAAGATTCTGGGTAACAGAACCTGGTCAGAGCCCCACAAGTCACCCCATCTTGGAATCCCCTAGGTCTCTAGTTTTCAAAAATGCATAGGTTTGGTAGGTTTCCCTAGGTGCCGGATGAGCTAGATGCCAAAATCTACAGGTAGGCACTTTGCAAAAAACAGCTCTGTTTTCTGTGAAAGAATGGGATGTGTCCACGTTGTGTTCTTGGGCATATCCTGTCACGGGCGCTAGGCCTACCCACACAAGTGGGGTACCATTTTTATTGGGAGACTTGGGGGAACGCTGGGTGGAAGGAAATTTGTGGCTCCTCTCAGATTCCAGAACTTTCTGTCACCATAATGTGAGAAAAATTTGTTTTTTTTAGCCACATTTTGAGGTTTGCTAATGATTCTGGGTAACAGAACCTGGTCAGAGCCCCACAAGTCACCCCATCTTGGATTCCCCTAGGTCCCTAGTTTTAAAAAATGCACAGGTTTGGTAGGTTTCCCTAGGTGCCGGCTGAGCTAGAGGCCAAAATCTACAGGTAGGCACTTTGCAAAAAACAGCTTTGTTTTCTGTGAAAGAATGGGATGTGTCCACGTTGTGTTTTGGGGCATATCCTGTCACGGGTGCTAGGCCTACCCACACAAGTGAGGTACCATTTTTATCGGGAGACTTGGGGGAACGCTGGGTGAAAGGAAATTTGTGGCTCCTCTCAGATTCCAGAACTTTCAGTCACCATAATGTTAGGAAAATGTGTTTTTTTAGCCAACTTTTGAGGTTTGCAAAAGATTCTGGGTAACAGAACCTGGTCAGAGCCCCACAAGTCACCGCATCTTGGATTCCTCTAGGTCTCTAGTTTAAAAAAATGCACAGGTTTGGTAGGTTTCCCTAGGTGCCGGCTTAGGTAGAGGCCAAAATCTACAGGTAGGCACATTGTAAAAAACAGCTCTGTTTTCTGTGAAAAAATGGGATGTGTCCACGTTGTGTTTTGGGACATTTTCTGTCGCGGGCGCTAGGCCTACCCACAAAAGTGAGGTATCATTTTTATCAGCAGACTTGGGGGAACGCTGGGTGGAAGGAAATTTGTGGCTCCTCTCAGATTCCAGAACTTTCTGTCACCATAATGTTAGGAAAATGTGTTTTTTTAGCCAACTTTTGAGGTTTGCAAAAGATTCTGGGTAACAGAACCTGGTCAGAGCCCCACAAGTCACCCCATCTTGGATTCCCCTAGGTCTCTAGTTTTCACAAATGCACAGGTTTGGTAGGTTTGCCTAGGTGCCGGCTGAGCTAGAGGCCAAAATCTACAGGTAGGCACTTTGCAAAAAACAGCTCTGTTTTCTGTGAAAGAATGGGATTTGTCCACGTTGTGTTTTGAGGCATATCCTGTCGCGGGCGCTAGGCCTACCCTCACAAGTGAGGTACCATTTTTATCGGGAGACTTGGGGGAACGCTGGGTGGAAGGAAATTTGTGGCTCCTCTCAGATTCCAGAACTTTCTGTCTCCATAATGTGAGGAAAATGTGTTTTTTTAGCCAAATTTTGAGGTTTGCAAAGGATTCTGGGTAACAGAACCTGGTCAGAGCCCCACAAGTCACCCCATCTTGGATTCCGCTATGTCTCTAGTTTTAAAAAATGCACAGGTTTGGTAGGTTTACCTAGGTGCCGGCTGAGCTAGAGGCCAAAATCTACAGGTAGGCACTTTGCAAAAAACAGCTCTGTTTTCTGTGAAAGAATGGGATGTGTCCACGTTGTGTTTTGGGGTACATCCTGTCGCGGGCGCTAGACCTACCCACACAAGTGAGGTACCATTTTTATCGGGAGACTTGGGGGAACGCTGGGTGGAAGGAATTTGTGGCTCCTCTCAGATTCCAGAACTTTCTGTCACCATAATGTGAGGAAAATGTGTTTTTTTAGCCAAATTTTGCGGTTTACAAAGGATTCTGGGTAACAGAACCTGGTCAGAGCCCAACAACTCACCCCATCTTGGAAACCCCCAGGTCTCTAGTTTAAAAAAATGCATAGGTTTGGTAGGTTTCCCTATGTGCCGGCTGAGCTAGAGGCCAAAATCTACAGGTAGGCACTTTGCAAAAAACAGCTCTGTTTTCTGTCAAAAAATGGGATGTGTCCACGTTGTGTTTTAGGGCATATCCTGTCGCGGGCGCTAGGCCTACCCACACAAGTGGGGTACCATTTTTATCGGGAGACTTGGGGGAACGCTGGGTGGAAGGAAATTTGTGGCTCCTCACAGATTCCAGAACTTTCTGTCACCATAATGTGAGGAAAATGTGTTTTTTTAGCCAAATTTTGAGGTTTGCAAAGGATTCTGGGTAACAGAACCTGGTCAGAGCCCCACAAGTCACCGCATCTTGGATTCCTCTAGGTCTCTAGTTTAAAAAAATGCACAGGTTTGGTAGGTTTCCCTAGGTGCCGGCTTAGCTAGAGGCCAAAATCTACAGGTAGGCACTTTGCAAAAAACACCTCTGTTTTCTGTGAAAGAATCGGATGTGTCCACGTTGTGTTTTGGTGCATATCCTGTCGCGAGCGCTAGGCCTACCCACACAAGTGGGGTACCATTTTTATTGGGAGACTTGGGGGAACGCTGGGTGGAAGGAAATTTGTGGCTCCTCTCAGATTTCAGAACTTTCTGTCACCATAATGTGAGGAAAATTTGTTTTTTTAGCCAAATTTTGAGGTTTACAAAGGATTCAGGGTAACAGAACCTGGTCAGAGCCCAACAACTCACCCCATCTTGGAATCCCCTAGGTCTCTAGTTTTCAAAAATGCATAGGTTTGGTAGGTTTACCTATGTGCCGGCTGAGCTAGAGGCCAAAATCTACAGGTAGGCACTTTGCAAAAAACAGCTCTGTTTTCTGTCAAAAAATGGGATGTGTCCACGTTGTGTTTTGGGGCATATCCTGTCACGGGCGCTAGGCCTACCCACACAAGTGGGGTACCATTTTTATCGGGAGACTTGGGGGAACGCTGGGTGGAAGGAAATTTGTGGCTCCTCACAGATTCCAGAACTTTCTGTCACCATAATGTGAGGAAAATGTGTTTTTTTAGCCAAATTTTGAGGTTTGCAAAGGATTCTGGGTAACAGAACCTGGCCAGAGCCCCAAAAGTCACCGCATCTTGGATTCCTCTAGGTCTCTAGTTTAAAAAAATGCACAGGTTTGGTAGGTTTCCCTAGGTGCCGGCTTAGCTAGAGGCCAAAATCTACAGGTAGGCACATTGCAAAAAACAGCTCTGTTTTCTGTGAAAAAATGGGATGTGTCCACGTTGTGTTTTGGGACATTTTCTGTCGCGGGTGCTAGGCCTACCCACAAAAGTGAGGTATCATTTTTATCAGCAGACTTGGGGGAACGCTGGGTGGAAGGAAATTTGTGGCTCCTCTCAGATTCCAGAACTTTCTGTCACCATAATGTGAGTAAAATGTGTTTTTTTAGCCAACTTTTGAGGTTTGCAAAAGATTCTGGGTAACAGAACCTGGTCAGAGCCCCACAAGTCACCCCATCTTGGAATCCCCTAGGTCTCTAGTTTTCAAAAATGCATAGGTTTGGTAGGTTTCCCTAGGTGCCGGATGAGCTAGATGCCAAAATCTACAGGTAGGCACTTTGCAAAAAACAGCTCTGTTTTCTGTGAAAGAATGGGATGTGTCCACGTTGTGCTCTGGGGCATATCCTGTCACGGGCGCTAGGCCTACCCACACAAGTGGGGTACCATTTTTATTGGGAGACTTGGGGGAACGCTGGGTGGAAGGAAATTTGTGGCTCCTCTCAGATTCCAGAGCTTTCTGTCACCATAATGTGAGAAAAATGTGTTTTGTTTAGCCACATTTTGAGGTTTGCTAATGATTCTGGGTAACAGAACCTGGTCAGAGCCCCACAAGTCACCCCATCTTGGATTCCCCTAGGTCTCTAGTTTTAAAAAATGCACAGGTTTGGTAGGTTTCCCTAGGTGCCGGCTGAGCTAGAGGCCAAAATCTACAGGTAGGCACTTTGCAAAAAACAGCGCTGTTTTCTGTCAAAAAATGGGATGTGTCCACGTTGTGTTTTGGGGCATATCCTGTCGCGGGCGCTAGGCCTACCCACACAAGTGGGGTACCATTTTTATCGGGAGACTTGGGGGAACGCTGGGTGGAAGGAAATTTGTGGCTCCTCACAGATTCCAGAACTTTCTGTCACCATAATGTGAGGAAAATGTGTTTTTTTAGCCAAATTTTGAGGTTTGCAAAGGATTCTGGGTAACAGAACCTGGTCAGAGCCCCACAAGTCACCGCATCTTGGATTCCTCTAGGTCTCTAGTTTTAAAAAATGCACAGGTTTGGTAGGTTTCCCTAGGTGCCGGCTGAGCTAGAGGCCAAAATCTACAGGTAGGCACTTTGCAAAAAACAGCTTTGTTTTCTGTGAAAGAATGGGATGTGTCCACGTTGTGTTTTGGGGCATATCCTGTCACGGGTGCTAGGCCTACCCACACAAGTGAGGTACCATTTTTATCGGGAGACTTGGGGGAACGCTGGGTGAAAGGAAATTTGTGGCTCCTCTCAGATTCCAGAACTTTCTGTCACCATAATGTTAGGAAAATGTGTTTTTTTAGCCAACTTTTGAGGTTTGCAAAAGATTCTGGGTAACAGAACCTGGTCAGAGCCCCACAAGTCACCGCATCTTGGATTCCTCTAGGTCTCTAGTTTAAAAAAATGCACAGGTTTGGTAGGTTTCCCTAGGTGCCGGCTTAGGTAGAGGCCAAAATCTACAGGTAGGCACATTGTAAAAAACAGCTCTGTTTTCTGTGAAAAAATGGGATGTGTCCACGTTGTGTTTTGGGACATTTTCTGTCGCGGGCGCTAGGCCTACCCACAAAAGTGAGGTATCATTTTTATCAGCAGACTTGGGGGAACGCTGGGTGGAAGGAAATTTGTGGCTCCTCTCAGATTCCAGAACTTTCTGTCACCATAATGTTAGGAAAATGTGTTTTTTTAGCCAACTTTTGAGGTTTGCAAAAGATTCTGGGTAACAGAACCTGGTCAGAGCCCCACAAGTCACCCCATCTTGGATTCCCCTAGGTCTCTAGTTTTCACAAATGCACAGGTTTGGTAGGTTTGCCTAGGTGCCGGCTGAGCTAGAGGCCAAAATCTACAGGTAGGCACTTTGCAAAAAACAGCTCTGTTTTCTGTGAAAGAATGGGATTTGTCCACGTTGTGTTTTGAGGCATATCCTGTCGCGGGCGCTAGGCCTACCCTCACAAGTGAGGTACCATTTTTATCGGGAGACTTGGGGGAACGCTGGGTGGAAGGAAATTTGTGGCTCCTCTCAGATTCCAGAACTTTCTGTCTCCATAATGTGAGGAAAATGTGTTTTTTTAGCCAAATTTTGAGGTTTGCAAAGGATTCTGGGTAACAGAACCTGGTCAGAGCCCCACAAGTCACCCCATCTTGGATTCCGCTATGTCTCTAGTTTTAAAAAATGCACAGGTTTGGTAGGTTTACCTAGGTGCCGGCTGAGCTAGAGGCCAAAATCTACAGGTAGGCACTTTGCAAAAAACAGCTCTGTTTTCTGTGAAAGAATGGGATGTGTCCACGTTGTGTTTTGGGGTACATCCTGTCGCGGGCGCTAGACCTACCCACACAAGTGAGGTACCATTTTTATCGGGAGACTTGGGGGAACGCTGGGTGGAAGGAATTTGTGGCTCCTCTCAGATTCCAGAACTTTCTGTCACCATAATGTGAGGAAAATGTGTTTTTTTAGCCAAATTTTGCGGTTTACAAAGGATTCTGGGTAACAGAACCTGGTCAGAGCCCAACAACTCACCCCATCTTGGAAACCCCTAGGTCTCTAGTTTAAAAAAATGCATAGGTTTGGTAGGTTTCCCTATGTGCCGGCTGAGCTAGAGGCCAAAATCTACAGGTAGGCACTTTGCAAAAAACAGCTCTGTTTTCTGTCAAAAAATGGGATGTGTCCACGTTGTGTTTTAGGGCATATCCTGTCGCGGGCGCTAGGCCTACCCACACAAGTGGGGTACCATTTTTATCGGGAGACTTGGGGGAACGCTGGGTGGAAGGAAATTTGTGGCTCCTCACAGATTCCAGAACTTTCTGTCACCATAATGTGAGGAAAATGTGTTTTTTTAGCCAAATTTTGAGGTTTGCAAAGGATTCTGGGTAACAGAACCTGGTCAGAGCCCCACAAGTCACCGCATCTTGGATTCCTCTAGGTCTCTAGTTTAAAAAAATGCACAGGTTTGGTAGGTTTCCCTAGGTGCCGGCTTAGCTAGAGGCCAAAATCTACAGGTAGGCACTTTGCAAAAAACACCTCTGTTTTCTGTGAAAGAATCGGATGTGTCCACGTTGTGTTTTGGTGCATATCCTGTCGCGAGCGCTAGGCCTACCCCCACAAGTGGGGTACCATTTTTATTGGGAGACTTGGGGGAACGCTGGGTGGAAGGAAATTTGTGGCTCCTCTCAGATTTCAGAACTTTCTGTCACCATAATGTGAGGAAAATGTGTTTTTTTAGCCATATTTTGAGGTTTGCAAAGGATTCTGGGTAACAGAACCTGGTCAGAGCCCCACAAGTCACCCCATCTTGGATTCCCCTAGGTCTCTAGTTTTCAAAAATGCACAGGTTTGGTAGGTTTCCCTAGGTGCCGGCTGAGCTAGAGGCCAAAATCTACAGGTAGGCACTTTGCAAAAAACAGCTCTGTTTTCTGTGAAAGAATGGGATGTGTCCACGTTGTGTTTTGGGGTATATCCTGTCGCGGGCGCTAGGCCTACCCACACAAGTGAGGTACCATTTTTATCGGGAGACTTGGGGGAACGCTGGGTGGAAGGAATTTGTGGCTCCTCTCAGATTCCAGAACTTTCTGTCACCATAATGTGAGGAAAATTTGTTTTTTTAGCCAAATTTTGAGGTTTACAAAGGATTCAGGGTAACAGAACCTGGTCAGAGCCCAACAACTCACCCCATCTTGGAATCCCCTAGGTCTCTAGTTTTCAAAAATGCATAGGTTTGGTAGGTTTACCTATGTGCCGGCTGAGCTAGAGGCCAAAATCTACAGGTAGGCACTTTGCAAAAAACAGCTCTGTTTTCTGTCAAAAAATGGGATGTGTCCACGTTGTGTTTTGGGGCATATCCTGTCACGGGCGCTAGGCCTACCCACACAAGTGGGGTACCATTTTTATCGGGAGACTTGGGGGAACGCTGGGTGGAAGGAAATTTGTGGCTCCTCACAGATTCCAGAACTTTCTGTCACCATAATGTGAGGAAAATGTGTTTTTTTAGCCAAATTTTGAGGTTTGCAAAGGATTCTGGGTAACAGAACCTGGCCAGAGCCCCACAAGTCACCGCATCTTGGATTCCTCTAGGTCTCTAGTTTAAAAAAATGCACAGGTTTGGTAGGTTTCCCTAGGTGCCGGCTTAGCTAGAGGCCAAAATCTACAGGTAGGCACATTGCAAAAAACAGCTCTGTTTTCTGTGAAAAAATGGGATGTGTCCACGTTGTGTTTTGGGACATTTTCTGTCGCAGGTGCTAGGCCTACCCACAAAAGTGAGGTATCATTTTTATCAGCAGACTTGGGGGAACGCTGGGTGGAAGGAAATTTGTGGCTCCTCTCAGATTCCAGAACTTTCTGTCACCATAATGTGAGTAAAATGTGTTTTTTTAGCCAACTTTTGAGGTTTGCAAAAGATTCTGGGTAACAGAACCTGGTCAGAGCCCCACAAGTCACCCCATCTTGGAATCCCCTAGGTCTCTAGTTTTCAAAAATGCATAGGTTTGGTAGGTTTCCCTAGGTGCTGGATGAGCTAGATGCCAAAATCTACAGGTAGGCACTTTGCAAAAAACAGCTCTGTTTTCTGTGAAAGAATGGGATGTGTCCACGTTGTGCTCTGGGGCATATCCTGTCACGGGCGCTAGGCCTACCCACACAAGTGGGGTACCATTTTTATTGGGAGACTTGGGGGAACGCTGGGTGGAAGGAAATTTGTGGCTCCTCTCAGATTCCAGAGCTTTCTGTCACCATAATGTGAGAAAAATGTGTTTTTTTTAGCCACATTTTGAGGTTTGCTAATGATTCTGGGTAACAGAACCTGGTCAGAGCCCCACAAGTCACCCCATCTTGGATTCCCCTAGGTCTCTAGTTTTAAAAAATGCACAGGTTTGGTAGGTTTCCCTAGGTGCCGGCTGAGCTAGAGGCCAAAATCTACAGGTAGGCACTTTGCAAAAAACAGCGCTGTTTTCTGTCAAAAAATGGGATGTGTCCACGTTGTGTTTTGGGGCATATCCTGTCGCGGGCGCTAGGCCTACCCACACAAGTGGGGTACCATTTTTATCGGGAGACTTGGGGGAACGCTGGGTGGAAGGAAATTTGTGGCTCCTCACAGATTCCAGAACTTTCTGTCACCATAATGTGAGGAAAATGTGTTTTTTTAGCCAAATTTTGAGGTTTGCAAAGGATTCTGGGTAACAGAACCTGGTCAGAGCCCCACAAGTCACCGCATCTTGGATTCCTCTAGGTCTCTAGTTTAAAAAAATGCACAGGTTTGGTAGGTTTCCCTAGGTGCCGGCTTAGCTAGAGGCCAAAATCTACAGGTAGGCACTTTGCAAAAAACACCTCTGTTTTCTGTGAAAGAATCGGATGTGTCCACGTTGTGTTTTGGTGCATATCCTGTCGCGGGCGCTAGGCCTACCCACACAAGTGGGGTACCATTTTTATTGGGAGACTTGGGGGAACGCTGGGTGGAAGGAAATTTGTGGCTCCTCTCAGATTTCAGAACTTTCTGTCACCATAATGTGAGGAAAATGTGTTTTTTTAGCCATATTTTGAGGTTTGAAAAGGATTCTGGGTAACAGAACCTGGTCAGAGCCCCACAAGTCACCCCATCTTGGATTCCCCGAGGTCTCTAGTTTTCAAAAATGCACAGGTTTGGTAGGTTTCCCTAGGTGCCGGCTGAGCTAGAGGCCAAAATCTACAGGTAGGCACTTTGCAAAAAACAGCTCTGTTTTCTGTGAAAGAATGGGATGTGTCCACGTTGTGTTTTGGGGTATATCCTGTCGCGGGCGCTAGGCCTACCCACACAAGTGAGGTACCATTTTTATCGGGAGACTTGGGGGAACGCTGGGTGGAAGGAATTTGTGGCTCCTCTCAGATTCCAGAACTTTCTGTCACCATAATGTGAGGAAAATTTGTTTTTTTAGCCAAATTTTGAGGTTTACAAAGGATTCTGGGTAACAGAACCTGGTCAGAGCCCAACAACTCACCCCATCTTGGAATCCCCTAGGTCTCTAGTTTTCAAAAATGCATAGGTTTGGTAGGTTTCCCTATGTGCCGGCTGAGCTAGAGGCCAAAATCTACAGGTAGGCACTTTGCAAAAAACAGCTCTGTTTTCTGTCAAAAAATGGGATGTGTCCACGTTGTGTTTTGGGGCATATCCTGTCGCGGGCGCTAGGCCTACCCACACAAGTGGGGTACCATTTTTA